>NW_021604586.1:4875211-4896525 GCF_004785775.1 Grammomys surdaster
GATGGATGCATTTTCTCAATAAAGAGTCCTTTCCTGATTACCCTAGCGTATGTGAAGTTACTGGCCAGCACAATGACCCCCTGTTACCTCGGCACGCAAGCGTGTCACCCTTAAACCACAATCTTCCCTTTTTTGATGTTCTTAATATTCTTATTACTGTTAATGTCACAATATAAAACACGTTCCAAACTAGAAGTTCAAGTACTTCAAAAGTCCAGCCTCTTTAAAATATCTACTTTCTCTATACTCGGAATTTTCTCTAATACTCTAAGGTCTCTTTAAGATACCAAGGTTTCTATAAAACTTCAAGTCTCTGTATAATTCAAAGTCTCTCCAGTATGGGACTCCTGTAAAATCAATAATAAGCTACAGGCTTTTTTTTTTCCTCCAAGAGGGACGAACCAGGACACATTCACATCGAAGCAAAATGGAGGTCCAGCAGTGTAAAGACAGGTGTCGGACTTCCAGGACTTGTAATCTCTGAGCTCCAAAGTGCTTGAGTACATGCCAGACTCCACTCCAGTCTTGGTGGTCATCCCGTCCTGGCATCTCCAAAAGGCTTGGGTCTCTGCTGCAACTGGGCTGCACCTTCACCGAGAGCCTCTCCTGGGCTATCTTCAGAAACTCTAACCTTGTCATAGGGTGTTAAACCTTAACGTCTCCCTGTGACCCTTCCTTCCACCCCAATCCCATCTTCAACTTCAACTTCAATCAGGCTACACATTCACCAATGGCCTCTCCTGGGGACAAGTCTCAGCAGCTCTCTCTGACCCCCTCATGCCGTAGACACCGGGACCACTTGAGCGACACAGACACATGAGCTCTGGGTTCTGACTCAGAGGATTCCCAGAAGACTCTGCCTCTGTCGCTGTTAACCACTATTATTTTCTTCATCCCAGCTGAACAGCATCAACTGTCCCAGGAAAGCAAATGTTTTGCATCAGTGGCTCTGGTCTCTTCTTAATCACAGCATATTCTTCAGCCTCAGCTGACCGGAACCACAGAATCTTAATTCAAAGTACGGGATAGCCCCAATAGAATTTCTATGGGACATTCAAACTTCCCTCGAAACTTCATAAGCTGGGCCTCCATCATCTGTCTCCTTGGCTCCTACAGCAGCTTGCTAAGTTCTGAACGCTCAGAGTTCAAAAGCCACTATAATCTTCCCCAAACACATGGTCATGCCTGTTACGGTAAGACCCAACAAACTGGCCTCCAATTTCTATCTCAGTTAGCGTTAATATTACTGTGATGACCAGAAGCAACTTGGAGAGGAAAGAGTTTATTTGGAACACACATCCTGAACCACGATTTACTGAAGGAAGCCAAGGAATGAATGCAAATTGGTAGGAGTAGGGGGGGCGGGGGAGAGGGAACCTGGAGGCAGGAGCTGATGCAGAGGCCGTGGAGGGATGCTGCTTACTGGTTTGCTCCTCATGGCTTGCTCAGCCTGCTTTCTCATAGAACCCAGGATGACTAACGTGGGGCTCCACCCACAGTGAGCTAGACCCTCCCACGTGAATCATCAATTGAGAAAATGCCCTACAGACTTGCTTACCGGTACTTAGATAGGAACAGTATCACGATTAAGATTCCTTCTTGTTCAGTGATGTTCTCTTGTTTCAAGCAGACATAAAACTACCCAACGTGGGGCTGTAGACTAGGGTTTTGAGTGCGGACCTAGAGTAGGGTGTTCAGATATACCACACAATGTAGGGGGTGTACTACAGTAGGGGTTTAGACTTGGGAAAAGGTTGCAGACCTAGGAGGGGAAGTGCAGACCTAGGTTGGAATGTAGGCAAAGGGTAGGTGTGTACATTTGCATATGAAAAGCTGGCCTGTGGTAAGGAGGTTAGACACAGGGACAGGACTCTAGTGTCCTGTCTTAGGACAGGAACTAGAGACCTAGGGATGGCACAGACACAAAATAATTTTTTATTTGTTTTTTTTGTTGCTTTTTTTTTTTTTTTTACTTAGGTTAGAAGGTATAGGCTTAGAGAGTCTAGACATAGGGTAGGGTGCTATCCTAGAGTAGGGGTGTGTTTCTGGCTCACTGCTGTATTGGTTGAAGGGTCAGATGGCTGCTCAGAAGCACTGGGAGAAGCTCACGCCAGCAGGGGGAGCCAGTTAAGAGCCTTCACACCACCTTGAGAGCACCTGTCCTCTGGTTCTCCTCACGTGCCCCTTCCTAGAAGGTGGTGGGAGATCTTCAAGGGTTTATCTCGTCAGTGTGACTGGATTTAGAAACACCAAGAAGACGGAAAAGGCACAGTCTCTCCTCTGTTTGAGGAGAGAATTAACCGAGGGCTGAGAGCACTCTAAACGTGGATGGTGCCATCCATAAGCCAGGGCCCTGGAGGGAGTGAGGCAGGGTGAAGCTGAGCCGCTGAGGGCAGTGCACCCCTCTCTCTGCTCCCCACCACCAGGAAGGACAGAAATCTCTGAAACCACGAGTCAAAACGAATCTCGTCTCTGTTGCTTCTGTTGTCAGGGCGATGGAACGCCATCATCAATACAACGAAAAGATCATCAATGAAAGACCATCATGAACACAGCCCCTCCCTCAGCCCATCATGTAACCAGAGCTTCCGTCCTGGCTGTGCCTTGATGACAGGGCATAGAGCCTGACTGAGTGGCATGCAGCCGGGCTTCCTCATCTCCCACGGGCTCCTGGATTTGGATGGAGCAAAGGTTTAGCTTCATTCAACCCAGTCCCTTCCCAGCAGGGGATCCTGGCAGTGCCTTCTGCTACCGGGGATGACAGGTGAGGCCCAAGGGTGTCTCCGTCAACAACCACCAGGTGACAGGAGTGCTTTCTCCAAGAGGTTGGCATGGGGGAAGCAGAAAGATCCCAGAGGTGCCCCCTAGCTATGTGTAGCCAGTTGGAGTTTATGACAAGTTCCCAAAGCTTTTCCGGGATGGACCTGGGGAGTCAGGCCTTCCAAGTGTCTAGCCCCTGGGTCTGAGGACCATTTGGGCTCTGGACTTCTCTGGACCCATGGGGGAAAAGGAGGGACTGGAGTACCTGCTTCTGTGCCATCGGATTCGTCCCAAAGTGTGCTTCATTTAGTCCTCTTTCCAGAGGCCAAGAGTTGCAGGAATGCTGTGTGTAGGCCCTGAGGCTACCGAGGAAATATTGGCATAGCAAAGTGCCTTCACCATGGTGGACCTAGACGTTTCTCTGAAGGACAGTCTGAAGTGCTCCAAAGCCTCATCCCTCACACTGTCCCCACCACCTGGGCCATAGGCCACCTGCCAACAGCACGCATCAGCATGTCTCTCAGGCCACCTGGAACCTTCTGGGCAGAGACATGCTGACCCCTGACCTGGTTAATCATAGCTGTCTGACCTTCGCCTGGGGATTGCCCTCCAGGTTAACCCACAGGTCCAAGCTGACTCAGAGCGTGGGCTCCAACCACTTCCTCGGAGTCTTGGCAGCCTGCTGACCTGAAAACTCCTTCGCACGACACTCCGTGTTCCTCGGTCCCCTCCTGAAGACACACTCAGAGGACAGGCATCCAGCCCCTTTGCTCCGTGGCTTCTTGGGTGGCCCAAGGAGACTCATCAGCTCAATGAGAACCACAGCCTCCTCATCCAGGATGGGGAGCAGAGCCAAGCACTCATGGGTCAGGGCACCCAGGAGAAGGCAAGAGGGCACTCGGAGGACAAGGCTCACCGCCATAGGAACGGCAGGCCTTTCGGCCCAACTCTTTGAGCAAAAGCTCCGAATCTTCTGCAGAAGCCAGGCACGAGTTGGTTTGAGCGGAGCATTAGCTCAATTGACCCTCGGTCAACCAACTTGAACCAGGGATACGACTGAGGGGTGGAGCCCTGGCCTAAAGTGTGCAGAGCCCTAGATCCCATCCCAGAACATTAAATAAATAAATAAATCACTTGTAATTAGTGAGTCTAAAAGGAAGTAGATGAAGCCCCTCTCCTGCCTGGCAACTCTGTTCCGATGGGGTCTCGGGGGAGCGGGCCTCTGGGAGGCTAGTCTAGCCCTCACTATTACCTCTGTCTCCTTGGCTCTCCTTCCTCTATGGTTTCTTTATTTTTTTCAAATCAAACTGAAGGACTCAGTCCCTCTCTCCGAGTCCTCAATCCCTACAACCCTCAAGTTCATTTCCACATTGAGTTTAGGAATCTGGGTAGAGTCTGGAAAGTCCCTCAGAGGAACCGAGAAAATGGAGTTATGACATCAGGACATGGTGGCCTGGTCCACACATGGAGCGTGGGTTCCAGGAACCAGTCATCCCAGGACGCCAGGGAGGTGACGCTGGAAGATTCCAGGGACCAGACTGAGACTTACCCTCCGTCCCTGTCTGCAGCAGGCTTAAGAGCCTGGCGCAGCTGGGGAAATATTCAGAACATCTTTGAGGTCATCTCAAAGGCAGCTCTATGCGCTGTCCCTGCCTGGGCAGCCAGGAGAAAAGAGTCCGTGAGGAGGAGAAACAGCCTGGCTTACAAACACTGGAAAGCTAGGGGCTAACACTGAACTGCCCGACTGGTTGCCTCAGGCCCCTCTGAGAGGGAAGCACAATTTGGCTGTTTCAGCAGTACCTCTGCACAGCAAAGTATACGTCGGGCCACACCCCTGAAGTGTCTCTGATACTCTAGTCCATGCCAGACAGGTCTCCCAGCTAGAAGACTTCAGTTCTGGTCTCCTATTCCTCTCCTCCCCATCTTTCCTCTTCCCTCCGACTCCCTCTCTCTGCCAGGATAAAGAAACATGGTTTCTTTTAGCTAACAAAGGTTATAGAATGGAAAGCGGACTCTTTACTGTCTCCGTGGTAGAGCTGTGGTCCTGTGGCCACCCCAGGAAGAAGCCAAGACTGAAGATGTAGAAACATGGAGACAGTGTGCGTCTTTGGTGGCCTTATTGGTTTCTGGGATCAACTGGAAATCTCAGCCAACACAGAAATCTGCATTAACCCTGCGTGGGAGTGTGGTGCAGTGGTTAGAACACTCACCGAACATGCTCAAGACCCTGGGTTTGATCCCCAGCATCAAGTAAACAGGACCTGGTAGTGGATGCCTGACATCCCAGTTCTTAATGGGGTGAACTTACCTGAACAGACCTCTGTGGTACACCAGAGTGTAGCGGTTTCCACAATTTAGTCTTAGAGCGTCTCGGTTAGCTATTTTGTTATCTGCAGGTCCCTTGTGACACCGAGGCTAATCAGCATTTCTGTTTTTAATTTTGGCTGTCTACTAGACTTCATTTCCCAGCATCCATAGAGGTTAAGCTAGACGCATGCGTAGCTCTGGCCAATGGGGCAGTGCAGAAAGGGAAGGTCATTTCCTGGAGAGTGCATCACTTCCGGGTCAGAGCGTGGAGGGGTTATGCAGGACCCATAGAGCTGACTCTCTTGCCATGCGGAACCTTAGTGCTTCAAACTGAGCCTTAGCCCCAAGACAGCAGCCCGCGGTGGGTGGCATGCAGGAGCCAGCCTGAGTACATCTGTTAGCACCAAGCCGGGGCTTCCCACTGTGGTCAAGCAGATGTATTGAAAAATAATTAGAGAATCTAGGTGTGGTGGTTCATCCTTCTAATCCCTGCACTTGGATGCTGAGGCAGGGGGATTGCTGAAAGTTCAAAGCCAGCCTAGGCTACAGGGTGAGATTTTATCTCAAAACAAACAGAATGGAGACTTTCTGCCTTCTTTGCTCAGTAACACCTATGTTCTTTGCCACTTGAAGTCATCCTGTGTTCCAGGACATGCATCTCACCTAGAGAAGCCATCATTAGTAGCATGTACCCAACTCCCTGAACTTATTCCTGTCCCGGTCTCCAGTTTTGTTAGTGGTGTGAGTTGTAAATACTCCCTGGTCCCCACTGGTGACATGCCCACTTCAGAGGGAATTACAGCTGCGGCTGACCGCATCCTGCTCTTCTATGTGTATCGGGGACCCTATTCTATTCCAAATGTCAGAGCACCCGCTTGCCTCCAGGATTGTGTGGGAGACCAACATGAGTGCGTTGGCCTCCAGGGACCTGCTGGGTCAGCTTCGAAGCATTTGAGGCCCTGCCCAGCTGGGTCTGGTGGCCGCAGCTCTCCAGGGTCTCCCCTAGCACCTCTGCCTCTTGGCTTCCCTTGAGTTGCAGGTCTTTAGGGCAGGAAAACGCCTCTGTCTCCTTCACGGATGGATCTGAGGGACTCTGGGGAGAAGCATGCTTTGATCTTCCCAGGTTTCGCTTTCTTGGCAGCAGAGCAGCGGGAGACGAAGGAGTGGGAGACCGGCTTTCTAATCAAGTGCTTTGAAAGGCTCCATCTGAGATTGGTTTAGATCATGGCACAACGCAACCCCATGAACCATTCAAACAATGTGCCAAGGGACACGTGTGTTTCTCAGACACCAACATGCGATAGCGACAAAGAAGCAACACCAAACACTTGGTGCTAACTCTGTTACTGGGTCCTGTCCCACTCGCCTCTTTAACATCACGGCTAAACACGATCCTATGGCGGTGAAGTTGAGATCACATACCAGAAAAAACGAATTGGGCTCACGAATTGCTCTTGGGGGGAGGAGCATCTAATTAAACACCCAGAAATGGCTCTGGTCTATCTAAGCAGCATCTTCAGACAGCTCTTTTGACCTGGCCTTAGCAACAAGTTTCCTTCATCTTAAGGGAGCATATCCGGGCTCACAGAGACATCATAAAAAAGGCTGACAGAAGAAAGGAAGAGGCAGGGAGAAGTCAGAAACCACAGAAGTAGCCCTTGGCCAAGGAGTGCAGCATGGGCAGATGGCAGGGACTGGAGGGCAATGGAAGCACCTGGAAAGCAGCCTGGGCCTTGAGCGAGGCAGCCAGAGATTAGGAATGCCCTGCCCTGGCACTTTCTGGACTTTGCAGTCAGTTTAAGGCTGTTCTCAGAAGCCCAAGACGCCATGATTAAGCCAAGAACTGATGTCCTACCAAGGCCATTTTGTGGAAAGTACAGTCAAGTACAGGTCAGGGGACCTGATGAGCTCCCTGGATGGAGGGCACACAGTGTCCCCCCCATCATTCACAGAAAGAGCTGCTCACACAGGCACCTGGGACCGCACACTCAGGCCTGTTCACTTGGATAATGTCACATTCCTCTTCCCACAGTCAGACTCCATTCAACCCAGGTAGAATGGTGTTTTTCTCTGTTTTACTTTTTAATATTTTGGGGACAGGGACTCTCATGTAGCTTGAGCAGGCGTCAAGGTCTCTGTGTTGAGAAGCATGACTATGGACTATTAATCCTCCTGTCTCCACCTCCAGAGTGCTGGCATCTCAGACGTGTATACCACCGTACCAAGTTAATGTGGTGCCAAGCACTGAACCCGTCTTCTTGTGCGGTAGGTAAACACTAACCCAGTGAGCTGCACCCTGGGGCCTTCTCCCCGGACTCTTGATGCTCCTGCCTGGGTGGGTGGGACAGAGAGAGCCAATGGTGGGAATTCAAGCTTCAAGAGAGGATACAAGCTTTGGGGTATGGATTCCTGGGTACAGGCTCTGGGGTTTGGGTTCTGGGGTACGGGCTCTGGGGTCATCCATTTAATTTTGTTTTAGCCTCTAGGTTTGCCCAGCTTCGAGGCTGTACAAAATGCATGTTCAAAACAGAGCTGGCTTCCCAGTGACCCACTATGGGGAAACTCAGATGGGGAAACTGAGGCCCAGAAAGGTGACTCTCCACTCTCCCAGTCCCAGGGCCAAAGGCAGAGGAGGCAGGATGGAGCCTCACCTGGAGTGACCCACCATGCCACACAGACCCAAAGCCTGCACGGTGAAGGCGTCCCCATGGGCGAACAAACACCGGATATCGGATATCGACTGGGGTTGGTGTTTAGCTCTGGGATTGTAGATGTTGGGTCCTGCGCTTTCACCTTTTTGAATCAAACAGCGGGGAGGAACTAAAGGCACCCAGGGCATTCTATCCAGATGGAGCCTGGTCCTGATAGCTGACTCGTTTGACCCAGGCTGGCAGGAAAGCAGGGGAGCCTGGTTCTCACACCTTCCCAGGGATGCAAGAGGTAATTGCAGGGCCTCCCGGGTGGGGAAAGTAAACACAGGCAGGTCCCCTCTGTGATGCGGCTCACTTAATAACGCCAATAAGAACTTGAAAGCAGTCCCTGCCTTGGTGAATTGGTCACACTGATTTCACCTAAACCTAGAAGCTTCAAGGTCCGGCACCGGCATCCTCCCGCCAGTGAAGATCCTGAACGGATCAACTCTTTACCCGTCCTAGGCTTTCTGAAGCAGAACTCAAGCCGATAGGCCTTTAAAATGATTGGTGATCCTTTAAATGATCCTTTAAAATGATTAGTGCCGGGAGAAGGCACACGATAGACTGTGAGTGTGGAGGTCAGAGAGAAACTGTGGGAGCCGGTTCTCTCCTTCCGCTGACTGGGTCCCAAGGGTAATAATAATTCAGGTCTCAGGCTTAGCAGCAAGCTCTTCGACCCACTGAGCCATTTTGCCTGGCACGGCAGGTTTTGTCATTTTGAGCGTCTCTTTGCTTGCTCCCTAGTTCCAGGCAGAGGAGGGAGTCCAGGGCATCTAACTATTTCTGTATTTATTCGTCTCCTTCTCACTGTTGAGACAAAGCAAAAGCTGCTGTCCCTGACCTATAAGAAAATACTCAGAAGGCTTGGATGGCTCTGCTCACTGAGCTGCCTCCCTCTTCCTACTCCCTACCCACCGACTACGCTCTGCTTGCAATGCAGACAGGACGGATGGGACTCTGGCGGACTTGTTTGAACCACAAGACCCCAAGAAAAAGTTTGCAGACTAAATCAGAAAGTCCCGTTGAAGCACCCCATGGAGTAAATACCCAGATCTGCCCCTCCCTCCCTCCCTCCCTCCCCCCTCCATCCTTCTTGTCTCTCTTTCTGAGGGAAATGGTGTTCTGTCCCAAGTTGTTCCCAAGTCAAGCTACTTAAACCCAAGTGAGAACCTTGCTGCCCCAGCTTTGGGTGCTGCTAACCTCAGACAAGGGATGCCAAGCAGTCACAGCCCCTTAGGCTCACCCCATGCCTGAGCCTGCCTAACGAGCTGCTGTCCAGCGAATCCCATCTACATGAGTTGACTGTGAGTTGATTGTGAGCACCACACCCTCCCCAACACGGCCCTAGAGTTCCTTGTTTGACAACCAGACCCTGGAATGGGGATCCTGCCCTAGCCACCCCTGTCCCTAAGCCTTCCTCAGTGTCCAAACACAGGCTTGTCCCTGATTCATAGGATCTGGATGCCTAGCTGGGTGAGTAGTGTTGTAAGCTCTGCCTGTAATGAACCCCACTTCTCTCCCCTCCCTGCTGACTTCTCCTAGCAGGATCCCCCACTGCTGCCTGCTCCCCCACCCCCACAACTCCAGCTGAGAGCCTTCTCTCAGAATCCCTGGCCAGTAAAGTCAGGTCCTTCTGAAGAAGGGGTGGCCTCCAGGGTGGCCAAATCCATGATGTTCCCAAAGGCCTGCAAGGGCTGTTCTCATGGTGAATGTCGCCACGGGACTGTGAGGACTTGAGTTTTGTTTATGTCCTGGAGCCTCTCACACGGAGGGCTAGTCTGGAGAAGCCGTGTGCCTGAGAGAGGCCACACATTCCATAATGACCGAAACAGGGTCCTTCCCAAGAGACACAGAGACAAGGGTTCTCAGGAAGACTTCTGTTCAGCTGCCAACAGACCCCAGCAGCATCGATGGAGGAGTGGGGAGAGGGACAGCACGGAGAAGCGGGAAAATCGGGTCACCAGACCACTGAGTACTGGGTCAGAGTGAAGCATGCTGGGAAGCAAAGAGCCCTGCCACAGCTGCCACTCAGAATGCTGGTGCCTGTGTATACATACGTGTGTGTATGTGTGTGTGTGTGTATGTGTGTGTGTGAGAGAGTGAGAGTATGTGTGTGTGCATGTTTGTGAGTGTGTGAGATAGAGAAAATGTGTGAGAGTATGTGTGTGTGTGAGTATGTGAGTGTATGTGTGTGTATGAGAGTGTATGTGTGTGCAAGTGTGTAAGAGTGTGTGTATATATGAGAATGTGTATGTGTATGAGTGTATATGTGTGTGTAGCTGTGTGAGATTGAGCATGTGTGAGTGTATATGTATGTGTGTACATATGTGTGAATGTGTGTGTGTGAGAGAGTATGTGTGAGAGTATGTGTGTGTGCATGTATGTGAGTGTGTGAGATAGAGAAAGTATGTTGAGTATGTGTATGTGTGTGTATGTGTATGAGAGTGTATGTGTGTGCAAGTGTGTGAGAGTGTGTGTATATGCAAGAATGTGTATATGTGTATGAGTGTATGTGTGTGTAAGTGTGTAAGAGTGTGCATGTGTGAGTGTATGTATGTATATATGTGTGAATGTGTGTGAATGTGTATGAGTCTGTATATGTGTATATATGTGTATGTATGTGTGTGAATGTGTATGTGTGTGTGAGAGTGTGTATGTGTGCAATGAGTATGTATGTGTGTAAGTGTGTATGTGTGAAAGAGTATGTGTGTGTGAATGTGGGTGAGTGTGTATGTTTGTGAGTATGTGTGAGAGTGTATGTAATGTGTGAGTGTGTGTTAGAGGGTGTGTCTGTGTGTGTGTGTGTGAGCGTATGTGTGTGTGTGTGAGTGTGTGTCTGTGTGCTCTGCTCTCTCTGTGGCCACTCAGTGCATCTCTATAATAACCACAAACACCTCTGTAAAGTGTTTCTCTATAAATATTTCTTACTCATTATTTAAACTTTTTGTTTTGCTTTGCTTTGTTTTTTTGAGACAGAATTTTTCTGTGTAACAGCCCTGCCATCCTAGAACTTGCTCTGTAGACCAGGCTGACCTCAAATTCACAGAGATCTGCCTGCCTTTGCCTCCTGAGTGCTAGGATTAAAGGTGGGGACTGCTACAACCCAGCTTAAAGTTTATGTTTTAAGATTTATTTATCTTATGTACATATGTGTGTACACATGCATGCAGTACCTTTGGGGGCAAGAAAAGGGTGTCAGACCCCTGGAACTGGAGTTACAGTTGCTTGTGAGCTGCAGAATGTGGGTTCCGAGATCTGAACCCAGGTTCTCCAGAAGAGCAGTCAGCGCTCTTAACCATTGAGCCATCTCCACAGCCCTAAACACTTAAAACAGCACAATGCAACTTTTAAGCACCTTGTTGGTTGGTTGTAGACACGGTCGTGGAGCAGTGACTGGGGGAAGCCGGCTGGCTCACACCCCACTCACCTCTCCCTCTGAGCTTCACTGAGGGGAAACTAAGTTTTCTAGGCTCTGGTTTCTGCTCAGCAGGGCCTCAATGCTGGGTGAACAATAAACAACAAAGCTACAGTCTGCTCTGGCTTTTCTCTTAATCATCCACAAAGGCATAGGAGCACAAGAATCTGTTCTTCCTGGAGGCTGAGGAGGAAGATGGAGGAACACAGAAAGGAACGCATGTGCGCTCCATCCCATGAGGCTGGAAGGTGGGAGGTGGCATCTGAAGGTGCCTTTAGCTCCAGAAGAGGTGGGCAGGGTATGTCTGTACATACCCTTCTCTTACCGAGTGGCTTCCTTTCTACCTCTGTGCTATAAAAGTATACCTTAAGAAACTGCTGGGCCGGGATGTGGCTCACTGCGCATACACAAAGCCCTAGGCTCCATCCCTTACACCACAGAGAAGATAACATAGTGTGTGCCTCATAATCTCGAAACATGAGTGTGGCAGAGTCTGGTGGGTATCACACTTGCTGGGGGAAGACTGAGCTGAAAGATGGATGTAGGGGCCCAGGAACCAGCCTCACAGGAACTTTGGGTACCATGGTACTTTCTATTGGCCCTATCGAGAAACCCCAGATCTCCATGGAGGAAAGCTCTGAAGGCTCTGAGTTCGAATCTCAGCTCCACTACTATGGCTGTTGCTACCGACACGGTCGAGCCGGGCAGGGCTTAGGCTGCGGAGAGTGGTGAACATTTGCGTATGGTGTGGAAGGACACCAGGCTCCTGGCTGCTGAGATAAATGTTTGAAGGCAGTGTCTGAAATGACCAAGATGAAGGAAACAAGCCCAGAATGTGAAGAATAATTAAGGATTTAAATAAAGACGGGACCCAACCCGATGCCTGGGCTTCTCCCCTCAGCTTGGATCTGAGCATGTGATTGGCTTTATTTCAAAGCTGTTTAATCCCATGGAGGGGGTGTGTGGTCCTTCAACCTCAGTACTCTGGAGGCAGAGGCAGAAGGATGTCTTCAGTTTCCGGTTAGTCTGAATAATAGAGCAAGGTTCCTTCTCAAAGGCAGAGAAAATGTGTTTGTTTTGTTCCTTATAGATTTGTTTTGGGTGTACATTCAGGCTTTTCATCTTGGAGTCCCAGCTCTGAGGGCATTAGAAAGATTAGTGAGTTACTATGTGCCTACAAGGGAGGGCAGTGTGGGGGGATGCAGACAGGCTGCCCCAGGACCCTGGGGGTGTTTGCAGCCCCGGGCTGCCTTCCCCAGGTGCATGCATGCATGAGCATGCATGAACACATACACACACACACACACACACACACACACACACACACACAGAGAGAGAGAGAGAGAGAGAGAGAGAGAGAGAGAGAGAGAGAGAACCCAGAGCAAAGTGCCAGGACAAAGTCACTGCCACCCGCCGCTCTCAGAGCTCAGGATGTACCTGAAAGACAGGAGCATGCTGGGAAAAATTGGAAAGCAGGAAAGTGACCTGAGACTGTGTGGGTAAAGGATTTGCCTATCCCTGGGGGTTTGGGGAGAGACAAAGAGAGAGAGAAACTGAAAGTGAAACAGGGTGGTGTCGTGGACTGAGAGAGAATTCTAGCTAATCCACACAAGCCCTGTGTCACACATGGGAGCCACCTCTTTCATTGGGGGAGGGTAGGGGGTGGGGTCTGTGGATGCAGTCATGGGTGCATGCCACACCACTGGATGCTGCTTAGATTACATGCAAGTCTGCTGCCACTTCCAATGTCCCCGTGGGCACTGGGTTTTTCTGTGCCCTAAAATAGCCATGAATCCCACAGCTATTTTATTTTCTCTTGCAGGGGACAAGGTGTGAGTCCAGGATATGTTCCCACTTGGTAGTGGTCCTAACCTACTGCGTGAGGCATGGCTGCCTGTCTGAAAGAGGTTTAGAGTCTCTGAGAACTTAGATTCTTCCACAGCCTTCTTAAATCCTCCCTGTCCCATCCCTGCCCTCGAGCAAGCCTCACTAAATTCAGTCAATTTACAGGTGAAGCTCAGAGCATCAGTCTGTTTGAAGGAAAGATGTCCTTGGGCATACAACTGTTCTTCTCCAGGGGACTGTCTAACTGTGGTCACAGGAGAGCACTGGGCCGGCAGCAATGGTTCAGGGAGTGACATGTGTGAACATAGAGTTGCTAAGGAGAATAGGCAACGCCGTATAACCACCCCCACCAACCTCTCAGCTTTCGGGGATGATGCTCAGCGTGGGCATTTGTACAGGGTACATTCAGGGTCCCCAGTAAATCCTGCCTGTGGCTGCTCACGGGGAGAGACGGGAAGGGTCAGGTTTTACAAAGTCCCTGCTATTTATTGGTTGTACCTTTTACATGAGAGTGTGTTCCCTTCCCCATGAGAAACTGGAGTCACAGTCGAGTGAGTTTGTCTCTATGCAACACACACTTTGATGGCTTGCAAGTTTTCTCAGTAAAGCCCCTCTGAAGGGAGAGTGTGACAGCCAGGGTGGAAAGGGGACATGGGGAGGAGCTCCAAGACTCAGAGACAGTGTTCAGTGGTGTGTCAGAAGGTACCAGTGTCTGGTTTGAGAGCTTTAAGACAGGGCTTACTTTTTTTTTTTTTTTTTTTTTTTTTGGTGAATCGAGCAATAATTCTGCACAGAGAGGTGTTGGCTGCTCCTTCCCTCCATATCCTTGTGCCAGAGGTGAGACCAGAATGGGTTGCCCCTGCTCAACCTGCTGGAACCCAGAGTTTCCTGAACCAGTGAAGGGGACTTAGCTGCAGTGGCTTCTTTTTTTGTTGGAAAGACAGAGATGACAGGAAGATGTCTCCTACAGACAGCACACCTCCAGCTCCTAGCTGCTCCCTGAGCGCTCTCCCAACCCCTTCTCCTTTCCCCTCCCCCCATCTAACTCTCTCTCACTCTCCCTGTCGCTGCACTGCCCCGCCTCAAACACAATGCTTAACACGGAGCCAGGCCTGGTGGTACACGCACCTATAGTTTCAACACTCAAATACTGCGGGGAGAGGATCACCACCAGTTCAAGAAAAACAATTGCACACATTCGGATCGACGCTGGTAAGTGAGGATGAAGGCACGCCCTGCAAGGAAAATACAAACAAGAGCTGGTTGTGAAGGAAATAAAACGGGGCAAGCCGAGGAGGCCATGCCAGCCCGCCGACTGCTGGTGCTCCTCAGACTCTGCCTCTCACCATATCCAAAGAAGCTTCTCTACCTCCGAAGGTCCTGAGATTCTTAGGATGCTCGTAGAGACATGCACCTGTGAAATGGGTATGACAGATGGACAGGGAGTCTCCCCACCCCACCCCGGACACATTTGCCAAACCCTCTAGATGTACCCATCCCTTCCTTCAGGGACATGCAGGTGTGCACACTGCTGCAGACCTCTCTCTTTCCCACACATATGTTTTCATGCTAAGTCATGCATGTCCAGCCAGGGCCCTGTGCAAATCTTCACTGTACCAATTTAGGGACATGAACTATACCATGACCTATTCTCAGCCAGGTCACTGAGCGCTCATGGCCCACAGATCAGGGCTGCAGTTGGGGGAGGCAGAAAGGTGTGGAGCTGCCTGGAACCTGGCCACCGGAGCTACATGGGCATCCTTCCTCTGCAGGGCCTGCATCCTACATCTCTGCCCCTTCCCCCTCCCCTCCCTCCTTCCTCCTGAGGAGGTCCAGCTGGAAGGAGACAGGGCTCGGAGTTCAGCCGGTGCAGACAGGACTAAAGTAAACATGCCGGCCATTGCAGCAGCGAGCGGCCTCTGGACAGATGATGGTCGCTGGGCTGGTGAGGACCACACACACAAAGCTCCACGGACCACACAGGCGCCTGCCTGCCTGCCTGCCTGCGCCACATGCTTGCACGCAGAGGCATACATGGGATGCCTTCACGTCATCCATGGGGTCCCACAGCCCCACAGATGCTGGGAGACACACTTCTAAAGTACCCTGTGATTTCCAAACTCTTCAGAGGAACAGAGGATGAAAGTCGTGGGTCCCAGGACGGATATTCTTTCACCTCTTGGGGCCTCAGTTTCCCTCTTTAGGCTGGGTAGCTCTACAGGGTAGGTGGCTGATGCTTCCTGGGTTTTATTGCTCATCCATGGATCTGTCTTGCTGTACCCCACCTAGAACATATGCTTTGTACCCATGAAGACTTGGAGTGTGGGGTGCCAGCTCTTAGTGAGCACATTATGGCTTTGCAGAGCCTGATCACTCTGAGGCAAGTGTATTGACCTCTCTGTGCCTCATCTTGAGCCTTGCTTTTTGTAAGAAGGGTAACTGGCCGGCCACCTGACCCAGAACCATGTTCAGGTGGCAGTGGCCCTGTGTGTGGACGGGAAAGGACCAGAGAAGCTGGTCGTGCCCTCCTAAGACACTTTAGATGGTTACTTCTTGGGTCCATCTCCCTGTGCACAGGTTCTAAAATCCAGACATCTCTGGGAGCAGGAAGCAACAGCTAGTCTGAGGGGAGCCATGTTGATCACCAAAAGGATGGCTCTGCCAAGGGCTGGTCAGTTGCTTCATGTGCTCTCCCAGCCTAGCCCCTCCTGCCACCACTATGTTCGCTGATGAGTGGACACGCAGATGGACATCTATCCTCTCTTGCCTTCTCTCTCTTCCCAAATAGCTGTGTCTCCCAGAAGGCCTTGTGCCCCAAGCAGCTCTCTAATAGAGAAAGTGGCCACATAGAGCCCTTACTAACCAAGGCAGACTGGCCATGGTCTTGGTCCTGGTTGGAGACCCGCCTTGGAATAAAGCTCAGCTGCCCACAGAGGGACACAAGGCAGGCTCCTCCCAGTATCACCCAAGTGGCTGCAGGCTGTCTGTGGCTACTCTTAAGGGCCAGCAGACTGACGCAGACCAGACCGTTCCTCACCATGGCCTTTGTTCACCAGGCACTGACCTGTTGGTGGTCTCTTTACAGCCTCCTGCCCTGCAAAACTGCAGATTGGAGGTGAGCTCTGTCCTGGAGGTCTCAGATTCTGTCACTGTCTTTATCATCCCAGCATGCTCCACTGCTGAAGCAGCCATTGTCAGAGCATGAGACCCAGGCCTGTGTCAGCGAGAAGCCTCTCTGTCAGGAGAGAAAGGCAGCCAAAGTAAGGAGTCTACTGAGCTCCTCAGAGAATGGGGACTTGGGGACCCCGGGGACTTTGAGACCACTCGGGAGGGTGACTGTCAAGAAAGGCAAATCTCAGGATCCTGTGAGAACCTGTCCCTCTGTGGTGCCCAAGTGCTCCTTTCAGTCCCTGTCTCACAAACCCTCCTCAGTGTCCTTCTCAGGAAACTGATGGACAGAGTTAATGCCTAGAGTTGCTCAGAGTCGTGTGGCCACAGGTGGGGCGCATCAAATCTTGGGGGCACTGCTGCTTGGAGGGGCCTTGAGGGTTTTATATGAACTCTTGGGGACAAAGGTTGGCACAGAGTCGCAGTGGCTAGGCCATGTTGATGTAGGACTCTCTCTGGGTTGGGGGGAACCTAGACCTCATTTTCCTCTTGCTTCAAACAGCATTGCCATGCCTCAGAGTGTCACAGAGAAACAGAGGAGAGCAGCCTAGGGGGATGTGACAGGGCAGAATGGAAGGGACACTCCGTCCTGCTCTTAGGAGTCACCTGACTTCCAGGGTCTCCTCTCTGGACCTGCTCTGTCTTGACCTCAATGATACAGAGGTGGGCTGCACATCACCCCAGGACTCAGTGAACTCACCCACACATGGGGACTGCAGGGGAAGAACGTGACTGAGCAGGGAAAGGCTTGTGTCAGGCGCATCCCAAATGTGCCTGAGATACCCCAGAAACCGGTTTCTAGCCTTCCCCTTTCTTCTCCTGCCTCCTGCCCTGATGACCCTCTCATTCAAACCATTAAGGCACTCTGCAGAGGTGCTGGCATTCCTCAGAATGGTCGGTGAGCAGGAAAGTGCCCTGTTCAGGCCTGAGCCCCATCACTGTGTAAAGGGTCAGGACACGACACATAGGACACTCACTCTTGTGGGTGGCTTTGGATTCCCTCCTGCAGCCAAGCTGAAAGGACTGCCCAGGGAGCCCAGCCCCTCTGCTTTAGGCAGAAAGAGAGTGATATTTAAGTCAATCGAGTACCCACTATGTGTCAGACTCCCTACTGTGTGTCAGGCTTGCTGTGCTTCCTAGGTTTCTGTTCCTTGATCCATTCTGCCACCAGGACTCACGTACTTTTGTACAGGAATTCTCACTGTGGGGAAACTGAGGCACTGTATAGCATCACAGTCCCCTCCCAAGGGCTAACTACCCAAACCTGCCCCTAGTATCCTGTCCTAGACTAGAGGGCTCTGCTCAGGACAGTCCCACCTCCTGCCAGATGTCAGCGGGTAAGCAGAGAGCCAGCTGTGCCAGGCTGTAAAACAAGTCCCAGCGCCTATGCTACCCACACAGCCACATCTGCCATCGGGACCCACCATGGCCCAGTACAGGCCTCTTGCTCGCTGTGGAGGGTGCGTCCACTCCCGATGAGAAACATGAAGGTCATGACCCCGGCTTCCATCTGCCCTTTCCTCACCAGAGGGAAGTGACAGCAGCACTGTGATTTATGCGGCTTAATGCAAGCCAGAGGCCTCGGGCCTGCACTGAGGGAAGCAGACAGAGATCAACCTCACTAGATGCATTCCCACACAGACCTCATCGTGAGGGAGAGCACATGGGAGAAGCCATGAGAGACCAGTATTCAGTGACTTGCTCTGCAGGGCCAGGCGACTCTCATGGGGCATCTCTTAGTGCAGCCACATTCCAGGAGAAAGCCTCCCTGGAGCAGCTGGGATGGAGGGAAACGGCCATGACCAGTTCCCACAGCTGGCTGCCCACTGGGGCTCCCAGTGAGGGTTTAAGATACCTGAGGGCAAAGTCTCAGAAGTGTCTGAGGATTTTTAAGGCAGTTTTGTTTTTCTTCCCCTGAAGACTTGAGAGGCTCAGAATCACACCCGTTAACTCGGGTGATTGTGCTGGTGGGCACCCGGGAGACAGAGCTGAATATCACAGTGTGGCTGAGACACTAGCTTCGACGCCTGTGGCCTGGTGACCTTCACCAGACTGCTGACCTCCCCAAAAGGCATAGAATTTCATTCACTTCAAGTGCAGGCTAACAGAGGCAGGAAGGCAGCAGAATTTTCAAGGCAGCTCTACATTCTCCTCCTCCTCCTCCTCCTCTTCTTCTTCCTCTTCCTCCTCCTCCTCCTCCTCCTCCTCCTCCTCCTCCCTGTTGCAGACCACATCACGCAAATTGAACTTAATGACAGTAGCACTCAGTGCTCTGGGTTCAAATCCCAGCTCTCCCCCTTGTTTACTGTGCAACCTTGGGCAGGTTACTTAACTTCTCTGTGAGTCTCTGAAATGGAGGCTGTGAAGACAAAGGTCATGAAGGAGACCCTGTCTCAAGGCTGGCTGTTCATCACTAACTGGCCTTGCAGATCTAGACCTAAGATTTAAAAATCAAAGTACTTATTGCTCAAACCACAACGAGGGAGGGAAAAAAAAAAAAAAAGGTCACTAAAGGAGTGAACTAGAGGCTTCCGTCCCGGAGTGTCTGACTGCAGGCTGTTTGGGAGATTTCTCACACCGGCTTCTACAATGAGCACCCTAAAGGAAATGTCTCTTCTTGTGCTCTCAGTTTAAGGTCATTTGTGGAACGAAGAATTTGTTGTGAGCTCAAGGGTATCCTGGACTGCAAAGTTCATGTCTCAAAAAAAGTAGTCCGATAAATAAAAATAAATGAATAAATGAAAAATTTAAAATATGCACAAATAACAGCCCATCAAGACAGTGATCAAAGAAAACCCGTTCAAACCTGTCATAACTTGGGTCCTGATACACTTTGGCTTCAGAGAGACAGTTTTGAATCCTGGGCCATGAAATGTCCTGAGCTGACCACCTGGGATCACAGGCTCAGGGACGGCACCGTATGTGTCTTGGGCAGGGCTCCCTTGACTGTCAAGACAGCCCAAGGTCAAGGTGGTTGCTCCAGCTGTGTGCTGCACCCAGCATT
The DNA here is from genome assembly GCF_004785775.1 of Grammomys surdaster. Taxonomy (NCBI): domain Eukaryota; kingdom Metazoa; phylum Chordata; class Mammalia; order Rodentia; family Muridae; genus Grammomys; species Grammomys surdaster. The sequence goes on from NW_021604586.1 coordinate 4,894,404, forward strand.
CCTTCTGCCCTCTCTCCTGGAGACGTAGGACAAGTGGCCTGCGCTCTGTGGGTCACAAAGTGGACCTTGGCTGTGTGGCTGTGCAGCTGTACCTGCACAGCGTCCTGCAGACCCGCAGGCCTTCTTTACTGTGTTATCATGGACGATATCAAAAGAAACCGGTGGAGAATGGAGGATATGTGTAGCTCAGCAGAACAGAAGGGCAGGGTGTGTGTGTGTGTGGGGGGGGAACATCATGGTAGGATCTTTTGATGAGGCTTTTAAAAAATCTTTTTTCCTCATTTTCATGTATGTATCATGCATGTGTGTGCATGGATGCTCCTCGAATGTGTAGTTACATGTCTGTGAATGACTGGTGTGTGGAGGCCCAAGGTCGATGCTGAGATTTTTTTTTCGCCCATCGATCTTCTATCCTATTCACTGGGGCAGGGTCTCTCAATCAAACCCAGAGCTCTCTGGTCTCCCTAGTCAGCTTGCTCTGGGGATCCCACCTCTTCCTTTCAATGCTGGAATTGCAGGCGGTCCACCACGCTGCCTGGCATCTGCATAGAGATCCCAACTGCTTGGGTCCTTGCTTGGCACACACTCGACCCACTGAACAGTTCTAAGTCACAGCTGTGGTCCAGTGGGCGTCAGCATCCGCATGCCAACTCTCCAGTCTCCTCCAGAGCTCCACATGTGAGCCTGACTCAGTTTCCCCAATGTCCAGCAGAAGCCTTGCAGCAGGAGGATAGGCAGGAATCACAGCAACATGGTCTCAGCTGCCCCCATTTCTGTCCCTGACTCTTGTCTTAACCTCTCTGTCTGCCTGTTCCTCACTTCAAGGGAACTCAAGACCCTGGGTCTTGACTTATTCCCACAGAGCCCATGTTCACAGCCCATCCTAGGAATCGGGTCTGTATGCCAGGGAAGGCCAGGCTCCCATGGTATGTCCAGAAAGGCATGTTTTTGACTCTCCACCAGGCACTGGCTTGGTTTCCTGTTTACTGCTGAGGGGATCTGGGGACTGTGGGGTCTGCAGCCAGTGCTGCAGCAGAGACCAGCACTTAGAGGTTATCACCCTATCAAGCCAGATAGGCCACTGGCCCTGTGATCCATCAGCTGTCCTCTGAGGTCACTGGGAGCTCTGAGACCTGGGAGGTCATCTTGTTGCAGGCCAGGCCTGGTAGGCAGCAGAACCTAGATATCCATTGTCTTTGCTCTGAATTAGAACATTTGGTGCTCTTTGAAAAACACTGACAAGATTCCTTGTAAAATTTCCTCAAGTGCCGGGCATGGTCTCAGGAGACTGAAACAGGAGGATCACCCAAAGTTTGGTCTCAGCCCAGGCTTCAGAGTGAGACACTATCTTAAAATAATCCCTTGAAATCATTCAAAGTTTGAAGGAAAAAGCAGCAATCGCTGAAGCCAGACTTGCCCAGGCAAATGTTGGGGAACACTGGATCCCACATCGCCATTTTTCAAAGCTGAGGTATTGGTCCCTGTATACTGCTGACTCTCCACTCAACAGCACGCAGGAGAAAAGCCCAATGCCGTTTAGAAACACTGTGTGTCAACTCATCATGCAGTCTGGACTTCTGACAGGTCATCTCCATGAGCAGAGATGGCCCCATAGGAAAGCCTTGTGGCACAGGAGTCTCAGTATTTCCTTGGTAAAATCGGGACAGCTGCAGCATGGGCATCATGCTGACCAGCACTGTGCTGAGCAAACTGTTTACTGACACAGAAGTGCCATTGTGTCCCAGAGGTGCCCCCGCCCCAGCACTTAGCCCTGTCAGCGTGCTAAGAACAACTCAGTTCTTTCACTGAGCTATTGTGACAGGGAAAAGGTGCAGCCTGCGCTGTTCTTGGTCTCTAAAGATTCTCTCATACATCAGCGTCAGGGATCTGTGTGTCTGTGAACTAGAGCAGCAGATGAGGGTTAGATACTTCAGCAGTGAAAGTTTTCAGAGGTCAGCAAATCCAATCCCAGACAGAATCTTCATTTTCTACCTTCCCATCTGTCCATCCACCATCTACCCATCCACCCATTCACCCATCCATCCATCTACCCATCCATCCATCCATCCATCCATCTGTCCATCCATCCATCCATCCATCCATCCATCCATCCATCCATCCA
>NW_021604586.1:4896625-4960074 GCF_004785775.1 Grammomys surdaster
CCACCCTACCACTCATCCACTCATCCACTCACCCACCCACCCACCCACCCATCCACCCATCCACTTACTCATTCACAGATGCATGCACTCATCCATCCATTCATCCATGCTCCTACCCCTTTCCCCATTCATTTATCCAGCTGTTCGTGTACCTATATTTTACCCACCCACTCATCCAGCCATCCACATACCCATCTCTCCAGCCAATAATTCATCCATCAGTGTATCCATCCACTATACCTTCACCTATCCATTTATCTAGCCATCCATCCAGCTACCCATCCACTCATCTATCCATCCGTCATCCAGCCAGCCACCATTCATACATCCATCCATCCACCTGTCCATCCATCCATCTAACATGTGCCCATCACTTACCCACACATCACCCCATCCATTTGCTCACCCAATACTGAATAAACTCGACTGCCTCTCCAGAAGGGATGGCCATGTCTGTCTGTGCACACCTGGTAAAGGGCGTTCGCCATAGCTCTTCTCTTCCTGCATTCCCAGCTCAAATTCATTAACCCTTACAAGGGAAAGCATGTCTCTAGCCCACGCTGGGCTTAGTGCTATGCTCAGCTCTCCAGGGCACTATCTTGAGCTGTTCTCTGTGTCTAGTCCTTAGTACCTTCTTCCACCACGTTCCCCATCACGTCATAGGCACAGAGAGGCCGGCCAGGGCAACACGGCTATACAGAAATAGGGCAAATAATTGAAGAGTGGCACACACACACACACACACACACACACACACACACACGAGAACTTTGTACTACAAAGGCTCTGGGGGAAACTCCACTCCCTGAAAAGCATCTTGCTGACTCACAGACCTGGCTCTAGCTGTCTAAGGAGACAGAGCTGCCATTGTGTACCCAAAAAGCTTGGCTTTGCTGATATTCTCAGAGGCTGTAAAGTAGAAGAGGGTCTCAAGGACATCTCAAGGGACTTGGGGGTGGCACCCATCCATCCGTTCATGGAAGAACAGAAAAATCAAACTCCGTCGACATAGATGCCAAATTTACTCCAAGCTCCTGCCTCCGTTTTCCTTACCAGGAGCCAATTCCAATGGGGCTCAATTTTCCAAGTACAGAAGTGACTTTAAGAATACAAGAGGTATAGCTGGCTATGGTCCTCAACTTGTCCTCCCTGACCCTTTCTCCTGTTCATCTGCCACTCTGCTTCCCAGATGCCTATGTACGCTCAGTGTTGTTCTTTCGAATTTCTTTCCATGGGTGTGCAGGTCTCAGGACTCTGAGGGGAAGGCCCTTTCATTAGGCATCCACACTAGAAAATGAATTAGCTCAACAGTCAGTCCCAGCGGGGACGTGTGTATTTTTAGAAGGAGGCTGTTCTTCATGAGCTGGATGCCTGTGTTTTGGACAGGAGAGCTCTTAGTCTCTCCCCAAGATCTGTCTTCACAATTTATGTCACCCTCCCTCTCAGGGGTACTTGAACCCTTCCAGGCACGGAAGCAACAGGCTCAGCTGGGAGCTGCTTGGAATTGGAGGAAGATGGCCGCAAAAGACTCTTTTCACTTTGCTTCAGAACGAGCGGCTCAAAATTTAACTGAGATAAAGCTAAGAGCGAAATTGATGTGTATCCAGAGATGCTTTTGAATGAATACTGCCCCTGGTCCTCATCTTTGAACTGCCAATCACGAAGGGACTGCCAATCAGGAGGAAAAGAAGGTGGGGGTGGGTTGTCTCTTACTTCCTCTGGGTTGAGCACCTTGGCTGGAAACTCCCAGTTCCCACTCTAAATTTAAAAGCTCACGTCCCAAGACCCTTGAGCAAAGGTTACCCAAGGCCCATTCCGGGTTCAGGCGGAAAGCAGCGACTTTATTTGGCAAGGAAACGCCTTGTGAGAGGCTTCTCTGGCCAGCGATGTGGAGGAAAGCCGTGACTCAGTGCGTTCCTCTCTGGCATTTACGGCCCTGAAAAATGATTGCAGCTTCCTCCGGGCCTCCGGAGCCAGAGCCTGAAGAAGTGACCTTTAAGACAAGTTTGTTTACCCCATGTTGGGGCGAGGGCCCTCGCGTGAGCTCTGGGGCTCTTTGCCTGCTCCTTCTGATCCCAGCTGACCCTCTGCAGCCCAGAGGGAGGAGTGGGCAGCCAGGGGCTGCTCTGCCAAGGAAAGGAACTTCTCTCTGGGATGTCATGTGAGGCAGGTCTGTGGTGACACCCTGGGAACACGCCCCTCCATCAACCTCAACCTCTGGTTCTTCAGACAAAGCCAGAAGTGCACTCATGGCCTCTCTGTCTTTCCAGGCCTCGCCACAGACTGGATTTGAATCTCAGTTCCGTAGAGTTTTACACCCGAGTTCCAGAGAAGGAGAGAGGGAAGAGCCTGCCACAAGGAGAGCAGGCAGGCCCCGCAGCCAGCATCTTCCACTCGTGTTCCACACTAAGTAAACCAGCCCAGACAGGAAACACTAGAATTAGGCTCAATACTTTTTTTTTTCCAAGCTTGAAGCCTTGGATTTGTTTTTGTTTGTTTGTTTGTTTGTTATTTCTCTATTTATTTAGAGACTGGGTCTTAAATACTCCATGTTGACCTCCAACTCACTGTGTCCCCAAGATGACCTTGAACTTCTGATCCTACTACCTCCACCTCCCAAGTGCTGGGGTGACAGATATGTGCTATTACACCAGGTTTATGTGGTGCTGGGGACAGAACCCAGGGAGGGGCCCATGCTTGCGAGGCTGTATTCTGCCTACTAAGCCTCAGACCTATATCTGCTAAATGGGTTGGTCCTCCCAGGCTCTGCTTCCTCTGGAGACATTGTTTCCCTGTAGTTGCTTAGCTTCAGGGACACACAATACTGTTACTTTGGGGGAAAAGTAGGAAAGTAGACAAAGGAAAATAAAAGCGAGAGAGGCCTTGCCCTCTCACATAACCGGCTCTGTTTCCCTCAGGCCATTTTTAATGTGCAGTGAAGTGTGCCCGCACACGCATGCGCTGGTGTGTGTGCATACACGTGTATGTGAGCATTTGTGTGTGTGTGATCAGAGCATCTTTTATAAGGCTGAGGAACCAGGAGTTTCACAATCTTCCCGCACACAGAGACGGCCCACAGATCCTTTCTTGGCAGCTGTCAGTTTTTAAACTAAACTTTGTGCCAGTGGTGGCGGTGATGATGCCAGCGTATGCCTGTGCTTTGAGTTATTTTTCTATTCCCCTATGAGAAAAACCATGTTAGAGTATGTGAACTTCCTTTCCTGGTGGGGGAGGGAGGAAAAAAGAAAAGAAAAAAAAAGTGATGTAGTTTCCTGAAATTAAGTTTTAAAAGACTTTTTTTTTTTTTTTTTTGTGAACCAAGTGCCTACTTCCTGACAGATTCCAAATCCTGACCCTGTGCTGGCTCGCTGGAGGAAAGGGAATGTTGAGACCCTGGCTTGGGACAGGAGGTGGCTATTCTTTCCCCTCCCCCTCGAGGATGTACCACACAGCTCAGGGCTCTGCAGCCCCTGCGGACCCCAACCCTTGGGCTTCATTGATAAGGCCCCTGTTACCCAGTGCCAAACCCTCCCCGAATCCCTCAGCCTATAGTAAGAAAGACCATAAAACATCCGGTTTCATTTTGATGACTGATGTCCACCAGGGAGCTTTGTTCTGTTTGAAGTTCTTCCTGGAACCTGACTTCGAGCCTGTTGGAGACAGAGGGTGGCCAGAAAACTACAGATGGCATGTGGTAGGTATGCAGGTGTTAGAGTTGGGATGTAGCTAGCACACAGCTAAGATACAGTCAGCTTGCAGCTGCTATGCTATGAGAGCCTTCCTCGAGGAACACCTGTCTGGGGACTGGAGCGCTGGCACGTGTTTATTCTGTGTGGCTTTATGTGACCAGTGAGAGCTGATAGAGTTAAGAAAGACTTCATTTCTCCCCCCACCTTAAATGGGCCAGGGCAGGAATTTGGCTCTGAGGTTCTGGAGTGTTTATATTCCCAATTTCCCAACCCCAGGGCTCCAGCTCTGTGGGCAGCATGCAGCTGGGCCCATCGATACTCAGTAAGAAAGTTATCAAACTTGAAGACATTTGTGTCCTCACCTGCAGGATGGAGGGGAACAGGGCGTGGCACATGGGAACAGCTACCCTTGAGCTGTGGTTCAGTGTTGTTTAAAACCCTGCATGGCAGCAGACCTTTGAGTGAACAGTCTCGGCCTGAGCTTCCGTCCTACAAAATGAGGAGTGACTAGTTCATACCGCCAGCTTGTATGTGGGGCCTCGCTCCAGGACTGACTAAAGAACAATAAAGAGAGTCTGGGGACATGGTTCAGTTGGTGAAGTTCTTCTGTTGCAAGCACGAGGACCCAAGTTCGAACACTTGAGGATGCATTCCAGAGCACTGGGTGAAGTGCACGCGCTGGATACCCTGGAAATCAAGCTTACAGTGACTGGTGAGCTCCAGGCCAGTGAAAAAGACTCAACAAGGTGAATGGCTTCTGCAGAGCGACACCCCAGGTTGTCTTCTGGTCACCCCAGGAGCACATACGCTCATGTAGATCATCAGGATGGGCAGCTTAGGGAGCAGATCACTCTATGGCCGTAAGCTGTGTGGCCAGGGCCTCAGTTTTCCCCTCTGTCAAATGGGCCATAGCAGTACCTGGTTGTCAGGAACTCCCTGAAGCTTGGTGAGGGTGCTCCCAGAACCTTCTCGTGCTTGGCACCCAGGGAGAGGGCAGCCTGTGGCACATAGAGGTGGCTTCTGTGCATGTGAAGGACTTTTTGCTGTTGTGAACCATAAGACTGGCAGCGAAAAGGACCCCAGTATGCACATAGTCGCTAGTAACTGGAAACCCTGGTGCAGAGAGAGGAGGGAGGGAGGGAGGGAAGGAGGGAGGGAAGGAGGGAGAGAGACAGAGAGGAGTTTACAAACCAGCAGGTCCCCACCAGCACAGTGGGAAAGTGTGGGGAAGTTAAGGGAGTCACTTTAAATTAAATATCTTAAGTAGACACGTGCTCTAAATGTGGCCCGACAGCTATGGTGCATTAAGCCAGTGACGCTCCGTAATTAAAAGCGGATTTGTTCAGGCAGCGCTGCTGGGAGGGCCCATCAGCCTCAGGAAGTTTGGTTCTAATAAGCCCAGGGCTCCGTTTGCCCTCTGCTCACTCGGCAATAATAATTTGTTCCCGTAATGAAATAATATCCATTTACCACAGAGGCAGCAGTACAACCAGCACCGCAGCCCCGAGTGACCCAGAGCAGGCGGGAGAACTCCGTCTAGGATCTGGAGAGTGGAGGGAGCAGAGTCAGCCAGGCTGAGCACAGAGCGACTCAGGGAGCCACTTCTGGAATATTCCAGGAAGGTGAGCACATGTCCTGCTTCTGTCTTTCTTCCCTCTCGGTTCTCTTCTCGTTCTTTCTTCATCCTGTCCCTGGCCTGGGCTCCTTCTCTCTCCTCCTCCTCCTCCTGATTCTCTGTGCTTCTCTCTCATCCATATGTCTGTTCCACTCCTTTTACAACACAAAACAGGATATCAGAGACCGGACCCCAGCACCCCGTAGCACACTCTCTCCTGCCCATAGGCATGTCAGTTCTCCCAGTGGCCTAGCTTTGGCCCTAATGGAGGCTTCATCAAACCCAAGGGAAATCTGGACAGGCTCTCCCCCTCAGTGTGGTCAGCCCCTCTGCCCAAGCTGATGGACCATTCAGATCTCTTTCTTCAGGAATTCCTGTGGCTCTTCCTTTCCGTGTCTTGCTTCATCTAGTTGAGCTGGTTGTGCCCCTATGGACATCCCCCTGCCTCTGTTTCCTCTTTGCTTCCTGTCACTGTCTTCGGTGTTAAGGGCTCATCAAGACCACTTGGTTTGGTTTCTGGTGACAGAATCCCCAACACTGAGGCACTCTGTCTCCAGGCTGCCTGTTCTGTCTCTCTGTGGTTCTTTCTTTGAATTACGTGTAAGTTTTCTAACTCACTGGGTGCCCCAAACAATCTAGCAGACTAGAAGCTAGGACCGCTGTGCTTGAATGATCTAACCAAGCAAGAGCATAGGGAGACAGGTCAGAAGCCAGGCCTCATGCTGAGGGCTGTGGTCAAGTTATTCAGGAGCCTGAAGCAAAAGGAGAAGAGATGCAAGGGCAGCCTGGACTACAGAGAGTATTCAAGGCCACCCTGGGCTAAAGAAGTCATTCAAAGCTACCCTAAGATTAGCATGGGCTACAGAAGACATTCAAGGGCATCCTGTGCTACGGAATACATTCAAGGACAGCCTGGGCTACAAAAGACATTCAAGGATAGCCTGAGCTACAAAAAGCATTCAAAGACAGGCTGTGCTACAGAAGGCATTCAAGGACAGCCTGTGCTACAGAAGGTATTCAAGGACAGCCTGGGCTACAGAAGGCATTCAAGGACAGCCTGGGCTACAGAAGGCATTCAAGGACAGCCTGGGCTACAAAAGACATTCAAGGAGGGCAGCTCAGTGTGCAGAGCTAGCAACATAGACATGAGGTCCTGAGTTCAGATCCATCCCCAGCACCTAATCAGGAGCCTGCAACCCCAACACCAGGCGGAACTTTCCAGGAGCAACGTCAGAAAGTTGGTCAGCTCCAGGCCCAGTGAATAACTCAGTGAATGCCTCAAAATAATGAATGAACTCAACTGAGGAGAGCAGTACAGAAAGACATGTGATATCAACTTCTGGCCTCCCCTCACGTGTGGACACACGTGTTAATAAGTGGGAAAAAGCAATTGCAGAGTGCACGAAGACGGTGACTCCTGTGCATGCATGTGCGTGTGCATGTATGTGTTCGAGAGAGGTCACTCTTGAGTGTTTTTCCTCAGGGGCTACGCAGCTTGCTTTTTTTGAGACAAGATCTCTTACTGGCCTACTTGTTCAGCTAGTCTGGCCAGCCAGCAAGCTCAGTAGGAGGGTTACACATGTGTATTGCCACACCCAGCTTTTTTTACACGAGTCCTGGGGGTTGAATGCAGGTCCACACGCTTACAAAGCAAGCACCCTACTGACGAAACCATCTCCGCAGCACAAGGGGTCCCTTTTAATACGTAAAACACAAGACATAGATCTTTGAGCAAAGAGAAAGCTTGCACCCGGTACTCAGTCTGATTCTGTGTCCCTTTGTCAGTCACACACATGGTGAGCGGAGCCCATACTTGTTCCCTGAACTCATCCACATGGGTTGAATTTGCTCGAACAAGCATCAATTTGTTTTCTCGTTCAAAAATGAAAGTAGGGCGGAGAATGTTCTGGAATTCAAATTCACATGAAGGACACAGAGCTTTCTTGGGCAGCATGGCTGGGTTTGGAATGAGGAGGCAGGCACTTTCAGACTTCTCCCTAGAGGACTGTGACATGGAGATCCCCTCAGGAAATGGCAGGCTGCTCCTGAGCCGACTGTGCTGGGACATGCAAGCCCAAGAGGGAAAAGTCTGGGTCCCTTCTGTTCTGCCACCCATCTCGTGGGCTCCATGACCTCAGCATGGCAGCCACAAGAAGGGGCTGCTCTGTGTGTGTGTGTGTGTGCGTGAGTGTGTATGTGTGTGCATATGAGTGTACATGCGAGTGTGCATGTGTGTGAGTGTGCATGTGTATGCATGTGTGTGTGTTCAAGTGTGAATGCGTGTGCATATGTATGTGCGTTGTGTGCATGTGTCCATGTCTGTGTGTATATGTGTATGAGCATATGTCTGTGTGTCTGTGTGTGTGTGCATGTATGTGCAAGTGTGTGAGCATGCATGTGTGTGTGAGTGAATGTGTGTGAATATGCATGTGCGTGTGTGAGAGCATGTCTGTGTGTGTCTATGTGTGTGTATATGTGTATGAGCATGTGTGTGTGTGTGTGTGTGTGTGTAGGACAGAGGTCTCAGGTGTGATGTCATTCCTCGGGTACTGCCCCTTTCTTTTGAGACAGGTTCTCTCATTGCTCTGGAATTCTAAAATTTGTCAAGTAGTCTAGGCTGGCTGGATCCCCCCGGCTGCTCCTCTACGTGCTAGGATTACAAGTGTGTGCCACCTTCTCCAGCTTGTTTACATGGACGTAAGGATCCAAACCAGGCCTTGCGATTGCTCGCTAAGCGTTTTATACTGAACAATCTTCTCAGCCCTGTTTAATATATATTTTTAATTACATGTCTGGGGACGACTCTGTGGGTAAAGCACCTGCTGTACAAGTGTGAGAACCTGAGACCAGTCCCCAGCTCTCGGTATTCCAGGATGAGGCAGGAGGGTCCTGCGAGCTTGGTGACCGGTCTAGCTGAGTCAGTGAGCTCCGAGTTCATCGAGAAGCTCTAACAAAAATAAGGCTGAGTGAGATAAGACGGCATCGTCAAGTATTGTCCTTCACACGTTACACATCACACACAGGCCAGCAGATCCATGGGTACACATGTGCACATGCACACCCAAACCCATACGCAGTCACATGCACACATGCACGCATGCACACGCACACTCACACTAAGACACATGCTCACACACATACACACATGCATGCATGCACAAGTATGCACACGCACACTCACACTAAGATACATACTCACACAGACATGCACGCACACATATATTCACACATGCACACTCACACACATAAAAATTCACACATGCAGGCACATGTACACTTTCACATACATACCCATACATGTTCATTACACTCATACACGCACACACACACACATGCATGCACATGCACACTCACACATACATAGCCACACACATCACACTCACACACACACACATGCGCATGAATGCACATGCAGGCTCACACACTCACACATTCACACACACTCACACACTCATACACACGCACACACACACACGTGAATGGATTAAAGTGAAATTTAAAAAAAAAAAACAGGGGCAAATGGAAGACAAGCTAAGCATGAGTGTGCATCTCCCCCGCCAACACCCTGTCCCTGATTCTGCCAGCGTGAATCACGATGCGTAGACAGTCATGACAGAACCAGGTTAAACAGAAGGACAGTGAAGGTAGTGTCCCTCTGAGAGTCACCTCGCAGGCTCTCTGCTTCATGACTGCTCAGCCCAGCTCTGTAGCTGGGCAGTGTCAGAAGTCACCAGGAAGAATCCAATTGTTCCTATCAGGTGTGCCTGTGTCCCTGTGGCCTCTGCTGAGGCCTCACAGGGCTGTACACGAGTTACTCTGCAGGGTCTACTCATAGGGTCAGCAGTAGAAGGATGCTTGTTTCCATTAGGAGGGCTGTGGTGCATGGTGGGAATGGTGGGTGATGTCCTTGACCTTCTCCCTGTACTACTTGCTGTCTCTGTCCCCTAGGGCCCAAAACTTCATCTACACATGGTCACCAACTCCAAGGACAACACCCACCACCCAATAGTTGCTCAATAAACACCGGCCAAATAAAAAAGTCAACTATCGAGTTAGACTGAACATGGTGACTCAGGACTATACTCCTAGCATTTACGAGACTGAGGCAGGTGGATTGCCATAAGTATGAGGTATGAGGTCAGTCTAATGTGCGACTCTGACTCACAAATTATTGATGAAGAGCCAGCTACCCACTCTTCTGTTTGCTTACACATAGACTGTTGTTATGAAGTTTTTGCTAAAAGATTCCACTCACACAGATTGTGGCTCTAAGTTTCATTTATGTTTTATTTTTTGAGGAGATGGTGTTTTTCTTCATCTTCTGCAGGTTTTAAGCTTTGGAGGTGATGTTCTGCTGTCTAGAAAGGGACGAGGAGTGGGGACCGCCGAAGGCGGAGAAAGTATATGATATCTTACGTTGAAATTACAGCCTTCATGTTTGGGGAAGATTGGAACCCAGGTCCCACAGAACCTCGCTATCAGTCTATCTGGCCCCAGCCTTCATGGGTGTAGGCTCCTCTGCTGTACAGTTGTCACTCTGAGGGTAAACCCAGACGTCATGTGGTGAGAGGACTGTCTTAGGGTGACAGACAGGAAATGGCTCTGCCAGTTGAAACGAGAGAGAGGAACAGCCAGAGATGATTCTGGAAGGTTCCGAATGGTTTGACCCTTCTCACTGTCTCTGATCAGCTTTCCCTTCTCTTTCTCCTCCCTCCCTCTCTTACTCGCTCTTTCTTCCCTCCCTCCTTCTCTTTCTTTCCTCCCTCCTTCCCTTTTTTCCTTCCCTCCCTCTTTCCCTCCCTCCCTCCATCCCTTTCTTCCTTCCTTCCTTTCTTCCTGTCTCAGCCCCTTTCCTTTCTTGCCTTCTTGCTCATAGCCTCTAAGCTTTTGCATAGCTTTGTTAGGCAGCCCCACCTGGCCTTAGGTTCTCAACAATCCTCCTGCCTCAGCCTCCTGCGTGCTGGCTTTATAGGTGTGAGCCACGACATCTGTTTTCTGATATTCTTCCAAAGAGAGCCACCCATGAGGGGGACTGCTTCCATTCACACAGATCTCAGCTCAATCTGACTCTGGGGTACCCCTCCCCCTCTGGTTCCACTCTCCGCTTCTCAGCCCCGTCCCCATGGCAACACCTTTGCATCTGCGGTTTCCCTTCTTCATTATCAAGTTGTGTTTTACTTTCAAACCCAATAATGGCGGAACCGACTTAATTAGGCTCCGAAGGCAAAATCACAGCAAAATCTCCACTGTGGGATCTGAAATCAGATTAGTGCTAACTCTGAGCTGCGGTGGGCTCCAGCTGCAGCCGGCTCCAAGGCCTCTGGGATGGGAGCTCAGTATACGTCTCCAGGAAGAAGAAACAGCTCTGACCCACAGGATGGAGTGCTACGGCCGGCTCGCTAACCCCAGCTCAGTGCATGCCCACCTCCCAGTCCTTAAAGCGCGGCATGGGTGTTAGTAAGTCTCCAGGTCCCTAAGAATAGCTATGAGAACCTGGCCTCACACAGCTCCCAAGGAGTAAAATTCATTTGTGCGTGGACATGAACCATGTCACTAGCTTCATTTTATGTTTTTTATTGTGGTTTTATGTGTGTGTTTATGAGTGGCCAGGTGAGCACGTGCTGCTGAGATGCCTCTGTAGGATGGAGATCAACTTCCTTTTTCTGAGACAGGATCTCACTATGTAGCCCAGGCTGGCCTCGAACTCACAGAGATCCACCTGCCTTTGCTTCCTGAGTACCGGGATTAAAGGCATCCATCACCACACCATGTGGGCAGATTTGGGGATGCGTTCTTTCCTTCCAGTGTGAGTCTGGGGGGTGGAACTCTGGTGGTCGGGGTTGTACAACATCTCAAGCCCTGTCTCAATATCAAAACCAAAACCAAAGCAACGAAGGAAGCTGGTGTCATTGGAAGAGGCGGCTCAGTGGTAAGCACTGTCCTGTCCCCCTGCCACGCTGCCTCGCTGTCTCGTTCCCAGGGAACATCGACTCCAAACAATAGCACAGGGCGTGGTTGGCATTGTAGGGTTCATGCCAGTATGTCTTCACAAAGAAGGAAGAGCCACATCTTCTCCAAAGATGGCAGAGCTCTTAGGCTCGGAGAGGGTGTAGGATCCAGCCTCATGGGCCCCGTCTATAGTTTCCCCATTCCTCAGTTTCTGTTTAAAAGGGCGGGGGGTGGAGGTGTGGTGAGAAAATTAAGGGCACCCCACTCCTGACAGCTGTCGGCAGGCCCACATCAGTGTTCCCCAATCTATCCAGTCAGGGACTCCCCATTGCTCCAGCTTGCAGACCTGGCTCAGGGAACCTCTGTCTCCTTAGTCAGATCCGGATTCACTCGCTCCTGAGTTCCCAGGCAATTTCGGAGTGATTTAGTCCCTGATTCCGGAAGGAATCAAAGGCGAGCCTCAGAAACAAGAAGTTGGTTTCACTGCCAGCTAAGAGCTGACCTAGCATCCTAACAGGATGGCTGAACCCTGGCTGGGGTGGGGGCAGCTATCCCCTCCCCTGGAATTGAGAGTTCCTGTAGGGCCTGTGGAGGAGATTGTTTGATCCCGGCTGCCCAGTCATCCACAGTGTGTTTGCATTCTCCAGGGCTATATATTTTGTTGACTTCAACACTTGGGCCTTAAATGACACAATAAAACAAAAAGAATTCCTCTCTAGGGACCAGGCTGGCCCCCAGGAGCTCCCAGGGTCTGGGTAGTTTTTGAGGGGCCTAGTGACCTTCTCCACAAACAAACACATCAGGGCTCTCTTCCTTCCGCCCTCCCAACAGAGGCAGATAAACAGGGTAGTTCCCTAGCTAGATACCAGTCACCTGCAGAAACCTCCAGAAGTCTCTACTAGAGACTTGTCTAGAGTCCCCCTACTCTGACACACACAGGCTCCCATTGAATGCAGGTACAGAGGCTGCTGAGCCTGGTGACCCTGCCTCTCTCGTCTCCTGGCTACGGTGAGGCCAAACAGGACACAAATCGGGACAATTCCTCCATTCTGGACCACTTGTCCTGAGCGTCTGGGAGTAGTGTCCCCTGCTTGCCACCAGCTACTGTCACCTGTGAGCGGCAACAAGCAGGAAGGGAGAATGAATGGACAGTACATGGTAGAGTTGGGGCAGGGGACTCCCCAGGGCCAGCTCGACTCCAAGAGGACCCACCCCTGTCCCCTGGAAGGCTTCAGAACCATTAAGATAAAATCAAGAGGCTCACTGGAATCTACCACCAACCCCGAGACGTCAGGGTTGTAAAGCCTGAGACTACACAGATAGAGAAACTGAGGCCCGGAGAAGGAGGAGGCGTGCCTGGTGACACCCATTTAGGTCTCCAGTCTCCTGGTGTGGCCAACAGGAGTATGAAGCCAAGCAAGGGAGTGAGGGGCTCTGGAGGAACCGGCAGGAGAGCGTGGGAGGGAGGCATTGAGTCTTAGGCACAGTGAGCCTGAATAGTGTTTGCCAGTGTGTAGCTTTCTCCCCTGACACATGTTCTTTTGAGTTCAGGGAATTCACTGTGTATTTTGAGGCTGGTCTTGAACTCACACAGAGCCTTCTGCTTCTGCCTCCTATGCCCTGGGGGGACAGGCCCATGTCCAGCTTTCTCGTGTAACTTCAGAGGGTGGTACAAGTAAATGCCTGTGGCCTCACTTGCAGGCCCCAGAGCAGCCACCACAGAACAGCACACCCTTCTGTGCCAGCTTGGTTGTGGTGATTGCAATCCAAGAGGAAAGACCCGCTGGCTGACAGCTAGCAGGGCAAGAGGCTATATATTCCCAAGGACCCGGTTCGGTGACCTGAGATTCTATTCTGATCCGTTTTCTGTGGCTTTGACCTATTACAGAAGACCGAATGACTCCCAAAGACAAAGTCACTTGGCTCTTGGAAGGGCATGAGTATAGATGGCACTTCCTGTGTACCTGCTGGGCTTGGCATAGTGTCAGAGAGTGGCCTGGGGCATCTGACCACGAGACAGCAGTAGGTCCACTCAAGTCCTTCACCCTACTCTTACAAACCTACAGACTCTACCTTGGGAGTCACCCCCGGGAGCTCCTCTAATCCTAACGCCCTCTCCAGCCCCGCCTCTGTATACCATCTCTTGTGACCTGGATATCCAGGTTTCTAACACATGAACTTCACAGTTATGTCCAGTTATGTCCAGTTATATCCAGGCCTTAGCAGAGGCATCCCCTTCCCGGGGTATTTATTAAAGATTCTCCCATTTGGTCTCCAACAAACCTTCTCTGACATTTTAATTACTGAGAAGCAGGTGACAGGAAGTGTGGCCCTGAGAACTTAGCCTCCTCCTTAGGAGGGGCTAAGTGAGGGGACAGTGGGCAAGAATGGACTCCCAGCTTCCTGCATCTGTTGCTCAGAACATTGCTATCCAGTATCCATCAGCTGCCAGGTCGTGAGTACCAGCCCCATTCCCAGCAAGCTCCTGGCGGGCCCCAGCCTTGCCTGATGCTCACACCCCAGAACCCTGGGAACTTCCCACTAGGGATGTCCGTGTGAAGGAGTAACATCAGGGTTTCAAGGAAAACAGGAAGAGAAAATCTGAGGCCCAGTAAGCAGAACACAGGGCCAGCCCTTAAACCCAGTCAAATGGCTGTACGTTCTCTTCTCTTGCTGAGGAACAATCCTGTAGGGTGACTGGGACTTGGATTCTGCCTGTGACGTCACAGCTTGGAGCCCATGCCTGCTCTGACAGCCCAGGGGACACCACCAGTCGCTGACTGACGGAGGTAGCCAACCTCTTGGTCTGTCGACAACAGGGGTCTGTGAGTCTCCAAGTCAGTCACCCCTCACTGGAGGTAACAAGAGAAGGGCGGCCCCACGAGGTGACCTTTCACCTCCTCTTTGCTAAATGGTCCTAATTATTGCATTTGTCCTGTCATTTGAGCCACAAATGACCCATTCAGGTCACTGAGGGGAGCAGGCCTTCCAGCCCCTGTCTGGGAACTCTGCTAATTGTGCCCTGCAGGCAGCTTTGCCTGGCAGCTCAACCCATTTCTGGTTAACAGACTTCACGGTACATGCATCCCCCCTGGGAGAGACAGTGGTCTTGGGCATTGCTCAGTGAAGCCCCTGGCACCATGGCTGAACCCCTAACCCTGTTGCTTCTCCGTCTGTTCCTGGCTGGAGTTCCACAGGGGAACTAGGAATGTATTCTCTGCAGCAGGACCAGCTGCCCACTGTCTGTCCCTCCAGTGACTATCTTGCCAGTGGTGGCAGATGGCACCATCCCCGTAGAACCCAACCTCCCTCTGTGAACACAGAACCCAGTTCCCAGCCTGAGCAGTAAGGCAGCCATGTGACCAGTGTTGGCCAATGGTGGCAGCCATCTCCAGCTCCTCCATGCCTTACCTGTCCTCTTTGGGTGATAGACCCTAAGTGCTTGCCAGGAAAGCTGCTGGGTTGAAGATAGCTGATTCCTTAGGAACTTCGGTCCTCATGTTTCTCCTAGGAGGCTCTGACTCCCAGCCTCCTTTGCAGCTAGCATTGACCCCTGTAGCAGGAGTAACAGTGGCAGGAAGGGCATCCAGAAAACCTCTTCACAGAAGCAAGCAAGTACTTCCAAGTCTCTGAACTGTAAATACAATGGTCAGAACTCTGGCAGCCATTTTGAGCCCTGAGGGTGAGGATGATGGGAATGGAGCTAAAAGCATGCTTGAGTCTCCTGAACTCTGAACTGTTTTACAAAAGAGAAGCTAACCTGTATTGAAACCATGCCTTTTACCCCGTTTTCTATACAATCCGTTGGCTGCTACCTGTAAGATAATGTAGGAACGTCATGAGTGGAAGCAAACCCGGCCATGCACACTGGGCAGAGCCTTGCCGCCCTGTAACCTTAGGGGTACTTGTTTATTGGTCACCTGTACCCCATCCTCTGTTGGTACCAGATATAAGGAGGATGAATTCAAACACACAATTTGCCATGAGAGGGGTGGGGGAGACTAAATATGGAAAATTGAAAAGACTGCTGGGTACAGACACATTCCATCCTAGCACCAATACCCGAGCAGAAGTCCTTCTTTTGACACAGCAGGTGCCACTCTGAATACTGTCCTTGGGACAATGAGCCCCACTCCTGTCTGCTTCAGACTGTGTCCTCAGATGAACTGAGCTGTGGGCCTCAAAGGAAGACAAGGATAGGTTTGTGTGCATGTGTGTGCATGTGCATGCGTGTGTGCACTAGAGTGTGTGTGCACCTGTGTGTGTGCGCCTGTGTGTGTGCCTGTGTGTGTGTTTGAGTATATGTGCATATGTCCTTGTACTACATACACGCCTGGTGCCCACAGAGGCCAGAAGAGCGTGTCAGATCCCCTAGAACTGGAGCTACAGACAGTTGCAAGCCACCATGTCTAGGAAACAAACCTGGGCCTTCTGCAAGGATAGTAAGTGCTCTTAACCTGAGTCATCTTTCCAGCCACAAGGATAAAAGGAGTTCGGATCCTGGCCACAGACTTACAGGGTGATCACTTTCAGCAAACTATGGCCAGATGGTTCCCACGCTTGCTGAGACTCAGTTTCCCCTGTGAACTGGAGCTAAAACACTAGGTAGCACAAGGTGTGGCTGAGACATCGCAGCTACCTTCATCCTCCCCTCATAACTCTTTGTACCGCCAGTCCTCAGCTTCCCCAGCCTTTAGAGCAGGAAGGGGACGGGCCTGACTCCTGATTGACAGCAGCTCTATACCTGCTACTCCGTGGTCATAGCAGCAAGGCTTGTCCCTTCCACCCAGACTGCCTTGGAGGCTCAAAGGGAAAGCATCCCAGAGGAATGGCATCCTCTGCTTCTGTTTGTCCCTGAGCCCATCCGGGGCCTGCCAACTGACACAAGCAAGGCTTTAAGGAGCTGGTGCGACTTGTCTTTCCATTGTTAGCTCATAGCAGAAGTTAGTGACAGTTCGCACAAAGCCAGTCAGGGCTCTCTTGCACACTAGAATGCTGGGGACAGTTTGCACAATGCTGGCCAAGGTGCTTGGGACTTGGGGTGTGGGTCAGTGGGCAGAGTGTCTGCCCAGTGTGCATGGGGCTCCAGGGTTTGAGTTCCAGCACACAACACATACACACACACATACATACATATATACATACATACACACACACATACACACACATATATACACATACACACACATACACATATACACACATACACACACATACATACACACACATGCACACACATACACACACATACACACATACATACATACACACACCACACACACAGACATACACAGACATACACATGCATACACACACACACATATACACACACACACACCACACACACAGACATACACACATATACACACACACACATATACACACAAATACATACACACACAACACACACAGACATATACACACAACACACACATACATACACACAACATACACACATACACACACAAATGTGCATACATAGCACACACACACCTGTTCATGCATGTGCACACACATGTGCATGTGTGTAACTTCAGGCCTCACCTGATGCTCTCCCCCTCCCAACCAGTCTTCAAGACGCTTTGCCCCAGGTGACTCCCTGCATGTCCAGTATACCACAGTAGCTTTTCCACTTAGATAGGGTGTGTTACCCCCACCCCTTAGATAGACAGCCCTGCAGGAGACAGAGCCCAGGTCAGGTGCATGTAGACCCCACAGATGACTTAGGGAACTTCTGTCATGCATGTGACCCTCACATTAATCAAAATGATACCCGTGTGTTCCGAGGAGGCACGAGCAGTGGTCAGCACTAAGTGGATGGGACAAGATGAACCCATGGCTCCTGTTTCTCTGACTCTTGTCTACAGGAGCAGAGAGGGGTCCCCAGGCCACCCTTTGTCCTCACTGCCCTTACAGTCAGGCACAGTGTGAAGTGGACCTGCCTGAAGTCCTCCGAGAGGGGTTGTGGGTGGGCCGCCTGGGAACTACAGCCTCACCAGCTCAGTGATAGTCTTACATTTTTATTCAGTTCCTCTCTCCAAACAACCCCTATGGGTCACTGACAACAGCGGCCATCCCAGCTGGGCCAGTGACTCACAGCATTGCAGGCAGCAGTGACCACAGCGCCATGTTGGGGGAGATCATTACCGTAACTCTCCTAATAGCCATTGGCAAAGTAAGACCACAAAGCATCCTGGCTGGGTCCTTATGCACTCAAGCAGTTACAAAGTCAGGGCAGAGCCAACCCAGACCCTCAGCTGACAGCTGGGTCATGTGCTGAGGGGATTGCTTTCCAGCAAAGATGTAGCAGTCATCTGGGGACTTGGCCAAAGCTGCGATGACCTCAGGTAACTGGATCTGGAGAGGGCTGGAGTCCTTGGCATTTGAAGTAGCATCCTGGAGTACTCCTCAACCATGTGGTGAGGGGCAGAGGCTCCCAACCCTATTCCTGGCATAGTCTGTCCAATGTTCAGGGCACCAGATCTCACCCCTGCTCTGCCCTGCCCTGCAGAAAAGCATGCCCTGAGGCCAGGGAGGAACCCATCCAGGGCGGCTGGCTTCATTCCTTACATCTGTTTC
Source organism: Grammomys surdaster (assembly GCF_004785775.1). NCBI lineage: Eukaryota > Metazoa > Chordata > Mammalia > Rodentia > Muridae > Grammomys > Grammomys surdaster. The sequence goes on from NW_021604586.1 coordinate 4,914,458, forward strand.
CTTTTGGGCTAGCTGGAAAGATGGAAAAGAATACTCCAAGCATCTCTGATGGATGACGTGTCTAGAAAACAACGAAATGGGGGATTTCAGAGCTAACCGTCACCCCAAAGATACTTGCCACTCGTTTCTAAGTTAAGGAGTTTAAATATCTCCATTCCAGACACTCAGTGAACTTACTACAGAATGCTGACAAAGGATGTCCCCCTTAATGTCCCCCACTCCTGTAGGTGAGCAGAGCAAATCCTAAGTCTGTGAACTGACTCACCAGGGCCACAGCCTGGCCTGTGGAAGGTGGTATCTAACCCCCATTGTTCCTTTAGTCCTCATGTCAGGTACCTGTGGAACCCCATCACACCCTAGTGAGGAACTATTCAGGCAGAAGTCATCCCTGTGAACTACGACCTGCCGGCAAGTCACCGCCTGAGGAACGCTTCACAGCAACCTGTGTTTCTATGGAAACAGACATTCCAGAGCATCCCTAGGCAGAATCAGAGGTGAACAGTTTCCAGACAGATGCCTCTGATTTCAAAGAGAGTTGGAAGGTCCCTAAATTTCCAAGAGGAGAGCTTCTTACTTCAAGGAGAGAATCCAGGCAAACAAGGCTGTCTCTGAGTTCCCAGCATGTGCCATGTAGCAGAACAGAGGCATGGCCAGCGACCAGCTCAGCCTGGAGACAAGTCCCCATGGAGCAAGGACCCAGCTTGGGGTGCAGCCACCTTTGAAACTATGAGGTAGCATGCCAGTCACTTAAAGAGAAGGGCATAAGGACTCCCCACTGGCAGCGGCTGGGACTTACCCACCGATGACCATTGTCTTAGGGTTTGCATTCCTGCACAAAACATCATGACCAAGAAGCAAGTTAGGAAGGAAAGGGTATATTCAGCTTACACTTCCACATTGCTGTTCATCACCAAAGGAAGTCAGGACTGGAACGCACACAGGGCAGGAACTTGGAGGCAGGAGCTGATGCAGAGGCCATGGAGGGGTGCTGCTTACTGGCTTGCTTCCCCTGGCTTGCTCAGCTTGCTTTCTTATAGAACTCAGGACTACCGGCCCAGGGATGGCACCACTCACAATGGACTGGGTCCTCCCTGCTTGATCACCAATTGAGAAAATGCCTTACAGCTGGATCTCACGCCTTGAGGCATTTCTTCAAGGGAGGCTCCTTTTTCTGTGATAACTCCAGCTTGTGTCAAGTTGACACACAAAACCAGCCAGTACAAGCATGGTACTTCCTATACTGCAGATGACCTGGCATTTCTAACCACCCAGGCTGCTATGCTATTTGATCCCCTTGCTTTCCAATACATCTGCCTTAGCATCTTGTCCTGCTGCTGTGAACAAATACCTGACAGAGCAACTGAAGGGAGAGAGGGGGGTTGACACAGCTCTTGTTTCATGGGTTCAGTTCATTGAGCCTAAAGGAGAGATGAGAGGCTGCTAGTGACATCATCACAGTTAAGAAGCAGAAAGAAGCGAGTACTGGTGTTCGCCGGCCCCTCCATTTTATAACGTTCAATTAATCCGTATCAGTTAATGTGAGAGATTAAATCCCACAACAAAGAATAAGGGTCTCTCACATTCACTGATATAATCAAGGTAATCTCCCACGGGCACGGCCAGAGGTCCAGCTCCCAGGCGGCTCTACAAACTGTCAGATTGGTAGTTGACTCTAGCCAGTGTCACAATATAATTCTGACCACAAGAAGGTGGGGGTTGCTGTCCTGTGGTGTTGACTGAATTTAAGTTTGGAGGAGAAAGGCTTGGCTCCTCAGGACAGCAACTGCCTGGAAACCCCGGGGCCTGGGGGAAACGCCATTGTGACCGTGGCCTTGGGCAGATCCCTTGATCTCTTGCATTTTAATTTCCTGTGAAAATCCAAGGAGGTTTGGAGACCTGTTAACCAGGCCTCTTTGGCAAGGAGCTCGGCCATCAGGATCTATGTTCTTCAGTGGCCTTTTCTGCCAGGTTTCCTGAAAGTATCCGGGGAAGTCCATCCCAGCCAGGAGACGCCGTGCGTGAGGAGGTGACCTGCCCACCTCCAGATGTATACGGTGGGGCAGAGGGATTTCCAGAGACCCTATTTTTATATCTTTTTCCCTGAAATGGAATGTAGGCTTCTGTTAGCTCCCCACCCTCTGGAAAGCTCTCCTCTCAGCCCTCTGCTTCCTTCAAGGTTTCCTCAATCCTGCCCTGGCTAGGGGGAACTGCTGCTAAGACCCGCAGGATCCCACATCCCTCCTGTCCGAGCCCCTCGGAGGAGCAGCAGGGCTGGGGGAGGACTCTAGTTGTGTTGCATCCACAGGATCAATCCACCAGGCAGACAGGGATCCATGAGGGAGAGTACACCAGTAACGTGTCCTAGGTCCCTGTAAGCATTCCTGGTTCCTGTAGCCACAGTGAGCAGAGTTCAGCCTCCATGTCTGGTTATTCCCTTGAACTCCCTGCCTATGTCTGAGGAGCCCTGCATACATGGGTGCCAAACATGTCACCCTCTCTCAAAGGTTAAGTGATCGACAGCTTAATTCCACCTGCTACTTCAGTTCCTCTCTGTGTGTACACTAAAGTCACCCCCAATTTCTTGGATGACATCATAGATGCGGAGTCATAGGTCTGTCGGCATAGAAAACCCAAGGCCTCTCCCCATCCTCCCCATGCCCAGCCATCCTGCAGCTCACTGGGTCACATGGCCAGTTAGTAAGGCTCTGGTTCTAAGCCCAGAACAGAGTTCTAAGTTTCTCCCTACGTCACCATCCCAGGGACCCAAGCTTCTGCTTGTGTGGGGGTAGAGGGGCATTCTGACTAGATTCCTCCTATCACCTGAGATCATGGTAGATCCATGACAGGCTGGGTGTGGGGGTTTCATATAGGGAGTACGTGTTGAGGAAAGAGACCAGCACAGAGAGAGCTGAGAGAGCAGCATTAGATAGCCCTGACACCAGCTCCCCAGAGGGTCTGTGCACAGTCTCAGGACAGCTAGCGAAGGGAGGAGCCAGGACTGCCTTCTTCCCCAGGGGCGTGTTTATCTAAGTAGTTTGGCAGAAGGCTGCCTTGCTGGGCTTCCGCTGTGTGCCAAGGGGCTGTGGCTAGGAAAGGAATCCAGCCCTTGCATTCATGCAAAGAAACTCACCCAAAAGGTCACTGTTGCTGTTAGTAAGAGTTCTGAAAACTGTGCACAGAATTTGCAAATGGTGGCTATTATTTTGTTGTTTTGAGACTGTTTTATGTGTCTGGGGCTGGCCTCGAACTCCTGGTCCTTCTGCCTCCACTTCCCAAGTGCTAAAATGACAAGCATGTATTCCCCCTCACCTATGATCCACATCTTTCCTGGAGGCTCATCTCTTTACAGGACCACACGCTCTGAGGATTGAAACATTGTTTGAAGTTAAATGGTTACAAAATTAGCCTCCGCATTGAACCAGGAGGTGATCAGGTCACACCACACATGCCGAGGTATCCCTTGGAGAACTGGTCAGAGCCGGTAGACACTTAGTCCAGTACCCAAGGTTCCCACATGGTTCTGGGCCTGTGCCCCTGGCAGAGGTACTCGTGCCCCTGACCAAAATATTACTGCCGGCCTAAACCCACCAGGCAGGGACTAAATAAAGCTCCTTCCAGATGTTGGGGTACAGCATCTGGAAACAGGCAGAGGTCCTAGGGGTGATGGGAAGGACATGGCCATCTCCATGAAAGGTAACTGAAAGCCAAGTGTCTCATCTTCTCTCAGGGGACACTACCCAGAGCTTGCAAGGACAACCATAAACCACCAGTGCTTGCAGGGTCCCTGAGAAGGACGCTTGGCTACGGTGAGTGGGTGGTGGTGGGAATCTCTGCCTTCCGTAGGAACAACTTCCCATCATCACCGAAAGAAACTCAGGAGGGGCTGCCACTCTTTCTGCGGGGGCCACAATGGGAATGACATGCTAACGGACACTAACCCTACCCTGCACACCACCCAGGAGGGGCTCCAAGTAGTCATACTTGGAAATGATATGTGTATTAATTTCAACAGTATGCATGTATGTATATATGTATGTTTGACGTATTGAGACAAGATCCCATGTAATCCAGGCTCATCAGGACCTCACTAGGCTAACCTCGAACCTCTGTCCTGCCCCCATCTCTCGAGTACTAGGATTGTGGACACGCAATGCCACTATCTAGTTTTTATTTTTTTACATATTTGTGTTATTTTATATGTTGGATAAAATCATTATGTACCATAAGATCTATCTATTAAAATAAAAATAGAACTGAGTGTGCTTACGGATATCTTCGCGTGAACAAGAATGTATTTTAAATATGTCGAGAAACTCATGTTTCTTACTCTGCTGTCTGATGCTCTCATGAGACTGGATGATTTTTACAGGGCACAAGTGTGTTCCTTAGGGCTCCAGGAGCCTGAAGGCCGACATCCAGGTGCGGACAGATGTTGAGGGTCTTCTTGTTACCTTTTGGCCTCTTCTGCAGCTCTGTCTTTGTTTCCTTTCCTCTGTCCTCTCCTTGTCCCCGAAGGCTCTGCTGCTCCGTACACAGATGCAGATCCATCTGTACCTGTTCAGGAAGGCAGAAACCCAGAGACCCTTGCTGTGGCCATGTCCACATTCATGTGCCATGAACAGGCCACCTGCTCAGAGAGGCCACCACGGTCCTTCTAAGGCAGAACAAGCCACTAGTCCCCAAAACTTCCTCCTGGGCATGGGGCATGCTGGCCTTTCTGCCTGTGTTGTCTGTCTAGCACCGGTACAGAGTGTAAGACACAAGCTGTTTGCTGAATGACTAACTGACCTCCCAGCATGAGCCTCTACCCTGCTGTACCTCACACTCTGGGCCGGTGGTGGCGGTTTCCGATGGACATGAATAGACACTCTCCTGGGGAATGTCTTTTCCTGTCATGTTTCCGACTCTGATGTCCCCAAGACAAAGGTCCATCCCTTCCAACATGCAGGACCTTGGGGACCACAACAAGCATCCCCTAGACCTGAGGTTTAAAAACACTATCAGCTTCCCATAAGCCTCTGCTCTGAGCCAAGCCTTCTACGCGTCTCTAGGTGGCCCTCCCTTCTCTCTCACCTCTCCCATCTGCTTCTCCCTCCTGTGGGGTCAGCTGCTCCAGACTGCAGGTCACCCTCGTGTTGGAAGCTCCCGGCTTTGTGGATGCTTAGCTGGGGTAACCCCAGGCTTTGGGGTGCTTCCCCTCAAAGCAGGAGGGATGAGGTGGTACCCGCCAGGCGGAAAGTGCAGCTCCTTCTCTTCCTACTGAATCCCCACAACCCTGGCTGTCCCTGCCTCAGCTGTCCTTGCCACATGGAACTTCTCACTCCTCTCCCCCAGTCTCCAGAGGCTCTGGAGCTGTTTCTCTTTTAACACAGTGCAGTCCTGGAAGCCCTGGCACTGTGGGGTCTCTGTGGGAACGAATGCCAGCATGCCAGCAAGAGAAGAGCACGGGGTCATAAGTGAGGGGACACTGGATGCTGTCCCCTCCTCATGATGAGCAGTCAGTTCCAGAGAACTCTGTGACAGCCACAGTGCAAACCACAATGTACCACCATTGCAGGGCGGTGTCTGGGGTGGGGTTCATCTGTCTACCCCTCTGCCCTCCCACTCACCTCTTGACCCTGTTCATTCAGTCACTCATTCATTCATTCATTCATTCATCCAACCACTCATCCATTCATTCATTCATTAATTCATTCATTCATGCATCCATCCATCCATCCATCCAACCAACCATTCATTTATTAATTCATTCATTCATGCATCCATCCACTCGTCCAACCATTCATTCATCCATCCACCCAACCACTCATCCATTCACTCATTCATTCATTCATTCATTCATGCATCCATCCATCCATCCATCCAACCACCCATCCATTCATTAATTCATTCATTCATGCATCCATCCACCCATCCAACCATTCATTCATCCATCCATTCATTCATTCATGCATACACACATACCTTCCCTTAGCACTCCACCCATACATCACCAAGTCAGTTACTTACCAACCCATTCATCCACCAAGCCAGCTACTCATTCATGCATCTACTCAGCCATCATTTATGCATTCTCTCAGAAAACAACCGCCCACTCATCCATACACCCCCCCCCCCCCCCACCCACCCCCCCATCCACCCACCCACCCACCCCCTCATCCACCCACCCACTCACCCACCTTCCCACCTCTGAGACATCCCAGAGAGAGCCTAAGTCCTGAGCTGCTTCACCTGGCCAAGCATGGCTGCAGGCGCTGAATCCCACGTGGGTATCTCTTTCCTCTCTGGCCTCCTGGGAAAGAGGCACTCCTACGTATACAGCAGTTGCCCTTTCCAGCATGCCCCCTTGTCAGGCTGCTGATGGATGCTTTACTGATGCCAGGTCCCTAGTCTGGAGTTTTCTGGATGGGGAGGAGATGGGAGTGTGTTTGTTCACGACCTACTCACTGAGGAAAATTCTCTAGATTATCCTGGAACCAACAGGCAGGAAGGTACCCAGAGTGATTGGTGGTGGGGTAGGGGGATGGCACTGTGGGGAGGAGCTAAGGCTGGAAGAAGACTGGTCAATTTTTTTCTGGGGGTGGAACTTGGTCTTTCTCAATCACACGTAAATATTATGGGTAGGAAAATAAAACAGACTGGACAATGCCAAACCCTGATCTTCCTTCAGTGATATGAGGTTCATGGACCCCACTTCCGCCTGTCATCAACTTGAGCCATGCTGTCCTGGCCCTGCACCGGCAGCCTCTGCTTTAGCTGCATGCAACACGTGAGGCCCTTCTGCCACAGGGCCTTTGCACATGCTGCGCCCAATGTGACTAAACTTCCCCAGGGTCTCTCACTCTCCTTCTCTCCTTGTGTCATTCTCTGATCTCTTCCCACCCTTCACAGGGTGAAGTGTAATTTCTGGACAGCCTGGCAGAGCAAGGTCGCCTCACACCAGGAATGCCTCGTCCCTCTGCAATCTGGGTATGACACACAGGAACCACCCTGAGGTCCCCCTACCCAGACCCTCCCCACTTGCCAGGTGTGGACAAACCCCTTGTGCTGTTGAGAACCTGAGACAGGGTTGTGGGACTTGGGCAGTGGCGACTTCAAACTCTCTCTCCAAGAAGCCGCTTCCTGGTGTCCTGCCCCAGGCACGGCCTTCTCGGTCATAAACACGAGACACCTCAGGGAGACGGACGAGACCAAGGAAGCTGGTGCACAGGGCTGTAAGCCGCAGGGTCAGCTGCTCTTGCCTCTGGTGTGGATGGCACACCCTGACCGCCCTCAGACCTCAGCAGGAAGTTCCTTCCAGGCCCACCACTGTGGCCACAGGCATGCACATCTCACCACCAGGGGGCGCAGGGGAGTCCCCCCTCCCCTCCCCCCAAATCTCGGCACAAGGTGAGCCCCAGGTAGGTCAGTAAACTCTTGGCTTTCATCGGAGACACAAAAAAAAACTTGTGTTTCCCAAACCCAGAGAGCCCCCCAGGGCCAGCTCTGGGAAGGTCGGGTGCCTTGGTTGGTTCTGGTAGGACCCAGTCCTCAGATTTCTGGAAACCCTGGAACCACAGGACCCCAAGGTTTAACATAGAAACTATGTAAAGAAAACTCACCCCATTACCACTCAGAGAGGAGGTGAGGGCTGGTCAGATAGCTCAGTGGTTAAGAGCATGCACTACTCTTGCAAAGGACCAGGGTTCAGATCCCAGCACACACAGTGAGGCATCCCACAACCGCCAGCAACTCCAGCTTCAAGGCATCTGACACCCTCTTCTGGTCTCCACATGCACATACACATGTGCACACACACACACATACACACACACACACACACTACACACACACACACAAACCATAACACACACCACACACACGCCACACACAAACCATACACACCATACACCACATACACACACCACACACAAACCACACACACACACACACCACACAACTAAAAAAGAAAACTAAGAATCAGAGAGGGAAGCAGCAGCACCCCTGGGCTCCTGTGGCATGCACTCCACTATGCCCAGGGCTCAAGAACAGAAGGAGGACTGGGCTAGCCTGTCACCCTAACACTGAGAGAGATAGGTGAGTGCCGGTGTACTTTCTTTGTGGATACCAAGAGCACCATTTTTATTTCTCACTTTAAAAAGGTTTCTTAAGGCAGATTAAGGTCTCATGTAGCCCAGGCTGGCCCTGGTTCTGCCTGTTGAGTACTGGGGTTTCCAGGGTGTGGGAATACACCCAGTTTATATGATGGTAGTGTGGTCTTCGGGGCTTCCTGCAAACCGAACAAGAACTCTGCCAGTGTAGCTACATCCCCAGCCCAGGGGGAAAGTTAATTTAATATTAATAAATGTAGGTACCCTGTGATGTCCCACACAGCAGGGAGGTGGTGTGAACTGGGGCACATGTCTGCCGTGGATCGGGACTCTCAGACTGTGTGAGAAGCCGCTGACATGTCCGTCCCTCATAGCTTCTGCCAAAGCTTCAGAGTTTAAGGGTGACAAACTCCCTGCGTGTGCAAACAACAGTCATTCATGTGCTTAGAGCCCGCCTGCCCCTGAGCGTGTGTGAGACCGGATCTGGAAGGCTGTGACCCCAGGTCTCCAGGGGAGTCTCAGGTAGGGAACAATGAAAGTTGAGCTTGACCATTGGTTAGATCTACAAAGGACTGACAAGTAAGCTAAAAAGATAAATGACGGACAACTGATAGATATTGCTGGGGATATTAGATTCAAATAGGAACCTGTTAGTATGTAGCAGGGGCTAGCCTTGGCAAACCGCCAGTTTAAACTTCCATCTTCACATGTGGTGTGTTCAGAAGCAGCGGAGGGATGACTTGAGGAGGGCTGTATTCTCTTCAGACGGGCTGTCCTTTAAACTCCTGCTTCAAATAGTTGATTGGCAAAGGGAACAGCTAGCTCCACCCCATTCCCCCCTAATCTCCCAGTTTACAGACAGGAATGCTGAAGCTCAGAGACTGGAGTTCAGAGAGGTGAAGTGAGTCACCCGAGGTCACACAGCCATTCCGTGGCAGAGCTGGGACTGAGTTCGTGTTCACGAGTGTTTCCTGTGTGTGACGCACCCAGCCCCCACAGGGAGCCTGGGAAGAAAGGTTCTGGCGGGGCTTGTGGGCAGTTCTGCGAGGGGCAGCCCCAGATGACCCTCCCGAGGAGGACGGAGAGGACACTTGTTCCAGATTTGCTCAGCCAGAGAGCTAATGTGCACACACAGCTGGTGGCCTCAGTGTCCTGGCCAAGTTCATCCTGACATAAGACAAGCGTGCTCCGTGGGGACCGACGGTTACCACGGTGCCATTCAGCACGGTTTACGATTTTCCTGGAGCCTCTCGGCCGCCGATGCCAGAGAGCGAGCCAGAAAAAGAACATTCCTGGGTGACGCAAATGCAGCCGGGGCCGCTACAGGGGCATGCCCTTTTCCTGCCCCGGGAAGGGTGGGGTGCGGGGACCAGAGCCATCCGCCATCCAAATACAGAAAGAGATGAGTAGACCGGGTGTCTCAGCGTCCACTGCCCCGGGAGGTCCCAAAGCCCCCAAGTACCGGTGACTTCATCAACTCCAAGGCCATGCAGGAGAGGACACAGGCGCAGTCTCGAGAGTGAGACCCCCCTCGGGGCACGGGACGGCCAGGACACTCGCTGCCTTATTTTATTTCCAGATAAAGTTATTTTTGTGGAGCTGGGCCTGCCAGCGAAGGAGATAAGATCGGGCTGCCTTTCCCTGCCAGATGGCTGCGGGGACGCGAGCAGCGGGGCTGAGGGGACAGGGCAGCCCTGAATCCAGGCAGCGATGTGGTCCTGGCCAGAGGGAAAGCCCAGAGAACCAGGAGACCCAGAGCGAGGGGACCCCGTATCCCTAGCTGCCAGGCGCTGCCTGGATTTGGCCACAGAAGCCATGTGACTCTAAGCCATCCAAACAGAAAAGCAACGCGGTCTCCAGCAGCTTTTCATGGAGGGGGTGGGGTGGGTGTTGTTGTGTTTATAGCGTTTTATTTATTTATTTATTTATTTATTCATATTTATTTGGAGGGACTTGTGGGTAAGAGCGGGAACACGGCATAGCACATGTATGCAGGTCGGAGGACAGGCATGGAGTCAGTTTTCTCCTTCTACTGTGGACCTCAGGAATCGAACAGGTCAGAGGTCAGGCTTGGGGGTAAGTGGAGGCCACTTGCTAACAAAGATGTCCCCAGACAAGGGAAGGTCCTGTCCTTTCGCTCAGCACAGAGGTGGATGAGGGGACCTGTGCCCAGCAAGCTGTAGGTTGAGTTTGGTCCCTGGGACCCACATACAAGTGGAGGGAGAGGATTGTTAACCCCGGCCCCCAAAGCTGTCCTCTGCCCTCCGTGTGCGTGTTGCGCTTGCCTATTGCATTTGACGTAATAATACATATATTGAAGAAGAAGGCTGATGCCTCTCTCCTTCTCCCTGGCCTTTTCCTCCTTGCTTCGCCCCCTGCATGAGAAAGACGACATTTAGAGATGTCGAGGTCATGAGACACAAACCTGTTCACACTCACCAGCACCTCCCTCTGCCACCTCAGTCTCCATCCCTGAGCTGGGTCGCCCCATTTCACCCCCACTTTACTCTGATGGTGGCTTTGGAATTTCTTTTCTGTTTCCTTATGGGTGGTAGGGACACAGCTACACGTGCATCTGATTCCTAAGTCAGCTCTTTTGTGGTGCTGAGCAGAGGCATTGCCTTTGTTAATTGGCTTCCCATTCCCTTTGCCCCCCAGACTGTGGGGAGCACCACTCCCTTCTCCCAGCCTTGGGGGAGCACTACTTCCTTCTCCCAGCCTGTAGGGAGCATCACTCCCTCCTCCCATCCTGTGGGGAGCACCACTCCCTCCTCCCAGCCCCTGCACTCTCTTTACCTCTGTGAATACCTTGGGTTTATAGAATATTCACCCTCTCGTGACTAGTGTAGCTGACCAAGCACAGCGTCTTCAGGGTTTGTTCATGTTGAAGCATGTGTCTCAATTCCCTTCCTTTTCTTGTGGCTGGATAATATTCCCTTATGTGGCTATCCCTCCTTTTGTTTGTATTTGCCTGTGGATAGATACCTGAGATGCCCACCTTTTGCCTCCTGTAGGTGCTGCTGCTGAGAACATTTGTGCGAGCCTTTTGCTTTGGTTTATCTGAACTCCCTTCTTCTGTTGCTGGTGCTTAGTAGTATGGCCAAGAAGTCTCAGCTAACTCTGACACCATGACATCCCCTGTGTTTTCTTGTAGGGGAGTCTCATAGCTTGGGGCCCTTGTTCAGTTCTCAGGCTTGTACCTCTGGTGCAGTCTGAGCGCCTGCTTGTATGTGGTGTGAGCTACGGGTCAGCTTCCTGTTGGCTTGTCCTGATATGGGTTCTGGCACTGTGGGTTTCCCCTAGAAGTTCTAGGATCCCCTGCCTGCAGGCTTTCCTTGGAGATGCCTGTGGGATGTTTCTGAGTACTCAGTTCTGCTCTGTCCATCTCTCTGTCTCTTTATGTCAGACAGGCATTGATGCTTGTGGCCTGTGGCCTTGCTGCAAATTTGAATCAGTTTGTGGAATGTCTAATCTCTACCTCAGTTTTACATAAGATTTTTTATTTATTTTATGTGTAGGATTGCCTGCATGTGTGTGTGTGCACCATGTATGCATGTGCAGTGCCCTTAGAGGCCTGAAGAAAGTGAGGCAGGAAATGGGGAAGAAAAAGAAAAGAAGGGACAGACAGACAGGCTTGGATTTGGACAGAGAAGACACTGGGTGGAGGCTCTCAGGGACCATGTGGCCACGGGTCAGGATAGACACAGGGTGCTCAGCTCAGCAAAGGACCCTGCATGGGACAACCAGTCCCACGGACTTAGGGAGGCCATGCTAAAGAACAGGACACCAAGGCTCAGCAGGGAGAGAAACTCAAAGGGTCCTTGCTGAACCAAAGTGGCTCCAGGTCTGTGTACATGTGTGCATGCACACGTGTGTGTGTGTGTGTGCACATATATGTGGGGGTGTGCATTTGTGTGTGCATGTGCGTGTATGTGAGTGCCTGTGCGTGTGCGCATGTGTGTGTGTACCTGTATGTGTGTGTGCATGTGAGTGCATGCATGTGTGTGTGTGCATGCATGCATTCATGTGTGTGTGTGCGTGTGTGCATGTGTGCATGTGCGCATGTGTGTGTGTGTGCCTGTATGTGAGTGTGTGTGCATGTGAGTGCGTGGATGTGTGTGTGTGCATGCGTGCATTCATGTGTGTGCGTGTGTGTGCATGTGTGTATGTGTGTGTGCATGTGCATGTGTGTGCATGCATGTGTGCATTCATGTGTGTGTGCGTGCATGTGCGCACACACGTGTGCGTGCAAGTGTGCATGTGCATATATGTGTGGTCTGGCTACCATAGGCCCCAGTGCTGTACACAACTGAATCTTTCCATTCTCCCGTAGGCCTGGTGAGAGCTGCAGGCATCAGATTTCAGCTGGACAGTCACACCAGCCCAAGGCATGGATATTTTTTATGAGTCCCCGGATGCTGTGACTGCAGAGTCCAGGGACCACCTGCTGAGAACCTTAGTTTGCAAAATAACTCCCCCTCCTATCTCTTCCCTGTCTCACCCTGTGCCCCCCAAATGCAAGCTCCCTGCTCCTCAGTCCCAGGCTGACTCTGGACCTACATGTCTGAACTTCCCAGAGAGCCTAAGTGTGCTAGCGCCTTGGGCTGAGATGTGCTCCAGTGTCTCAGAGACAAGGGGAGGGGAGGTAAACTTCAGCCCCCTGGGAAGGTGTGGCCCAGCCACCAGGTGCCCAGCAAGAGTCCACTTTTAGGTGTCCAACCTTCCCAAACACTTTCCTTGCTCACATGACATTGATCTCAATGCTGGTGTCCACTCCTGTGGACACACCCCGCTCTCCTCTCTGCCCCTGTGGAACACACCAAGGACAGTCCCTAGTATGTGGGCTGCAAACCAAGTATGATGGCACAAACCTGAAATCCCAGCACTTGGGAGGCCGAGACAGGAAGATCAGAGGTTCAGGGCCATCCTTGGCTAGATAGCCTGGGCTAACTCATATAGCTGAGACCCCATTTCAATAAAAACAACCACCATGTTGGAAGAGCTTCTGAAGGTTTCTACTCATACAGAAGACAGAAGTGTGCAGTGAATCCCAGACAGGCTGCCTGCTGCCTGGGCTCTTGGGCCACTTTCCTGATGTGACAAGGACAGAGCTGAGACCACTCTGTGCCTGTGTGCGTTTCTTCTTCCCATTAAGAAGTGGAGCCAGCACAAGCAGCCATTCACAAGGTAGTGTCACATCCACTGTCTGGTACTTAGTCATTCACATTTATTTCACTTTGATTTTATTTGTTTTTGCTTGTTTGAGACAGGGTTTTCTCTGTGTAGCCCTGGCTGTCCTGGAACTCACTCCGTAGACCAGGCTGGCCCCAAACTCACAGAGATCCGCCTGCCTCTGCCTCCCAAGTGCTGGGGTTAAAGGCCTGCTCCATGATGATGCCTGGCCTTTGTTCTTAGTTTTTATCAGACAAACCAGGCACATTTGGCTGAATCAGGGACCCATCCGAGCAGTAGCCACTTACTTTCCGAAACTCTGCCCTTCCCAAGAACGCCCTTGATCAGTCTCCCCTCTCCCCACATGAGCCTGGTTTCCCTGGCTCTGAGGTACACCCAGGACCCGCCTCAGGGCTCTGGGCCACAGTGGGCAGCATCACGCCCAGTCAAGTGAATTCCTTCCAAAGAAACAGGCGGCTTCCACCTTTGGGCCAACAGTTCTGTGGGTAACATTTGTTTTCTATTTTCTTTCTTTCTTTTTTTTCTTTCTTTCTTTTTTTTTAACATTGAATCCTTTTATAAACTCACCAAAGTTTCAGTTTATCCAGTGACAATTAGTTTATGTCATTTCTGAAGTGGATTTAGATTTAAGTGATAAAATTACAAGCCAAAATTGCAACCACAATGGAACCCCGGGTTCGTGTTTGGTCTTTGAGACCACAACAGAAAGATGGCGGGCCGGTGCCAAGGAGCAGGAGGAAGCCGCAATCACCGGGCATTCCTGTCCGGGACCGGCCCCCTGGCTGCTTCCTGTGCTCCAGAGACTGACTCTGGGGCGACAGGTGGAAGGAGCAGAGGCCTGGTGGGCGCATTTCCACTCCAGCTCCGTGCTGCGGCCTTTCTTCATGTGCTGTGTGAGCCTGGGCCCCCTCTGAAGTCTGGGCTGTCTGATTGCATCTGGGTTTCGTGTTTAATGGGACTTCCCTGAGACACTTCCTGACAGCCGCTGAGAGCCTTTGAACAGGCTGCAGCAGGATTCTAGAACAATCTAAACTCTCCATGGCAGTTCCAGGGGCAGGGCCGACTTTGAACCTGAGCAGGAAGTGCATCGTGAGGCCAGACCTCCCACCCTTGAATGTCTTCTTCCTCTGTACCCTCTTAAACCCCAGCAGTGCCCAGAGTCCTGTCCTTCTGGCTTAAAGAAGTTTCTAAAAGGAGCTATGCACGTACTTAATTGAGCATCTACTAGAGTCAGCCCTGTTGACACAGTTATGACACAGAGGGGCATTGATTTTAGCCCTTCTGAGATACAGGCTTTACACTGAGAGGCAAGAAATGACCCCTGAGAACCTCCATGTGGCGGTGACTTTGAGGACAGGAGCCAGTGATGACACAGAGGTTAGACAAGGCAGGCAGTACCCAGGGCCTCTCTGATGAGGTGGTGATGAAGCTGTGGCCAATGGGGCCGAAGAGGCCAGCCTTTGGAGCCTGGAGAAGTTACCTAGCTGGGGAACAGGCCTCTGACAGGAGAGTGTCTGGCTGGCAGAAAGGAGTGTGCCACAGTTGCCACCCTGTAAGGAGGCGTTGGCTGCAGGGCCTCTGCCCTTCTGCTGCTGTGACTTCAGCTCCACTTGGCCAATGCCTGGCTGCTGGACTCCCCTCTCCTGCCCACAGCCTCCATCAAGTCCCCACCCCCTCACACAGAGCCTCTCCTGGAGGAGCTCAGTGCTGGAGAGGAGTCCTGGGAAGGGACGGTCAAAGCCAGACCCGCTTCCTCCTGCTGCTGCCTGCTGGGAACTGAGCCTAAATGTGGTTCCACACAGAGACTCCAGCTGTCCTCATGTCTTCACCGAGAAATGGGGGATGCCCTCTGTACTCCTCAAGATACTACAGGGGTGTCTCCCAGAAGTTCCAGACACCCATGGGGGGAATTAAACAAAAAGCGTGAATGCTAAGAGCTTCAAGAGTCTGAACCAAGCAAAAGCCAATATTCACATTGGAGGCTGTTCCACCAAATGCAGACCTTGATGTCTCAGGGTGTGTGTGGGGGAAGGGGGAAAAAGACAGACAGACAGACACAGAGAGAGAGAGAGACAGAGACAGAGACAGACAGAGAAAGAAGCATGAATAGATAGACGGAAGGCAGGGTTGGTAAATACATACATGTCAATGCATACACACATACAGCTGACACATATGCACACTGGCAAGGATAGTGTTCAAAGGCCCCACTCTGGAGGTCACCTTTCTCCCAGTCGCACAGTGTGATATCACACGGTAATCTGGTAAAGCCTATGTCAGGGCATGTCTCTGGGGACAGCTCTGAGACACGGACTCTGTTCTCTTCATCTGTGAGGATGTGACGCTATCCCCCATGATGCTTAGTGGTTTTGCTTACATTTGATCTAGAACCAGAGTTGACTTCCTCAGTTCCTCAGGGCCATATATGGGCTTCATGGGCCTGCAGTTAACCAACATGCGTGTATGTGGGTGTGCATGTGTACATGTATGTGCATATGTGCGCTTACATGTGCCTATGTGAGTATGTGCATATATGTGTGCACGTGCTTTTATGTATATGTGTACACATGTGCAAATGTGTGTGCGTGACTATGTTCATATGTCTGTGTAAGTGGGTGTGTGTGTGTATCTGTGTGTTTTAGGTGTGTGTGTGTGCACATGTGACTATGTGTGTGTGTCTGCCAGCATGATATACATTCATGCATATGTGTGCATGTATGTGTACATATATGTTGTATGTGCATATGTGCCTCTGTGTGCGCACGTGTGTGTGTGTGTGTGTGTGTGTGTGTGTGTGTGTGTGGTCTCAGCCTCCTTCACACAGCCATGGAAGTAGTCTCAAAAGAAACCTTGCAGCCCATTCAGCCTAAATATTTACTCTCTGGTTACAGAAGTTTCCCAAGCCCTGGGATAAATGATAAACGGTCGCCATCTCTAACCAGCCCTCCGTGCTCGGCATCTCACGTGAGCCGAATGTGGGCCATGGCGTCTGCTTCTTTGGAGCATTTCTGCAGCAGTGCTGAGCCCTGCACGCTTTCAGAGCTGTTTTCTTTAGATCTGCACGGCTGAGATAACGGCTCATCAAGCGCCCAGTGTGTGTTTTGGCTTTCCGTGTTTGTAATTAAAGATCTTTCCAGAAAAGCTGCACCAGCTCAAGCTAAGACTGCTGCGGGTCTTAGAGAGTTGAGTCCTCTCTAGAAAGCCCCACCCCACTGCTTTGACTGTGGCCTTTCTCGGAAGCACTGTCCTTGCCAATGGGACAAGTTCAGAAGTGGTCACACTGCACTGGGCTGCCTGACCCCAGTGACTGCTTCATGCAGAAAGGTCCCCCATTTCCTTCATTTTATACAAGTCTCCCTCAAGCCTTAGCTTTTAAATCAGGCAGCAATGTCTTCCCCCTGCTACGAGCTTCCCAGGTATCCCACTGGCCAGGGATGGAGAAGTGGGCAGCCTTCAGTGAGGCAACCTAACCGTCTTGAGCGAGCATTCTGTCATGTGACATCACGTACAGGATCAAGTCTCAACTCACTCTCCAGATCTGACCATGGGTCTACCGTGTGCCATGTGCTGGCTGGCCTCTCAGGGACAGAGAACAGACTGCATTCCTGGATTCCCTGAGCTTGGGTTCTAGGAGATGAAACTGGACACGCTCCCAGGCCCGTCCATAAGGCAGTGGGATGTCACAGAGAACAGTCCCGAGGTGGTTGATGAAGTCAGGAGCCAAGAAGAACAAAGAGAGAGGGAGATTAGACCTGAACCCTGGGAGAGCTCACTTGGCCCAGGAGGAAGGTGTGTAACCCACACTATGCCTCGTGCCAAGGTCCCAAGTACAGGAACACCAGGCAGCCGTGGGGCTTTGTCTCATGTCTCTTTGTATATGTTTGGTCTTCCACACTGTACCTCTTACATGTGGCTTCCAGAAGGAAACCCCGGTGGCTTCTACCCTGGAGTTTTCAATGAGATGACAGTGACTGACCCTGGTAGGTTCACCTGAGGCCAATGGCTAGGAATGAATTCTCAGTGGGTATAGTGCTTGTCGGCACTCACTGTGTTCTGGGTTCAATCCCTGACACTGCCTGAGTCAGTAACCTCAGGAGGCAGAGGCAGGAGGATTAAAAGAATTCAAAGCCATCCTTGGCTATCTATTGCGTTCTAGACCAGCCCGGGTTATGTGAGGCTCTCTCAAAAGAAAAAAAAAGGAAATGGATTTAAGAAAAGGAGACAGTGGGACCAGCAGGATGACTCAACAGTGAAGCTGTCACCAAGCGTAATCGTTGGGACCCAGGAGGTGGAAGGAAAGAACCACCTCTTGTAACTTGTCCTTTGGTTTCCATCGGTGAGCCATGGTGTGTGTGTGTGTGTGTGTGTGTGTGTGTGTTTGTACACAAAATAAATGTAGCACACACACTAAGCCAGGCAGCATTGAACCAACCCCAGCTGTCCCTTTGTTATGCTCTGAACTGTGGCTGGAGAAGTCCTGTGAACTCATACGTGTGAGCTCACAAACGCGTCTGGCATGTAACAAGTGCGAGGCAGGTCATCTCATTCACACAAGTGAGCAGGCAGTGCTGTTCTGGCCCCTCCTCAACTCCCTGTCTGCAAAGGCCCCCCATCGTGGTAGCTCCCCCACCCCAGCATCCCCCTCCCTGTACCCAGCATCCTGCCCACTGCTCCTCTCTGTTCCCTGAAATAAATACATCACTTCCCTCCGGCAAGGGAGAAATGAAAGCGGTTCCCTAAAGCAGAAGAAAGGACGGAAGAAATTCCAGTTTGATGGTCTACAGGTAGACTTGTTTGGGCTGGCGTATATAAATCAGCGCCTGGCTTACATCAGATTAGCGCAGCGCAGAGGGGCCCGGCTGATTGCCCCTTTACAAGCTGTTTACGAGGAGGGCTGAAGCGACGTGCTCTGGAAGGAGCTGCCGAGGAAACCCTTAAAAGTTTTTGCAACTGCTGTACCCAGACCACTCTACTCTGGGAAATACGGCCTCATAGAAAAAGGAGCAAGGTCCCTGTCACTTATGGAGTCCACAGTGCTGTCCCAACACCACCCAGAGATGCTCCCTGGAGACAGGCTAAGCACCCTATCCCTCACTGTTTTTTCTTGGGTGGACATGTATGTGAATTTACACAGAAGGTCACAGGGAATGGGTGTGTTATGCATCACAAGGATTCAGACCTGGTCCTCAAATGGCATTTAGGAAGGCTGAAAAAAATATATATATATATCTCCTGAACTTTTTGAGGATCAGATGGGCAGATGGGCTCTTCATAAAGCCAGACTGTGAGAGATGCCACAGCCTCAGATAAACAACAGAGAAATATCTAAAAGCTGACACTCTAGGGGAAAGTAGCTTCCCCCCCCCACCCCCCACCCCCGCCGGCAATGAGCATCAGACCCAACAGACTCAGGACAGCGTTTGCTCATTGGTCAGCTGGGCAGAGAGGATACACAGGTGATGATAGTCAACACCAGAGAGAAGAAAAAAAAATCGCCACGTTTTCTCAAGACCTCGTGAGAGGAAATATTTTCACACAGTTGGAACACATCCTGTAGCTCGGTCTAGAGGTTTCATTTGTAGAAAATTTCTTAAAGCACAGAATCGCAAGTGTGAGCCACGCCTTCACACCAAGGTGTGCGCCCTGACTGTACGTACGAGAGCAAACACACTGAAAATAAAAGTATTTCCCGTCAGGCTTAGTTCCCCAAATTCAAAACAAAAACAAAAACAAAACAACAACAACAACAACAAAAAACCAAAAACCTCCTCCATCCCCCAGCCTCCCTCGGGGATATGAGTGATCATGCATGTGACACCATGTGGTTTAGAATCTATTACGTATGGGGGTACACAGTACGGCATGTATGCTTGTGTGTGCTGGAGCACATGGAGGTCAGAGGTTGGTCTCTGATGTTGGGAGCCCTCTGTCTTGCTTCTTAAGACAGTATTTCTCACTGGCCTGGGGCTCACCATTTAGCCAAGGCTAGCCAGAGGGAGTCCTCTCCTCTCCACCCTGGGCTGTGATTAAAATCACAAACCAACATCCTCAGATGGGATTCGAACTCAGATACTTGTGCTTGCCCTGCAAGTCCCCCACCCCCAGAGTTTATTCTGTTGGCCTTTGCTTTCTCCCTTCCTTCTGACTGGATCAGAAGCATTCACAGAGACAGCAATAAGGAGAGGGAAACAGGCAAAATAATGAAGCTCTCAGTCCTGACAGAGCTCCTGGGTCCAGTTCCTGGGTCTGAGAGGGGGCAGCCCAGGGGCCAACTCTCCAAAGAAGATCTTGAACCCATAAAACCTACTCTCATAAATGCCATTTCTTGGGCTGGGGTATGGTTTAGCAGCAGAGGCCCTGGGCTCCAGACCCAGACTTAAAAAGAAAAGCAATTTAAAAAATAAAGAAGTATCTCTCTCCTACAATAACCAGCCCTGAGTTCTGGCAGGCTCTTTGGGTCTGGTAGACTCTATTAGGCTCCCCTCTGAGCCTGGCTTGTCCACATGGTCCCGTGTTAAAAATCACCACAGATACTGAGCTGGGTGGCCCAGTACTGTTTTCCTTGCTACTCGGGAGACTGAGGCAGGAGGATCATGAGTTCCAAACCAGCCGGGACAACTCAGTGGAGTCCTGTATTAGTCAGGGTTCTCTCAGGAACAGAGCTGATAAAATGAACACACATGTTCGCGTACACATGCACACACCCATACACACCACATATATACACCACACATATACCATACACACATACATATACACATACACACACACACACCACACATAAATACATACCACACAAGCACCATACATACCACACACACATACACGCCACATACACACACAACACATATACCATACACACATACATACACACGCACATATACACTACACAAACACACACATACACACCACATATACACACCACACACATATACGCTATATATATACACATATATATGCAACATACACACATACCATACATATACATATGTACTATATACCACACACATACCATACACATACATACCATGCACATATACAACACACATATACACATGTACATCCCACACACATACACACTTACATACATCACATACACACATACGCATGCATACATATACCACATACATGTATACACACCCAAGATTTATTCAAGTGGCTAACAGACTGTGACCCAGATAGCACAACAATGGTGGTCTCCCAATGGAAAGGCCAGAACGCAGTAATTGTTTGGTCCACAGGCTTCGATGTCTCAGCCTCCAGTCTCCAGTCTCCACTGGAATCCTGAAAAAGGAGACTCTACTACCAGAGAAAAGATACCTCCGCAGCAGGACAGATGACCTTGGGAAGCCAGAGTGAGGGCAAGCAACCAAAGAGCAAGAGCTTCCAGGTCTTTCACATGGTTGCCTTAAGAAGGTATGTTCCACATTTAAAATAGGTCTTTCTACCTCAAATGATCCAAGCAAGAAAAATATCTCACAAGGGTGTGCAGCTGCATGGGTTTTAACTACGGATGTAGTCAAGTTGACAACCAAGAAGAGCCATCCCAGACACGGTCTGAAACTAAAAAGTCAGAAGTTGAGGGTGTTAGTGGAGGAATGCTTGCCTGGCATCTGGGAGGTCCTGGGTTCTATCCTCAGTACTGACAAGAGTCTTGATGGGGTATCGTCTGGGGAAAGGCAAACAGCAGGCCTATAGAATACCGATTTTATTTTACACACAATTTGTATCCTGTAGAATTGAAAGAGGGAGCGCGAGGATGGAGCACTGGCCTAGCACGTGCGAGCACCTCAAGCCCCGAGTTTAATCCCCAGCACTACACCAAAGACAAAAATAATTAATCCCACCCAGTGCTGAACAGGCACTTTCTACCCTGTCAGGAGCGCAGGAGACCCCACTCTTGTGTTTAGCTCCCTGATTTCTGGGCTTGGAGGCAGCGGAAGCAGTCAACCAGGAATGGGCCCTCTGTACTGTGGGTAAGGGGCCCTGGGTTGGTCTGCTGTTGGCTGTGAAGGGAACCAACCAGCTGAGGGCCCTGGATATTTTCACGTCCCATGGTGTCGGGCACTGGGCCCACGGTGGCACAAGTCCTAGTCAAAATCGCTTTTCTGTCCCAGACACTCAGTGAAAACATTGTCTCACTGGCTCCCTTCTTTGCTGAACCTAAGGATGTTTCATTTTTTCTGTACTAAGCACAAGGGGGAGCATTTATAGAGTGCTACATGTTTGCCCCTGGGGGACTTCTTGGGTGCTCCCATCACAGGAGGCCATTTGGTCTCTCTCTGTCTCTCTCTGTCTCTGTCTCTCTGTCTCTGTCTCTCTGTCTCTGTCTCTCTGTCTCTCTGTCTCTGTCTCTCTGTCTCTCTCTCTCTCTCTCTCAGCAAGGAACAAAACTCAGGAGAACAAAAGGAAAATGGGGGCTGGGGGGGGGGGAAACAAAACAACACCCGTCCTAAATAAGATCTTTCTGGAGAGTTCCAGAATCATCTAGAAGAGCAGTGGCTCTCAATCTTCCTAACACTTCAATCCTTTAATACAGTTCCTCATGGTGTGGTGACCCCACCACCACCACAAAATAATTTTATTGCTACTTCATATGTGTATCTCTGCTTCATTTATGAATTGTCACAATGTAAATATCTGATATGTAGGATATCTGATATGTGACCCCCACAACCCCCCCCCAGCCAGGGGCCGAAACCTGCAGATTGAGAACAGCTGATGCCAGTGTGTCTCAGTAAGTCAGCAAGTTCTCTTTAATGAGCCTGGCAGCTTTGTGTCTATTTTTAAAAGTTTATGACCCTGGATCTTCGAGTAAAAACCAGCACAGTGCTGCCCACAGCTGCGGAGGCCTGGGAGCTTGGAAGTTTCCACCGCCCTCCGAGTGCCATCCATCAAGATAAGGGGGAGGGCGGGTGGGAGCCAGGCTCTTGAGACCGCCCAGGCCTGGCTGGGCTGCTTAGATGGATGGTACCCTAGGCCCGAGCCTTTAGCCAAAAAAGGGCGCTACAGACAACCTCCATCCTAGGCTACTGCCACAGTATCGCCTAGGGGGTCCTGGCCAGTGCTCTACCCAGTAATACCAGCTTCCTTCTGGGACATGAAGAGCCGGAATGAGAAGGCACAGAACAGGAACAGGGAAGAGAAGGGACTTGTTGGGTATGAGGGCCCAGTGGCTGCTATAACCATTTTCTATAAGCTGGGTGGTGGTGGTAGTGGTGAGCATCGCTCAAAACCAAGGACTTTGTCTGCCCGCTCCAGAATGTGAAATGAAGGTATCCACATCTGCCTTCATTCCCAGAGAGATTCCTTCCAGGCTTTGACAGCTCTGGGGCCCAGGAAGGCCTTGGCTTGCGGCTGTGTCCTTCTATCGGCACGTGGCTTCTTATCCTCGGTTTCCAGATGTCACCCAGGAGGGGTTCCACCAGCTCTCCTTTTCAAACAATTCCAGTCCCCACAGCCGTGGTTAGAGATGTCTCCTTCTTAAACTGCCGTTCAATGAGTCACACCCACATAGGTGTCCCTGCTTCTAGGTCGTCCCGAGTGACCCAGAGTCCCCAGGCTCACCTAGCCTGACTTCAGCTGCATCTTCAGGGATCCATGACACCCCATCTTGGAGGTCAGAGTGCTCACAGGCCATCACAGGTCACATCCAGGGGCAGGAACCGTGAAGTCGATCTTGATTCAAGTTCCAGGTTTCCCCACTTACCTGACCCAGCCTCAGTTTCCTTATCTGTCAAGTACGAATCATAAAAATACTTTATGCACCCCCTGAACCCAGCTGCAGAGAGCATGAAGGAGCTGTTGGCCATAAAAGGCAGAGCTGGGAACGACTTAGTGAATAGGACCTTGGACTCAGCCCCCTCAGGGTCTTGATATTAGGACCTGATCCCTACCCCGCCACATCCAGTCCATCACAGGGCTGGCCCTCATCCTGAGAGCCAAAGGTGGTTCATCTCCCAAAGCCTGACTCAAGCTACTTAAATCCATAGAGCCCTCTATGCAAACATATCACAGAAATCCCAGTGTGTCAAGCAGATAGAGGAATGTTGGCTGTTGGCGCTGCCAGGGGAGTGTGCAGTGAGGAAGAGCCAGAACCTGCCAGGAGCCTCCCAAGAGCTGCTGTGCTAAGAGGCTCAGTCATGGGCCCTGGAGGAGCTGAGCTGTCCCTGAAGCCAAGAGCACTGGCTCCTCTCTACCCTCCCCCTTCCTTCCCTCCATCTTCCCCTTCTTTCTCTCTCCTATTTCTATGGTGATGGGGGACTGAACCCAGCATCCCACACAGGCTAGGGCATATCTCCAGCCCCCTCCTTACTTTAGGTTTCCCTGACTGGCCTTGAACTCATGATCTTCCTACCTAAGAGCCCCGAATAGGTGGGGTTATGAACCTGTGAATTTTCAATGTCCTTCCCATGAACACTCCAGCTATCCTGGTTAAGGTTAAAAAATTCAATCTCTTTAACACAGCCAGTTTCTTTTAAAGTCCACAGTCTTTGAAAACTCAAGGTCCCTCAACTGTGGGCTCCTGTTTAAACAACAACAACAACCCTAATAATAATGAAATAAATTCTTACTGCAAGAGAGAAGAACCTAGGCATAGACACAATCAAATTAAAATTAAACTTCAGCTGGGCTACACCTTCACCAGAATCCTCTCCTGGGCTCTCTTCAGGGACTCCAGCCCTGCTACACAGTGCCAAGCCTCAGATGCCCTCCATGACCCCTTCATACCTTCAAAACCAGCACCCTCTGGGTGATTTTTTCACACTACCAAGTTCTGTTGTCAGCACAAGGTACAATGTTGGCTGCCTCTGGACCACATCTCCTGTGTGCTGACCCTGAGGAAACATTTGCCAGAAGATTTCACCCCACTGAATGCAGGTTTCTTCTTCACCATGGCTGACTCTTCAGCCCCACAGTGGACCGGAACCACAGATACTTCACACAAATGGCCCCGCAGAGTCTTTGCTTCCTTGCACAACTTCACAAGCCAGGCCCTCATCGTCTGCGTTGTTCTCAACATTCTGTCACCCAGGTTCCTACAGAAAAGTTCAGCGACTGAGCTCCCAACTCTCAATGGCTTTTCTAGTCCAAAGTTCCAAAGTCCTTCCACAATCCTCTCCAAAGCATGCCACAACAATACCCTGCTATCCTCGTACCAACTTTTGTCCTAATTAAGGGTTTCTATGGCTGTGACAAGAGAGCAAATCAAGTTAGAGAACGTACTGGATGGTTTTATGTGTCAGCTTGACACAGGCTGGAGTTATCACAGAGAAAGGAGCCTCCCTTGAGGAAATGCCTCCATGAGATCCAGCTGTAAGGCATTTTCTCAATTAGTGATCAAGGGTAGGAGGGTCCATTGTGGGTGGTGCCATCCCTGGGCTGGTAGTCCTGGGTTCTATAAGAAAGCAGGCTGAGAAAGCCAGGGGAAGCAAGCCAGTAAGCAGCACCCCTCCATGACCTCAGCATCAGCTCCTGCCTCCAAGTTCCTGTCCTGTGTGAGTTCCTGTCCTGACTTCCTTTGGTGATGAACAGCAATGTGGAAGTGTAAGCTGAATATACCCTTTCCTTCCCAACTTGCTTCTTGGTCATGATATTTTGTGCAGGAATAGAAACCCTACTAAGACAGAGAAGGAAAAGGTTTTTGGCTTACTCATCCATACTGCAATCCATCTTTGAAGAAGTCAGGACCAAAACTCATAAGGACAGGAACCTGGAGCAGGAGCTGATGCAGAGGCCATGGAGGGGTGCTGCTTACTGGCTTGCTTCCCCCGGCTTGCTCAGCTTGCTTACTTCTAGAACCCAGGACCACCAGCCCAGGGATGGCACCACCTCAATGGGCTGGACTCTCCCCCATCAATCACTAAGAAAATAGCCTACAGTTGAATCTTATGGAGGTATTTTCTCAACTAAAGGTTTCCTCCTTTAGATAGCTGTAGCTTGTGTCAAGTTGACATAAAAGTAGCCAGCACAGCAGGTCAGGAGACAAGATGGAAGCCTTGAACCTTAAATACACACAAGAATTTAAATACATATAGTTAGATACACACATACACGGGCTCGGCCTGGGTAACACAGCAGCTGGCCTCTGCAAACCACACAGCCACTGTTGTCTGCGTTCCTCACGTCACGTGACTGCAGCTCCCAAAGACGCTAAAGGTAGTGGTTGAAAATGCTTGAGTTTATGCTGAGTGGGCTGGTTTCTAAAAAATAATAAACAAAATGATGTTTAATACATGCCCTGTCCTGCCCCAGGTGGCCTATGACTGGAGCTTGCAAACATCTTTGCTCTTCACTCAGAGTGACTTGGGACACAAGGGACACAGAGCATCTCTTCATGGCCTGGCCACTCCCCTCCACCCAGTTCTTGCTAGGACTTTTAAATTCCCAGGGGATCCAGAGCCTGTCTACAAAGATTCTCACAAAGAGCCATCATTGTCACCTTGTCTGGTCATCATCTGTAAATACCTGGCGATCACCAATCATCCATCTATACTGTCTTAGTCAGGGTTCACTGCTGTGAACAGACACCGTGACCAAGGCAACTCTTATCACGGACATTTCATTGGGGCTGACGTACATACAGGTTCAGGGGTTCTGTTCATTATCATCAAGGTGGGAAGCATGGCAGCATCCAGGCAGGCATGGTGCTGGAAGAGCTGAGAGTGCTACACCTTGATCCACAGGCAGCCAGAAAGAGACTGTGGTCCACACTGGGCAGAGCTTGTGCATAAAAAAACCACAAACCCCACCTCCATAGTGACACAATTCATCCAACAAGGCCACACCTACTCCAACAAGGCCACGCCCGCTCCAGCAAGGCCATGCCCACTCCAGAAAGGTCACGCCCACTCCAGAAAGGTCATACCTCCTAACAGTGCCCCTCCCCATGGACCAAGCCTTCAAACACATGACTCTATGGGGTCATACCTATTCAAACCACTATATGATCTATCATGTATCTATTAATCATCTGTCAATCACCCATCAGCCACCACTGTCTATTATTTACGTACAAATGTCAGTCAAGCAGTAAGGGCCCAGTTTTCAAACCCAAGCGATTGCCCTGACTCCCTTAAAAGTCACAGATCTGAAATGACCCTCGTAGCTGGGCTGTGTCCCTTCAGACCATCTTCCTATCACCTTCAGATGACCTCGAGTTTACACACATGACTGGTGCTCCTATCCTCAACTGAGGAGAACTCGAAAGCACGTTCCACCAATCAAGATCAGGACCCACTCCTGGACATAAAAAGCAGGGCCTGCTGATGATCCCTAGGCATTTCTAAGTCTGCCAGGTCACTCAGAGGAATGTATCAATTCCTGTCCACACCCCATCCACTCCATGTTCAGGGCAAAGCTGCCCTGAGTATTCTCATGGTGTAAGTGTCTCAGGATTCAGAGAGCTCATCGGGATCCCTACACACCGTGGTGTGATGTTAATGCCAGAACACAGTCATGGCCGGGAGCCCAAGACCCTCAATGACAGAAGCCCATGGAGATCTGTCTCGTGCCACAGACCCTGCAGTCTGCCAGCCAGCCACAAAGCATACCCCAGGAACATGGGGCTCCTGCCCTGGAGGAAATCAGCAGCTGATGGGGTGGCCTCCCATAGTTCAGAGTGTATTAGAAAGCAAGTCATCAGAGTAAGCTGGACTGCTCTGCCGGGGAGGATGTTGCATAGATGAACGGCTAAGCTGAATTTTAAAAAGGAGATGAAGTGGCTAAGGGGTTAAAGTGCCTGCCACTCAAGCGTGAGGACTCAAGTTTGATCCCTAGGAGCCACGCAAAACACTGGGAGTGGCATCGTGTGCCTTCAGTCTCAGACTTCGCTTAGACTGAGGCAGGAGGGTCCCTGGGGCCCACAGGGCAGTTAGTATAGCTGAGAGGCCATATCTTAAAAAATGAGGTAGAGAGATGAGGAAAATACCCCTTATCAACCTCTGGCCTCCACCATGTGTACACAGGTGGAGCATATATGTGGGTGTGAACACACAGAACATACACACATACACGCACTACACACACATATGAACACACACATACATACACATACACACACCACACACATACATACACATACATATATACACACAGAGATACCCATACATATAAACACATGTATACATGTGTGTACACACACATACACACATTCACACACTCATACACACACATATGCACACATACACACACACATACACTCATACACACATACATACATACATACATACACACACCACACACACATACATGAGCACACACCCATACACACATACATACACACACACACACACCACATACACACACATACACATACCACACCACACACACATACACACACACACACCAGTGAAGAGCTGGCAGGAACATTTTCTACCTAACCTTGTTTGCGGTGCTAGGGATTGAACCCATGACCCCACACACCAGGCGTGAGCTCCACCTCTAAGTTCAGCCTCTTTTAACTTTGTATCTTGAGACGGGGTCTTGTGAAACTACCCAGCCTTAGCCTTGAACTCACTGTGTAGCCCAAGCTACCCATGATCCTCCTGCCTCAGCCTCCTGAGTATCTGGGCTGACAGATGCCAGCCCTACACCTCCACTGGGAACAAAAAGCAGAAGCCCCTGGACCAGGGGGGAAGGGAGCCCTGGGCAGCCTGTGGAATTTCCTAGGATTCTCCCCATGCTGTTTCCTCCCTCTCCTCACTCTATGGGGTCAACTGTGGGGTCAACTGGGATCTTGTGGTTGCTGTTTTTCTGGCTCTTGTTGTGTTTTGAGTTGACATGTAAAGTTACTTAAAACATTCGCTGAGTGCTGGCATTTCTGTGCCGAATTTCCTGACGTGAAATCAACACTCTATCTTGAAGGCTCTGTCCTCCAGAGACTGGCTGGCCAGCAGACCTGTTTCCCTTGGCAGTGGCTGGCTTTCTCCCCCACGCCAACAGTAAGATGGGCTGATAATGTGGGTTTGGGTCTTGGTTCCTAGGAAAACACCCGCAGTGTGGCACCTTCTGTGCCCTAATGGGGTGACAGGGTGGCTCCAAGAAAGGGCTTGGGGTCTTGGGGTAGAAGGTCATTGCAGGGACCCCGAGTGATCGGGCACAGAAAGGGCTTCTATCGCTCAGTGCCATACCTCCAGAGACACACACGGGGCAAAACTGGCAAAGAAAAACCCCTGGAAGATACTTGTTAACAGAAGACAGTAGGCTTTGTCATGCACACACAGACCATATACAATTCCAGGCACACCTAAAGGAAAGTAGAGTGCTCTATCCCCACAAGGCTCCCACTACCAAGATTTATGAGTTTTGGCCCTAAAGGAGTGTCCATGAGGCAAGGGTCACTCTAAAAGTCCTGGTGGAAGGTTCTGTGGGGAAGGGAAGCCAGGGAGCTGACAGGAAAAGACCGTGGGGTCCCCAAACCAGTCTCTTATCTCCACCACTCCCAGGCCCACCAAAGTGGTCAACAGATCCCAGCTCCTCCGGGTGGGTGAATGGGGAGTGGGGGATGTCGGATAGGTTACCCTCACACTTTCACCACCTCCAGCAAAGGCATCCTCATCCTGGCCCTGAACCTACACAGCCTCTCCTGACCTCAGGCCACTGTCCCCCCGATTGTACAGCATTACCCATGCCCTTGGCTCCAGTGGCCTCACGACTCCCAGCCCTCCTGCTGTTCTCCCCTGCCATCGCTGGAACCAATTTGACAGCCGAGCGGGTTTTACAGGCTCTAAGCATCCATTAGCTGACCTCATCATTTTCAGAGATCAAAAAGTCAGCGTTATCTGTGGTCCCACCTATCACAGCCTGGGATGGGGACGGCTGCTTCCTCTCGGCGCTGTTTCTCCAGAGAGGGGCTTCCCCAAGGAGGAGAAGGTCTGATTGGAAATATTTTCCTTGAAGAAAGAACTCAGGAGGCTCAAGGAAGCTGATAGAAAAAAAGAATGTGGGGGCTGAGGAGACTCAGGAAAGCTCTTGCTGCTCAAGTGTGAGGACCTGGAGCTCAGATTCCCAGCACCCACTCAAAAGCCCTGCGTGGTGTGGCGTTGCCTGTGGCCCTAAACAGTGGGAGTGCAGAGACAGAAAAATGCCAGAACTTGCTGGCAAGTCTAGTAATCAGTGAGCTCTGGGCTCTGGAAGAGGGCTCATCTCTCAAAAATATAGAGGAAGACACCAGATACTACTCTGTGGTTTACACACACACACACACACACACACACACACACACGCTACAGGATATAGGAGATGAAGCTGTGTTAGTACCATGC
The DNA here is from genome assembly GCF_004785775.1 of Grammomys surdaster. Lineage (NCBI taxonomy): Eukaryota > Metazoa > Chordata > Mammalia > Rodentia > Muridae > Grammomys > Grammomys surdaster. The sequence goes on from NW_021604586.1 coordinate 4,944,006, forward strand.
ACAAAGTCCTGAGAAGGACACAAAGTTGTAGGATTTAAAGAGAACCACCCTGTTGTCAGGCTGTCCTGGGAAGAGACCCCAGTCAGTATCACAAAGGAGAAATCACACTGGCTGTGGCTAGGTAACATCAGGGGCCTAGAAAGAAGAACCATGTGTGTCTAGGTGTGGCCTCTGACTTCCCAGTTGACTGACATGCACAAAGTCCTGGGTTTGACACTGCCCCCCTCCCAGGCAAATAAAAGGAGGTGTGGTGACTTGTGACTGGAAGCACTTGGGAGGTAAAGGCAGGAGGGTCAGAAATCCAAGGCTGCCTTCAGTCACATAATAAGCCTGAGGCCAGCTCAGGATATAGTCTCAAGAGGAGATGGGGGAGGAGAAGGAGGTGGCAGAAGCAGAGGTACAAGGTCTATTTGTGGCATGCGTGGTCAGCTGTGGTGGCAAGCCCTCCCCACTATGGGCTTCAGACACCATTGGGGGATTGGGAAGTCAAAGGCCACACCTAGACACACGTTGTTCTTTCTGTGCCCCTCACCCTCCTAGCCATGGCCAGTGTGATTTCTACTTTGTGGTACTGACTGGGGTCTCTTCCCAGCACAAGCTGGCCGGGTGGTTCTAATCCTGCAACTTTGTATCCTTCTCCATCACTGAGTAACATTGTTTTTTTAGAGACACATGGCTTTTCCACCTCAGTGGGATACCAGGTCCCCTCTATCACCTCCATACACTAATTGCTGTTTTCCCTGGTAAGCACAGATTCACGACAGTGCCACAGTCACCCTACACCCCACACTGCACCCCTCACTTACAGTGACCCACCTGCCTCTGCCTCCAAAGGATTAAAGATGTGTGCCCTACGGTGTCCCGCTCTGGTCTCTATATTTGTGGTTTTAATTGCTCCCGCCAAAACGCCGTGTTCATTTCCATCTTCTGTGCACTAACAGTTTGGTTTATTTCTTTCCAAACTATCATTTCCGTCACCCCCTCTTCCATACCACAAAAAATAGTCGCTGAGGCTCCAGCTACCGCTTGTGGAAATCGCGGGGAAGATGGAGAGAAGAAAAATGCTTTCTTCTTTATATCCCTTTTTTGATAACAAGACAATTTAGAGAGTGGAGACCGTGTCCCTCACAGAGCCAGAATAATCCAGGTGGACAGGCTCAGGGGTCAATACACCTAGAGATGACCTCTCTGACGGTGACAGAGAGCCTTCCATCCACGTGTCTCTGGATAGCCAGCTGTAAATGCTGACGACACTGGTGCCCTCTTCAGAGACGAGGGTGAGCGGTAACCATACTTGGGAGTTCCGGGACAGCTCAGACACAAGGAGCCACCGACCTCTGACCATTGTGCACTTGTCTTCCCAGAGGACACAGCTGCCATTCTGACCAGCCTCGGTCAACATCCAGCTTAACAGACCCTTGAGTTGCTGACTGATTGACGGGAGGGAGAACTTGACATCTGCGAGACCAGAGAAGGGGCTGAGGTGTCGGAGACACGGGAGCTGACAAGTACTAGCCGGGGACCACCCAGCTTGCCGCAGGCCGCCCTCTCGGTGACTGATCCGTGTCCACATCCCAGCCATCCCTACTTGGCTTTCATCTGGCCGCCCCTCGGCCTCGGCTGACACAGTGTCAGGGCCCCGCTTGAACACCTCAGGTGCCAGCTCCTTAGTCAGTCAGCACAAGCTCTCTGCTTGTCACTGGCACCGAGCTTTCTCTGTGCAGATCCATCGGCCACCCGGCCAGATGGCTCCCCTGAAAGAACTGTCAACCAGTCCATCCTAGGCCTTCCAATGTTGACTCAAGAAGGGTAAAGGCGGGCTCCAGGTCCACCATGAAGACATACATACATGTAAGGGGACAAACGGGACACAGCTTTGAAAATCACAGCCCCAGACACCACAGAGGCAGATTTCAGACTTTACCTTTCTAACTGGGTGTCTCTAGACATGGTCCTTAAACTCTCTGAGCCTCTGTCTGAAACCGAGAGGGTTGAACACTCTGGTCAAGTCCTTCCAACCACGAGTCTACAGTCAGTCTCAGAATGTGTGGCAACAGACTCTGGGGGAGGCAGTACTAACACAGGAGGCACCAGGGAGGCAAGGGACAGTTGAGTGGATCTTCAGAGGCCGTGAGTGTCTTCCGGCAGTCATATCTGCAGGTCCTCCCTCCATGGAAATCTGTGAAACCCATTCCTTCTCTAGACCATTATATGAGTCTCCCAGGACTGCACTGACAAATGATACCTCGCCAAAGCTTCTCACAGCTCTGGGGGAGAGAAGACCAGGGCCAAGGGGTTCCTCACCCCTGACAATGACGCTCTAAGGAGTGTCCTTCCCACCTTTGAAGACTCTGGTGGCTGATGCCACTCCTCAGCCTGTAGCTGTCCCTCTACGGTCTCCACCTTCACCTGCACAGAGCCTGCCTTGATTGCTGGTCAAATCCCCTCTTCTGCTAAGGGCACTGCTTGCTGGGTTTGGGGCCCCACCCAGCCCCAGGATCAAATCATCCAAGGTCTTTATTTTAGTCATATCTGCAAAAACTGTTTTGGGAGATGTGAACCACTATGACACAGTAAAGACACATCTGTCTGTCTGTCTGTCTGTCTGTCTGTCTGTCTGTCTTCCTATTTATTTGAATTTTTGAGACCTATGTGAGGGTCTCGAATAGTTCAGGCTGCCTTTGAACTTACTATATGGCCAAGGATGACCTTGGACACCTGACGTCCCTGCCTTCACCCCCAGAGTTCTGAGGTACTAGCCATGCATTACTGTCCTCAGTTTCTGTGGTGCTGGAGATGAACCCGGGGCCTTGTTACATGCTTGGCACGCTCGCCACAAACCGAGTTACATCTCCAGCTTAAAGACATTTTAGATTTTAAGAATGGTATTAGGGTGGTGATGATGATGGTGATGATGGTGATGATGGTGATGATGATGATGAGGTATAGGATAATGGTTGGGGACAGACTGCTCATGGCACAGTGTACATACAGGGAGTATGGTAGAGTCAGGGGACAACCCTACATAGTCTACTCTCTCATTTTACCTTACACGAGCTCTGGAGATGGACATCTGGTTGTCTGTAATGTTTATACTGCACAGCAAGACTCTTGACCTACCTAACTATATCTCCAGTTAAGCCCACCCAGTGTGAGAAGCTGCCCTGAACACCCAGCCTCTCACCGGCAATGACATGGCCTTGGGTTTAGAAAGGCACATGTGCTTACTCAGGTGTCCCCCGCACCTCCCAATGCTCTGCTGTGAAGCTTCTCCACGAGAGGAAGCCCACAGGCTGGCAGAGCCAGTGTGGTAACAAGTGCAGGTGCACTCTCGGGTTGATGACTGGGGTGGTTTCTACATCTTCCTTTCTGGCCCACTGTGTCCTGCCAAAGTCAGAAGGATGGGAATCAGCCTCAGGCAAACATAACCCCCAGAAGGTTCAGCCCTGAAAAACAGGGGCTCCTGGTCATTATCAAGAGCCACCAGGGTGAACTGAGCCAGCACCAGGGTGGCACTGTGTTCTCAGAGCAAAGCCAGCTCAGCGCAAAGGAAAGCTGCCCTTTCCTCCATGATGCCCCAGAAAGCAGCCGGCATTTCTGTGGCTGGTTCCTCAGCGTCAGCAGCTGCCTGTCCTTGCCTGTTGTTTTCTGGTTAAGCAATCAGCCTGTTGTGTCTCCAGACCACAGCTAAAAGGCCTTCAGATGGACTGGCATTTGCACGGCAGAGACACTGCAGGCTCCTCTGATTTGGACCCAGGGCCAGTGCAGCAAGTCCAACCTGCCCATGACGTAACCACTGGGGTTTAGAAAGCATTGGCAAAGGGTAGGCCTTGAGCTCCCAAGAAAATCCACCTTCCTTCTGGACTGGAAGTATTCCGGCAACTGGACCAGTGACCTGTGGACCCGCAGGAACTTCACATGACGAAAGCAGAAGTGCACACTCCTCGGCAGACACTCTGAATCCTTCCGCTTGGTCTCCACACGGACCCCTCTAGCCAGGAGCTGCTTCCATTCCTCAGCCAGGCCTTTCCATGTGAGCCCCAGACAGAAATCAGTCGACTTGGCTATCTATGTCTTAGCTGAACTTTTGGCACACAAAAGGGGCAGAGCATGAAGACAAAGACCCCAAACATGGAGTCCAGGCAACAGAGCTATACAGCAGTTAAAAGTAATGCCTGCCGGTCTGCCCTCTTGCCACTAAATATCTCTGAAGCCATTCAGAATGTCAGGCCCTTCCCTAAGAGAGAATCTACAGCCCCACCTGTGTCCTATCCCAGGTTAGAGCTCAGAGCCTTGGCGGCCTGGGTGGTGGTGTGTAGCAGCCTCTAAGACACCTTCAGCCAGGAGAGCCAGTCACACAGTGGGGTAAGTGGGACAGGACAATGACCCTCAGGGACTAACTACCCACCGCACAGGAAGATAGACCTAAAGGGCCCCTCCTGGCCCAGAGCATCCTGTGGGGCCCTCCAGAGCCAGGGATACAGTTCCATCTCATCCGTGCTGCCTGCCCCGGCTTCTAGAAGAAAGGCAAGAAGGTGCAAAGGAGGGCTCCACGGGGCAGAGGGACTGCCTTGAGATGCAGCAGAGACCAAGGATGCTGTGCCCCCGGGGGCTGCTAGGCTCTTATCCCCTGTGAGGTGGCTTTACAGCTCAGCTGCTTTCCAGGTGAGGAGTCAGAAACCCGGCAATGCTGTTCCAGCTGGATTTAGAGCTTCAGAGCGGTTACTCGCCCCCCCCCCAACCTGCTGTGTCCTGCTCCCCATCTTTCCTGAGTCTCCAGTGTTCTGCCAAGTTCCCACCATGCCAAAAAAGAGCCGCAGAGCCTGAGGCCTGGGTTCTGTCCCTTTGATTTCTGGCTTTACAAGTCTGCTCTTGGCTGAGCTAACCAGACCTCTGCAGATGGTCATTCTTTGTCCCCGGTGCAGGGAAGCATACATCCCTCCCTCCCAGCCTGCCTGGCTTTGCTCCTCTCCCTGCCTCACCCCTCCCCAGGCTGCCCTGTTGACTTACGATCTGTGCCTCCAGGTGTGTCCTTCCGTCCACCTGCCAGAGTTGAGAGAGAGAGAGAGAGGTGTTTGTCTTCCTTGTTTGCAAGCCCTGGGTATGGAGAGGTGAAGCTTGGGATTTGCCTTAAGTCTGTGATAGTCCCCGACCCTGACCCCAGCCAGACAGGAGAAAGTCTTTCTTTGCACCAGAGGTGCAAACAGCCAATCTACACTTACACCTGAGCCCACGGGCTGCCTAACCCTAACCTGACCTGTGAGTGCTGGATCACCTATGGGATGTACCACCCCTGGCCAGGGACGGTCCTCACATGTCCCATCCAAAGGCAGAGTGTGTCTGAGGAGGCATCACTATGGTGGTACAGAATGCCTACCTCCAGGGAAATTAAAGGCCCTCATCTGTGAGTTTAAAGAGCCTGGACAGGGACAGACAGGGCCTGTACCATTTTTTTTTTAAAAGATGTACACAGTGTCCCACTATCAAGAAGGGACAGAAAGTTCTAGAAAGAGCAGAGGGGTCTTGCTAAGAAAAAGCCTGTAGGGAGACACAAACTCAGTTTAGATTAGTCAACCTTTAAGTCTGCCAAGTAGCTTCCTCGGTGTATTGTTAATATCTTGGGAGCTGGGTGGAGCCAGGTCCTTTTGTTTTCACCTTTGACCTTACCTCTGTGCTCTGTTACACATGCCTGGTGGAGAAAGAGGACCGGAAGTAACGAACTCCTAAGTCAGTGCCCACCAGCCACGAGTCCCTCAGCCTAGCTCCAGTCTACACGTGGGTAACCTGAGACCTGAAACACTAAGCTACTTCTCCAGGCTGGAGTCACCAGTTGGCATCTCTTAAGCCTCCAGAACTGCTTGAGGAGAGTTTAATAACCCAGGTACCGTAGCACACAATCAGAAAACTGAGACAGGAGGACTACAAGTTCAAAGGTGGACTGGGTGACTTAGTAAGACTCTGTTGCAAATTCAAAACAAAACAAAAAATAAATAAATAAAAGAGAGCTGGGCCTAGACCCCAGCAGAGGGTCTAGCTTTGCCTAGCAAGTGTCAAGCCCTAGGTTCAAGCCCCAGAGACAAGAAACCAGCAAAGCTTTAGCCAAAATGGCTGAAGCTGGGGTGTCATACTGAGCGACACCCAGGCCGTTTTTACCATTTTTATTTGGAGATGTTCTCACTAAGTTTCCAGGCTGCCTTTGAATCTCTGGCTCTCCTGACTTGGCCTCTGGAGTAGCTGTGTCCAAGTTCCTGCACCACCACGCCTACCATGACTGCACTGTGCATGACAAGGCTGGGAAACTGAGGCAGAGGCAGTGTGACAAACACCTTGACATTCATCATCCAGCTCCAGACAGAACTGTCTGCTGGACCCTACACTCCAGTGCTGATGTGTGACATGTGTTATTGTCTCCACGGACGCCGACTCCCACCAAATATCCAGGGGTCTCCTAGCTACAATTCTGTTTAATCTTGTCCCTGTTCTTATGACCCCACCACGATTAACCCTGTTAACGTGAGACTGATCCCATGGGGACATTCTCTAAGTGGATGATCCCAAGGGTGATGGAAGCAAGAGTCTCAGACCCAGTAGCTCAGGCTATCGCCACACGTGGCTGGAAGGTGCGTCCACGCTGGCTGACTGCGTGTGGGGAGAGTATCCGGACGAAGGTGACACCCCCACATCAATCCCACAGCGCCCCAACTCCGACAGGAAGCAGAGTACAAAAGCCGGAAAGGACATCAAATGTACCGGCTTGGCAGAGGCGTGGATGTGTGGGATGGCTGTCAGAGTTCAAAGGAGGGGCTAAGACGCGGAGGGTCCTGCACAGCATCTCCCCCTGTGTGAGCTGCTCCTCGAGGGCATTGGAGACAATCACAGGTTGCACGTGCTCTTCCTGATGGTGACCTGGAGCCTGTAGGGCTGGCTGTGGCTGGTCTTGCAATGCATGCTGGGAGGCAGCTGAGGAGATGCTGGAGGGCAAGTGAAGATGTCTGGTGTTCTCTGAGATAGTTCTGTACACAAGGACCATCTCCATCCTCCGCATCTTCTCTTCACGGTCCCCATGTCTATTTTTTGAAACCAGCACAATTGAGGCACGGAGAGAGAAAGACACTCTCATCTGGGGTCTAGCAGGGAGTAAGGAGAACTTAGAGCTGGGGAGAGTAGTTAAGCTGGGTTTTGACAGATGAATAGGAGTTTTATAGGAAACCAGGAGATGAGCTGAATCCCCCATTTCAGAGACTCTGTTTCTGCTGCATCTCCGTTCCCTGCTCCCCCTCAGCCTTTAGTAATATTCTATTATTAAATGTGCTAACCTATAAAAGCAAAGAAACCCGTTATTTAGACTGGGAAAATCAGCTAAGATTTCCTTTATGGTGGCTATGGATTCACTAGACCTAAGAATGTCTCCTAGAGCTCAAGCCAGTCCGTATACTACCATGGAGTGGGAGGGGCTCATGGCCCCGCCCCTGACTGAGGAGCCATCCACACCAGCCAGCTTCTAGGAAAAAGAGGGTTGATTTTCTGTAACTATGTAGCGCCTGGAAGGTTGGTCCTGCTCCTGTGAACGGCCACACCCTCAAGAACACATGAGGAACACAGACTGGAGTCAAAGGATTATTATATTAAAAAAGGAGACAGGAGATGGGGGGGGCGGAGATCTGGGAGGAGTTAGGAAGAGGAGTCGGGGTGATATCAGTATACAATGTTTAAAGTTCTCAATTAATAAAAATATTCACCTTAAGACGTGAAAATACTCAGAGATAAAGTGTGAATCTCTCATACACATAAAACGTGTAGTGCAGAGGCTGGGGAGATGGCTCAGTGGTTAAGATAACCAGCTGCTTTTCCAGAGGACCCAGGTTCCATTCCCAACACCCACACGGCAGCTCACACCTGTCTGTAACTCCAGTTCCAGAGGATCCGACGTCCTCACACAGACATACCCGAAATGAAAAATTTTTAAAAAGTGTGTAGTGAATTTAATTTGTGCAGATATTGTAGCTCTTAGTTATGGGCACTGGAAGGAGCTGATTTAAATACCATAGTTCTCACTTTGTTATTTCTCATCAAGAAATCGTATAGCGGGATGGAGAAATGGCTCAGAGGTTAAGAGCACTGACTGCTCTTCCAGAGGTCCTGAGTTCAATTCCCAGCAACCACCTGGTGGCTCACAACCATCTGTAATGGGATATGATGCCCTCTTCTGGTATGTCTAAAGAGAGCAACATTTACTCACATTCCTAAAATAAATAAATATATTTTTTTTAAAAAAAATGTTATAGCTAGCTTGATATGAGGAAGCCCATCCTCCCATCAGGACCTCATCACGCATCCTCCGTGGAACCTGCACTGTCTTGGTACTTTTCCACTGCTGTGATGAGGTACCGTGTCCAAGAGTTTACTGTGGGCTTACAGTTTTCAGAGGGTAAGTCCATGACTATCACAACAGGGAGCATGGTGGCAGGTGGCAGTCTGGGAGGAACTGAGAGCTCACATCTGATCCACAAGCACAAGGCAGAGAGACACTGGGAATGTCACCGGCTTTTGAAACCTCACAGCGTGCTCGAGTGACACCTGTAGGAGCGGTTCCCATTTAAACCAGCACACTCAGTGTGGCCTGGTTGGAGTGGGTGTGGCCTGGTTGGAGTGGGTGTGGCCTGGTTGGAGTGGGTGTGGCCTGGTTGGAGTGGGTGTGGCCCTGTCGGAGTGGGTGTGGCCTGGTTGGAGTGGGTGTGGCCTTGTTGTATAGGTGTGTCGTTGTGGGCGTGGCCTTAAGACCTTCATTCTAGCTGCCAGGAAGTCAGTCTTCCACTAGCAGCCTTCAGATGAAGATGTAGAACTCTCAGCTCCTCCTGCACCATGCCTGCCTGGATGCGGCCATGCTCCCACCTTGATGATAGTGGACTGAACCTCTGAACCTGTAAGCCAGCCCCGATTAAATGTTGTCCTTATAAGAGCTGCCTTGGTCACGATGTCTGTCCACAGCAGTAAAACCCTAAGACACTCAGTATCTCAGGTATTGAGCAGGGGATGCCCGAGTGCTTCTTCCTCTTTGATGGGGAGACAGGAAACAGAAAAGTTAGTGTGTGGTATTGCCGGAGCTAGGAACTGGCCATACAGCACTGTGGCTGCTGAGGGACAGAGTCTGCCCACAAGGTAATCAGGGCAGGCATCGACAATGAGGTAGCATAGCTAGAACGATTTCAAGAAACCCAGAGGATCCAGGAAAGACATGGGGAGAAACGTGGAAGGAGAACAAGGAAAGGGGAGGATAGTTACGTAATTGCCACCACGGTTACCATCACCACCACCAACAGTACCGTGAGCATCAGCATCACCAACATCACCGTTACCGTCATCATCACCATCACTGCGGTTACTATCATTACCACCAATGTCACCGTCACCATAATCACCACCCCTCACAATTGCCATTACCACCAACATCATCATTACCACCACCACCATCATCACCCACCACCACACATCCTTCTTTTGAAAGCTGGTCCTTAGCCGTGAACATCTCTAAATAAAACATGCTTAATGCTGGCATGATGTCCATGAAAAGCAAGGATCGCTGACTTAGAGGACGGGAAAGCCAGGGCATCTCAGTCATATCATTCTTGAAACTTCTTCCACCTCTCGTGGCCTCATGTCTGTGCGTGTGTCTTTATTTCCTGCCACTGAATAAAAGCAGCATTTTCAGGAACAAGCTGTGTCTCTGGAAGCCCTACAATTACCCACTGCGCATCCTCAAGAGAACTGAAGTGAGTCTGAGGTCCCACCTCTGTCATTCAACACGATTCTGAGACTCTGGAACCCAGGCCCTTCAGTGCTAATGGGATTGCCGCTGTAGTTTGGGTTTGTGAGCGATTGTGGAGGTCGTATGAGAGAGTGTGTTTAAAAACTAAAACCTGGGGCTGGAGATATGGCTCAGAGGTTAAGAGCACTGACTGCTCTTCCAGAGGTCCTGAGTTCAAATCCCAGCAACCACATGGTGGCTCACAACCATCCGTAATGAGATTTGATGCCCTCTTCTGGTGTGTCTGAAGACAGCTACAGTGTACTCATAAATAAAATAAATAAATCTAAAAAAAACAAACAAACAAACAAAAAAAAACTAAAACCTGGCCAGTGGCTGGGTGGCCAACGCCAGCTCTTGCTATCTTGTTGATGTCTTTGTCTTGGTAGCTTTCCTAGTCCAAATGCATTTCTTTTATGTTAAAGATGAAGTGTTGAGGGCCAGCAAGATGGCTCAGCAGATAAGGGGGCTTGCCATCAAGCCTGACCACCTGAGTTCTGTCCCTGGAATTTACATGGTGGAAAGAGAGAGTGGAGTCCCACACGACACCCTCTCATCTCCACCAGTGCATTGTGGTATGTGTGCACTCATCCATACACACAAATGGATACATACATATATGATACATACATATATGCATGCATGATACATGCATGATACATGCATTCATGATACATACATTCATGATACACATGCATGCATGATACATATGTGCATGCATACATGATACATACATGCATGCATACATGATATATACGTGCATACATACATGATGGATTCATGCATGATACACACACGTCCATCACCAACCCTCAGTTTCCCTGTGTACAACATGGAGAATTACAGCGTCTACTTCATGTTGTTGGGGAAGGAAAACTAGACAGTGTGGATGAAGAGGTGGAAGTCCCAGTGTTCTTGGTGCCCCTCCCTGGATTGCTGGTGACCTCAGGCTCGGGGCCCTGGAGGTCCCTCTGCCTCTGCAGAGGTCAGAGATGACAGACATGAAGGGAGAGCCTCTATCTGCCTGGGAAGCTCAAACCCAGCTCATCCCCGACTGGGAAAACTCATTAGCCAGGCTCTCTCAGCCTCAGCTTCCTCTTGCAAAATGAAATTGATAAAGCCACGTTGCAGGAGGGCAAGGAGAGCTGACGACACCGTGTAAGGAAAGTTGCCTGCAACAGGTGATCTCTCTCTCTTAACAGAGGCAATCACAAGGTGGCTTTATTAAATTCTCTCTCTTCGCTTTACCCTGAGACAGTGGCGATCCGATCGACAGGCGTGAGGAAGGAAGTAAGAAAGAAAGCAACAAAGGGTAAACAGGAGGGGTATGGTATAGATACGTGCACACACACATATGCACACACATGCATACACAGGCACACACATGTGCACACATACACACATGCACACATGCATGCATACACATATGCACATACATGCACACACGCGCACACACATGCATACATGCATACACACATGCATACACATATGCACATGTGTGCATAATACACACATGCATACACATGTGCACATACATCCACACACATGCATACACACATACACACATGCATGCACACAAATGTACACACATACACACATGCACACACATGCATACACACACAAACAGAAACCCACCCCTTACACACACACACATGCTCATTCACAAAGGCCAGCTGAGGGACCCTGTTAATGCATAAACAAAAGATGGGGGGTAACCCTTGAAGGCTTCACTCTGACAGCCCCCGGCGGCAGTGATGAATTCGAGAAGTTATCTCATTCCCCACTGTTTTAATTAGAGACTTGGGCTCTGAGGCCTCGCAGCTGGCTGCTTTGTGCCTCGTTCTGTTGCCTGACAGAGAAAAATGTCTCCATGATGTCAGCCAAGCTCCCTGCCAGACCCGAGCAAGCGAAACTTCTGAGATTCATAAACTTGTGGTTTGGGGCCCGAGTGTCATTGAAGCTGGGCCTCCGTGGGGAGAGGGTGACACAGACAGGTCTTCTCTTGGGTGACCTCTTTCAACCAAGGTGGGGGGCCTCTGGCAGGACTGCAGGAAGAGCAGGTGGGGCCCCGGAGACAGCCCAAAGATGATTTCTTGCATCTCTGGGTTTAGTTTCCATGAAGTGGAGTCTTCTTGTGGCCTCCTAATTGAGCCCAGCTTCGAGAAGGAGGCTCAGCTTCTCCAAGACAATGCCTTTGATTGCGGAGTGTGCGCTCGCTCGGGGTAATTGAATTTGTTGCTCCTCTTCTGCCACAGGAGCCTTTGTGACAGTTCCACAGTATGCAGCCAAGCTCTCTGTGTCTCTGTCTCCCCTGTGATCACCTGCAGACAGGAGGATGGCAGGCAGAGAGAGGCCAGCTAGGGAAACAGCGGCCTCTGACCTCAAATGGTGCGCACAGCACTGAGCTTGTCTCTTTGAGAAGCATATACCCTAAGTAGTCACCCGGCTCAGGACGTTTTCGAAAATGAACTCCGGGGAAGGGAAACTGCTAGCTTAAAACTAAGGAAATGCCGGGCCGTGGTGGTGCACGCCTTTAATCCCAGCACTTGGGAGGCAGAGGCAGGCGGATTTCTGAGTTCGAGGCCAGCCTGGACTACCCAGTGAGTTCCAGGACAGCCAGGGCTACACAGAGAAACCCTGTCTCGAAAAACCAAAAAAAAAAAAAAAAAAAAAACCTAAGGAAATGGCCCCGTGAGGGCCATATGGGACTCTGGTAAGGAACACGATTAGGACCTGTTTGTATGCGCTCCTGCTGAGACCACCCAGGACGGACGGCCACCTTGCTCAATGCAGACACGAACTCTCTCTAAACAGCTGTCCAAAAGTGACTGTCAGAAGCCATCTCCCTCTGCCTTAGGATCCTTCTTGTCAGCATCTCAGGGGGAAAGGCAGGCTCTCCTGCACATGCTCTGTGAGCAGCAGATACCCAGAGCTAGCTGTAGCCAGCAGACAGTTACCTAGGCATCAAGCCTGTGGTCAAGCCTGTGGAGGGTGGGCAGCTGGCTGAGCCTTGATCTCCTGATTGACCATAAGAGAATCTATCCCAAATAAGGGAGCATACAGGTAGGTGCTCCAAAGATGCCTGTAATAGGCTGATTTCCCGAAAATAACTTATGTCACTATAGACTCCAGAGTATGATCCAGTTGCTAGCTTTGTTCATAGAAACCGACTCTCTAGCCCATACTAGGTGCTCAAATAATTATTGAAACCAGTCACATTTTGATGATAAAAATTTGAATATTTAAAGGATAAAGTTTTTTTTAAATATATTTTAAATGTCTGCTCCTGGTCAAAATAAACGATGAGTAACTCCCCCTAACGTACATTTTAACCATTAAGCTATCATTTTAATGGCACTGAGACAGTCAGCCGTGAAGGGGAGTGATCCAAACAATCAGGAATGAATGACCAAGTCAAGCAGTTTCCGGTCTGTGTAACTGACCTCTTTGCAAACTCTGAGAAGACTGAGAAATTAAAAAGTTCCCCGGCACCCAGAGAGCAAAACCACTACTCCGACATCCATCCAAATGACAAGGCACAAGGAAGCAAGGTGTGGAAGGGTCACATGGCAAAATAAGAAGCTAGCTCGCAAAGGATGGGCAGAGATGGACCCAGTGACAAACCCGGCAGACAGAAAAATCAGTGCTTCAGGGCTCCCGGGTCAGAGGGAGGTGGGGAGGATGAACAGAGGTGTGGGGTGTGTTTTGTAAAACATCCCAATCAAGGTCATGAAAGACACTGAAGGAGAGGGGCCTGTGGGCCTTAAGGTTGGAACAACAGGAGCCACTCAAAGTGAAGCACAGAGAGAAAACCTGAAGGAACAAGGAGGGACCATTGTGGGGCAGCGAGTGGAGCAATTTCCAGTAGCTAGAGGCCCTGGAGGAGGAGGCAGAGGGGGAGAAAGGGTTAGGTTGGAGGAGGGAGGAGGGAGATGGAGGGGGAGGAAAGGGGAAAGGGAGGGCAAGGAAGGGAGAAGGAGGGGCAAAGGGGGAGGGGGGAAGGGAGGTATGGGGAGGGGAGTAGGGGGAGAAGGACTAGGAAGAGAGGAGAGAGAGGAAGAGAGGGAAGAAATGAAAAAAATACTTGAAGAAGCAACATTTGAAATGTTTCCAATTATGATTAAACTGCAGCCCAATGGTGTCGCAAGAAACATGAGTGAAGCTACACCAGGGCACAGGATGATCAAAATGTTTAAACAATCAAAATTCCCCAATAAGAAAGAGGAAATTCCCCAGGTGTGGTTGTGCCTTCCTGTGATCCTGGCACTTGGCAGAATTCTTGTGAGTTCAAAGCCAGGGCTGTGCTACATACAGAGTGAGTCCCTATCTCAAAATAATAAAATAAAACTTAAAAGCAAGAAACATCACAGTGGATATGGCAAGAAGCAAATTTCTTACAGAAAAAAAAACACAAACCAGAAGACCATGGAACTGAAAAGGGGAAAAACAAAACAAAACAAAACAAAAACCAACCAGCTTCAACCTGGAATCTTACACTTATGACAACAGCTATCAGCAGCAAAGGCAAAGTGAAGGATCTTCTCACTCCAAAGCAGGAAGAATTCATCACCAGAAAATTAAAAAAAAAATGCAGAAGGAAGTTTGTGAGGCCAAATAGAGGTGGACAGCAAACAATGGCAAGACAATAGTTTTACAAATAATCATATCAAAATCACACTAAATGTAAATGGTACAAAAAATTTAAAAGGCTGAGATTGTCAGACAAAATAAAAAAGGTAAGTCCTGACAGCAAGGATACAAGACATCTCTCTTACTTAAACTGCTTTAAAGGATAAAAATGGCAAAGATGCATCGGGGTGAGGGGTGTTAAAAACACATTTATTACGTGCCTGAAAATAAGCCTAAATGCCAAAAGAGGAGAAGTGGAATAGACTGTGGCTGTGTCTTGTGTAAGATTGTACCACAGGCAGGTGGCCTGAGGTATACCATATGTGTACGTCTCATGTTATGTTCTGAGGAACAACTGAAAGAAGCACCAAAGCTATTGCTAAGGAGGCAACAAAAGGAGACAGAATGAAGCAACATTAAAATAATATTTAGTTAATTAAAAGAGAGATAGAAAAGGAGGAGAAGGAGCTCAGCAGTTAAGAGCACTGGCTGCTCTTCCAGAGGTCCTGAGTTCAATTCCCAGCAACCACATGGTGGCTCATAACCTTCTGTAATGGAATCTGATGCCCTCTTCTGGTGTGTCTGAAGGCATGACAGTGTACTCATATACATAAAATAAATAACTAAATCCTTTTTAAAAAAAAGAAAGAAAGAAAAAGAGGAGAAAATGGAGACAATATGGAGAGAACAGAAAGCAAATAGCAAGAGCTGTATAAACAGCCAGGGGGGTAAAGTTTTCACCCTGCAAGCATGAGGACCACCCAGGACTTAGGAGCCAGAATCAGGGGATCCTGGGTCAAGCTGCTAGCTAGGCTAGGATTCATTGAGCTCTGGGTTCATCAAGGGACTCTGTCTCAATGAATACGAGGCAGAGTCACTGGTAGAGATACCCAACAACAACTTTACTGCCCCATATATATACATGTGCCCACTGAAATGTCTTCAGGTTGTACGAGCTGTGAACACAAAATGGCTCCCCTGATCCAGTTAGATCTGCTCCAGGGTCATCACTACTCAGGGAATGACCCTGTGGCCATGGCAACGGGGTCACAAGGTAAATCCACCACAAACTCATTTCAAAATTTTGCTTATGTCTTCGCTGTCACATCCCATTGAATTAAATTCAAGTCCATGTCCCAGAGTCCCAGAACAAGGGAATACGTGCAATCCTCAATGAAGAGAGCTTTAAGGCCCAAGTTGAAGCTGTGCAAACAGCAAAGTGGGGAGTCTAGGCAATACTGGAACCCACCCTGGATATAATTCATGTCTCACAAAGAACCTTGAGCCACAAGAAGCCACAAGTTCACATTCTACAAAGAGCAGAATCTGGTCTAATCAGTGTCCAGTTTTCCTTACACCCAGGACAGAGCCGGGCAGCTCCTCAGTTTAGCTTGAGCCTAGAAGCACAGATAGAAAACACTGTCCTCATACATGGTAGTAGCAATGTTCCTCTGCCTTCACACATCATGGTGACCATGGCAACCTAAGAGTTACTGATAGGTTCAGGTGCCCATTGTGTATTAACACACCTACACCGGATGCACACTCTTCTTCTAACAGAACCTCAATATTATTCAACACTATGGGGAGACAACATGATAAGGTGTGTGTGTGTGTGTGTGTGTGTGTGTGTGT
>NW_021604586.1:4960084-4960397 GCF_004785775.1 Grammomys surdaster
GTGTGTGTGTGTGTGTGTGTGTGTGTGTGTGTATGGATGGGTGGATGAATGGATGATGGATGAATAATGGGTGAGTGAGTGGGTGATGGATAGATGGATGATGGATGGAAGGATGGATGGATGGATGATGGATGGATGGATGGATGTTGGATGGAAGGATGGATGGATGAATGGATGGGTGGATGGATGATGGACGGATGGATGGATGGATGATGGATGGATGGATGAAAGGATGAATAATGGATGGATGATGAATGGATGGATGGATGGAAGGATGAATAATGGATGGATGATGAATGGATGGATGGATGGA
>NW_021604586.1:4960407-4977859 GCF_004785775.1 Grammomys surdaster
ATGGAAGGATGAATAATGGATGGATGATGAATGGATGGATGGATGGATGGATGATGAATGGATGGATGGATGGATGGATGATGGATGGATGGATGGATGGATGGATGGACCACTGAGTGGATAAGTGTCTTGCTGAATATACTAATGGACAAGTGATGGACAGCTGTTGGGTAATCAAGACGTGATGGCTGGATGATTGACAGTGTATCAACGTGTGGATCCTAACTGGACCGAATTCACCGTGCCAGCCCTGACTTCATCACTGGCGCTTCCCTGTGTGGTCTTCGAAGCTTCTGAGCCTTTTCATTCCCCTTTTTAGGTTAACGATTTGACCCTCATCTCCTGTGCCTGCCCCAATTAAGGCCAAGAAGACTTAACAACTTGTTCCATGTAAAACTATCCCCCATACAAGCCCCTTGGACTGAAGACTTTTTTCAGTCCTACAAAACCTGGGACTGCATGACAGGGAAGCGGTAGGTGATGTCTCTTCTGCTTCCACTAAAATTCGTTATGTCGAGTCCTGCTAGGGATCATAAGGCTGGCAGCTGGATCTGCTGAAAATGAGAAACCTCACCCCTTCTCAGTGACATGCCTAATTAAAACCGAGGGCTGAGGGCCTTGGACTTGAGAGCATTAACCACGTCCTGCTATCGGGTGGGCGGGGGATGCACCCCACAGGAATGCAGAGGCTGCAGCTCCAGAGCACAGACTTGGGGCTTTAGACTTTGACCTCTGTCCCCAGGCTGGAAGGCAGGCTCGCCACAAGGATGATGGGACTTGTTTGTAGACAGGACTCTGCTGAAGCCAGCATCCACCTCTGCACACCCTCTCCCGGTCTCTGCTTGCTCTCCCCCCCCCCCCGCATCCCTCTTTCCATGGCCCTTCTGCCTCTCCATCTCTCACTTTCTCTGCCCACTTGATCTTGCCTCTCTCAACCTGTCTCCTCTCCCCTTCTCGGTTCCTCCCTTTTACCCGCTGTCTTAGCTTTCCTTCCACCCTGATATAAACCCTCCATCTTCTCCTCCAGCTCCCCCTTTTCTCTCCTTCTCTCCCTCCCTCCCTTCTTCTTTCTCCTTCTTCGGCCCATTTTCAATCTCACCATCAACCAACTGATACAGTGCAGGGCTTAGACAAGCCTTGCTGCAGCTTTACAGTAGAGGCCTGCTCTACCCTGGCAGTCTCCTCGGCCCATGAGGACAGCACTAGGCCCATTCTAAACCAAGAGCCCATCTTGGGTGTAGTGAGTCTCCTGAGCTGGCAACTCTTTCAAGAGCACTTTCTCCGGTGGCTCTGGCAGCCATCCTGTCTCCTTGGTCACGTCAGGGACTTCAATGTCTCAGCTCTAGAGGCTAATATGAGCCCTGTCCAGATGGAGGGGAAGAAGAGGTTGAAGGTTTGGGGAGTCATAAGGAAGGGGAGCCAGGGCTTCATGGAGTGTAGGTCTGCCAGAGCAAGGACTTTGAATCTTATGTCCAGAAGACCCTGGTAACTCACAGGCTTAGTTCAAACAAGTGTGTATATGTGTGTGTATGTTGTATACATTTGTGTGCACATGTGTGTGCATATGTGTGTGTATGTTTTGTGTGCATGTATGTGTGCAAGTATGTGCATGTATGTGTGTTGTGTTTTGTGTGTGTGTGCATGTGATTTATGTGCACATGCGTGTGCATACATGCATGTATGTTTTTTGTGCATTTATATGTACATGTGTATGTATATGCATGCATGTATGTGTGCACGTGTGTGTATTTTTGCGTGCATGTCTGTGAACATGTGTGTATATGTTTTGTGTGCATTTACGTGTGCATGCGTGTGCAAGTGCATGCATGCATGTGTGTGTTGTGTGTGCATTTTTGTGCTCATGCATGTGCGTATATATGTGTATATGGTTTTGTGCATTTGTGTGTACATGTGCATGCATGTATATTATGTGTGTATGTTGTGTGTGTATGTGTATATATGTTGTATGTGTATGGTGTGTGTGTGTGTGTGTGTGTGTGTACATGCACAGAGGTTGGGAGGGAGAAGACAATGTAAAGAAATGCACTCAAACAAGCAGACTGCCTGGCTTCTCAAGACTTGCTTGGCAAGACAGTCAGATGGAGGGAAGGCCACGTGATACATGGAGACAGGGAGACCATCCAGGAAGCCAATCTCACGAGAACATGGAAGGGAGAAGACTGTAGAAAGGGAAGCTTCCTCAAGCCCTGAGGGAAGGAGAGGCAGAAGCTCAGGCGAGGGAAGCTCTAAAGTCGGGAACCATTTCTTGGGGTCTGTTGAGATGCTGGGCGTCCGTCCTTTGCTGCTGTCTGGGCCAGTGTACTGTGGCAGGTAACCCTAGTGTGGGATTTTGTGAATGTAATTTGGGAACTGGCCACACCACCCATCCTTTACAGGCTGTCCATGGCCACCTTTCCCAGTGTTCTCACTCTGCGGGTTATTTTAACCAGGGTCCCACAGTGGGCAGAGGACATGGAAGGTGGGAAGGGGACTCAATCCTCCCACATCTGGGCGCCAGCCAGCACCAATGGATCCCCTGTAATACCCTGGTCCCTCCATGGCCTCCCACAATCTTTTGGATCTTCCCACGGTTTTTCTTTTTTCCTACGAAGAAGGGAGGCTCAAAAACTACTGCTTTTTCCCAGCCTGCAGAAAGGGCCTAGAAGCTGCCACAGGGCTCCCAAGATCACCAGTGCACAGAGGAGGTAGAGGACCATACGGGGGTGGGGGGTGGTGAGGATGAAGGGCCTGCTGAGGGCGGTGCTGGTCTGAGGACCCCACATCTCCAATCAGAGCCCAGGCTCTTGCTGGTTCTGACACTGGATGCCTTCTCTTGTTGGAGGTACTCTGTCGCCCTTAGACACACAGTTATCCCTTCATTTGAATTTGTGAGCTCCTGCTTCCCACGGCTCGGCTCGGTTCCTATCTCCTGCTTCCTAACCGAAGGCCTGGACAGAAGAAGTGCCATTCAGTGAGAGCCTGACACTTGTTAAGCCCTGGCATGGCCACTGCCCTCAGTTCCAGCCCTCAGGGATAGAATTCAACCACCCTTCTAACGGACGCCGCATCCTGGGACTACATGTATGCACTGTGCTGCCTCAGCGGACAAAACACTGACATAAAGAGATGTTCACCTTAAGTCCTCAGCCTCCTCCCTCCCCAGCATCCCTGCTCTGCCTCTGGGGCTCACATATTCAAGTCTCGCACTGAGATTTCAGACAGCGTTCATCTTAGGTAACTAACGTTGGGGACCCAGGACTTCCCAGGAAACACGCACCCCCTATACGAGCTCACTCTTGGTGGGAAATCTGGGAAATTTCCTATTCCCACCAAATAAACAAGAAAGCCCATCCATTTCCAGGCAGCCAGGAGAACGTAGACTTCTACAGCCCCAGGACACCTGCCCTCCAGCAGAAATAGACCCCATCCAAGTAAACACCCTGCCTGGGGGAGGCGGTCAGCGGGGAAGGAATCCATCCGCCAGGCTCCGGACATCCTGGATAGCAGTCAGAATGCTTCCTTCCCCATCTTAGAGAAAAATGTCATATCCATCCAGCCAAATCTTTCCTTTCACACGGAGAACGATACCTGGTGTGATTTCCGAAAATCTGGAGCAGGCTGGCTCTGTTCCCCAGATGTCGTCGGCCTGATGGCTTTTCTCAGTCCTCCATGCCTTCGTGTTTACTTAACAGACATTGCCTGAGTCCAGGCTCAACGGATAGTCCTGTTCCTGGCACGCTGTGTGATATGAGCGCATCATGATCCACTACAGTCATCCTAGTGAGGACCTTGCTGTCCACCACACAAGACGGTATTTCAGGTGTGTGCTGAGATGTGGCTGGCACACCACTGTCCAGTCAGGAGCTCCTCTGTCCACGGAGGACCGGGTTGTTCAGATGTGCTTGCCCGTAGCACTGAACAGACAGGAAGTCAGGGACACAAGGACCAGGTGGCGAGCAGTGAATGTCTTTAACTCCTTTATCCAGATCTAGTCTCCGAATATGGAGAACATCTTTGTTCCACAGGAGGAGGAGCTGGTCCTATAACATCCCTCTAGAGCCACCAGCCATCACTAGCTCTGAGAGTTGTGGTTCTGGGTGTGAGGGCTCACTTGTTACAGCAGCCAAACTAGCCCTTGACGGGGTTGAGCCATGCCTACGAGCGCCCCCTACAGGTGAGGACCAAACAGCCTTTTGATTCCTCAAGCAGAGAAATGGAGATGAAGTCAACCCAACCCAGCACTGTCTCTGCTTAGGTGCCTCTCGTGTCTGTGTTCTGTTTTAACTTCTGCCGCATCTGAGGGGATCGGGTATTAAATCAGGAAGATCGTGGGCATCAAAATTGACAACTTAGCCTGTATCTATCTGTATTGGCTCCATCCCTTCAAAGAAGAACACACTGCTCTTTACCCTGGTTCTCACCACCAGGCTCTGTGCCAAGCTCAACTCTTCCTCTCAATGTCTGTTCCCAGTAGAATCAAGCTATGGGGGAGAAACTCAGAGAGCTCAAGAAGACCACCCAAAGCTGCCCAGCAACCTGCAGACTGAACTGTCCACTGCCCTCTTTCCTCTCCGTGATCTTGCTGGCCCTGGTCTGTCAGAAGTTGCAGCTCTAAAATGACAGCCACCGCACACAATTGGGGACACCCCTTGTTCAGAATCACCCTGAGTGCTCAGGCACAAGGCTGTCTTGCGCGTTCTAGAGATGGTGTGAGCTTTGCTGAGCTAAGGAATGATCTAGAAGGAGCTTGGCACGGCCTGCTGGCCAGTAGCCAGGCTGCGCTCTCCTCATCCTGAACACCGTGGGACCTCTGTTCTCCATGGAGTTGTGAGGAGATGTGGGGGTGAACTTGAGAACAGGGCAGTGAGGGAGGGGGGCTCCCTCCACTTTCCCTCTGTTCTCTGAGCCTGGTATCTGGTGATAGGCGGGCCCCTCCGCAAAAATATCAGAGAGCATTCATTAGCCACCATGTTTGGCTGGGATAACATCACTAGGAGTACAGAAGACAGCAAAGACACACAGACTGTAGTGTCACACAGACAATGAAGTGTAACACAGGTAAGCACAAGGCAGCCGCAAGAACAGGATATGGTCAATGAGGAGACCCTTCACTGGGGACCCGCAAGCTCCGTTCAGACCTCCTGGAGCCATCTGACACAGTTAAGCTCCTGAGGTCAAAATGTGGAGCTATACCAAGCAGCCAGTCACCAGGGGACATTCTGAACGCCTGCATCCGGCTTCAAGTTGCTGGCAGCACTTTGGGCGCTGTGAAATCCCATTTATGCAGAGGTGGGAGCCATTCTGAGCAGCCATTTATCCTCCCCACCTCCAAATAGGTTCCCAAGGCTTGTCAGAGGCAGGGCCCGTGAATAATATTTCACACTGCCTGAGGCTTCCTCGCTCCCTCAGAGCCTTGGCTGCCTGGGAGAGACCGGCTCTTCTGGAAGCTCAGGGCCTGGTTGGACTCGCCTGCGTGTTTGCACCCTCGACCGTCTGGGTGTGCATTCACCAAATGGATGTATGTGTGTTGAAGTTGGCAGAGGAACTCTGGAAGTGGCTAGGCGCTGTGAGGAGATAGGGCCCTGGCTTAGAATAAATTTGCATTCGGCTCCCTCAGCCCCTCCAGGGCTGGCTTAGAAAGGAGACTTATTCATCAGCCACCATGGAATTTGGTCCCTGGGGTTCCTGGCTGCCGTCCCTCTGTGCCGACCATGTAATCAATCATGCAAATAGCCACATTATCTGTGAAGAGAGATGGAGTCCCATGGTGGAGGGAGGGGTTGGGGGGGAGAACTGGCACCAGTGGGGCTCTGTGACCCTGCGGTGGTGTGGCATTACACTTGTTGGTCAAGAGACACCTAGGTCTCTCAGAGGGAAGCAGAGGATAGGGAAGTGTCTTGCTGCACAGTAAACTGGGAATAGATCCGCCAAGGTGGTGAACAACCAGAGAGCATGGACAGACTATTTGTCTCGTATAGATGTCTCTCACGTCCCTAGTAGGACACACATAGGCCTCCAACAAGGCAGAAACAGCTCTTCCCTGCCTTCCCTTCGAAGGCCAGTTGTGTGTGTGTGTGTGTGTGCCTGTGTGTGCAGCTTCCCTATAGCAGCCTTCTAGCCTCCTTCTCTTTGCCCCGGCTGGCTGGCACACGCGCATGGTGATACTGGAGAATCATCTCTGATCACACAAAAGACCATCAGGAAGAAGCTAAGCCTCGAGTTACCATGAGGAGCAGGATGCCCAGCTTGACAGCAATGTGTGTGTGTGTGTGTGTGTGTGCGCGTGCGTGCAAGTGGGAGAGCATGCATGAGTGTGGGCAGCGTGTGAGTGTGTGTGCAAACATGCTTGTGTGCATGCAAGTGTGAGAATGAGACCATGAGTGTGAGCGGTGTGCAAGTGTTGAGTGTGCAAATGTGCTTGTGTGCACGCAAGTGTGAGAACAAGACCATGCATGACTGTGAGCAGCATGCAAGTGTGAGTGTGCAAGCGTGCTTGTGTGCATGCAAGTGTGAGAATGAGACCGTGTGTGAGTGTGAGCAGCGTGCAAGCGTGAGTGTGCAAACATGGCAAGCGTGCGTGTGCAAATATGCTTGTGTGCGTGCAAGTGTGAGAATGAGAGCATGTGTGAGTGTGAGTAGTGTGCGAGTGTGAGTGTGCAAACGTGCTTGCGTGAGTGTGTACAAGCGTGAGTGGGAACGTGCTTCTGTGCTTGTGTGCGTGCAGTTACCCACCGTGAGCAGAAGACCCACTGTGCGTCTCTAGCACCAGTTTAGCTGAGCCAGCAGGAAGGGACTCTATCTGGGGAGGAAGTGTGCTCTGCAGTCACCTCTGCCTGGAATGGCTGTCAGGGTGAGCACAGGGTGTCCCAGGGGACACACTTACTTCCCGTGGGAGAGGATGTGGGATACCTGAGGTTGACTTCTGGGACCCTGCTTTCTGATGATTTTCCCAGAAGGTTCATGGTGACCTGGCTCCAGCAGCAGAGGAAGACATGAGTTCGAATCCCACATCTCTACTATGGTGTTAATGGCTGGCAGTTTTCCCTAGTGTCCCTACTATGCACATGCTACCTTTAAGACTCTGAGGACTGCACTCCCAGCTCACGGAACCCGCACTGTTGTGCAAGCTGTGTGTGTGACTTCTAAGATGTGAGACCACCTCCCAACAGAACCCCTGTTCACGATGAATCCTACTCTGTCCTCCCAGGTCTCTGAGTGATCTCAATATCCCTGGAAGCCCACAGTAGGTCTAGAGGACAAGCATAATGAGGCCTTGGTTACTTTGAGTCTCTGGACTGTTTGTTACCGCTGTAGAACGTACCCTCCTGACTGACTAATACCGTGGCTATCTGACCTTCAGTGGGTACTTGGCTCCTCTGGGTCTCAGTTTCCCCACAGGATGGAGGGAGGACATTTCACACCTCGGTTGGCTTGTGGAAGTCAGAGAGGGGAGTGACGCCTGTCAGATCCTCAGCAGGCCTGGGTGTTTGGAGGACTGCGAGTCTGCCATAATCCTCGGCAGGTGGTCTGGGCTGATTCGCACTCAGCACCCACCATCCCACGCACCTCCCTTTCCTCATCTTGCCAGGCTCTGTTCCCAGACTCCTCGATGGGGTCCAGGTCCCTGGGATTTGACACGCTGTGTTTGACACCCAGGTGACAAGTTACAAACTCCAGGAGCCTCCGCCAGGAAGGGGAGAGAGCCGTGCTCGCTCCACAGCTTCCTTGAGCCCCCAGGATTTTTTTTTCTCTTCTTCGAATCCACCTTCTCCATTAACTGGACTTTTATAGCTTGGATGGGAGACAGCAAGCCGCACACACTTCCAAGAATTCCCGAAGCCTGCTTCATGGCGCACAGAGCCCATTAAGAATGTATCAGATCCAACTTTGGACCCAGAAACCTGAAAAACCCCACAGAGAGTCATGCGTGTCCCTGTAGCAGGCTGGAGTTTGTGCCTGGGCATCGCAGGGTCCCAGAAATGATTTATCCATCCACAGCCTGGCTTCTTGGCCTCTCTAAATCACAGTTTTTCCTCCCCTGTAAAGTATTATAACGGCAGCTATGCCTGGGGGTCTCCTGTCATCCCACCGACTTAGAAGCTGAGGGAGGAGGAATCAAAGCCGTCTTCTGCTTGAGCTTCAGGGTGAGAGCAAGGGAAGACTGGGCAACTCAGGGAAACTCTGTCTCAACATGAAAAGTAAAAAAGGAAGCTGGGGGATGGGTCAGCGACAGAGCACCTGTCCGGCATGTGTGACCCCGTGGGGTTCCTTCCTCGTGATACACACTAAAGTGTCATCTCAGAGGTTGATATTTGCTGATAACATTTAATCCACAAAACCTTTCTAAAATCTGTGAGGGACAAAAGAGCTCGACAAAGCATGGCTGTTCCCGTCCCCATCATCACCGTCTCCTCCATCACCACCACCGCCATCATCACCACCACCACCACCGTCAGCACCCCTGTTACAATTTATTCCTGCTTTAGACCCCAGAAAGCCTGCCTGATTCCCCGCGGGGAACCTCCTTCCCATCCTTAAATATTCTCAGGGAATAGTGATCTCCTGCGTGGCACGTCTCAAAGAATTTGCCGGAAAGGATGACGTACAGCGAAGGGTGACTGAGTCTCTTCTTGTGTTAGAAAGTAGGCACGAGTCACTCACCTTTCCTTGTACGGCCTCCTGCGTGGACGGCGCCTGCGCATGGCATGGGCTGTGGGACCCCTGCTCGTCTCCCCTCAGCCGGAGGGCACAGCAGTGAGGGCTGAGGAGACTGCGCAAGCGCGTGCCTGTGGCGTGGCGGGCTCGGGGCGGAACTATCGGGTTCGGGGTTCTATGTGGTGATTGCCTAACTGGTGTAGACAGATAGATGGACAGACGGACGGGCGGACAGGCGGGTGGCTTTTTTCCTACCCAACTGTTGACAACAGTTATCGTAGAGTCTGGCGCGCACACAGCAACATTCATCTGTTGAACAAACCAAGGGATAAAGCATGAGTTAACACCTACTGAGGAATACTGTCCAGCACCCGTGCTCCCCCTCATCCCACCCCATACTCTCGACCGCCGCTCCCCGTGCTCCCGGCCACTGTTCTCTGTGCTCTTCGCTACTACTCCATGTACTCCCAGCCACCACTCTCTGTGCTCCTGGCCACCGTTCCCTGTGCTCCCGGCCACCATTCCCCATGCTCTTGGCCACTGCTCTCCGTGCTCCCAGTCATTGTCCTCCGTATTCCTGGCTACTGCTCCCTGTGCTCCCAGCCACCACTCTCCGTGCTCCTGGCCACTGCTCTCCATGCTCCTGGCCACTACTCTCTGTGCTCCCAGCCACTGCTCCTTATGCTCCTGGCCACTACTCTCCGTGCTCCCAGCCACTGCTCCCTATGCTCCCGGCCATTGCTCTCCGTGCTCCCGGCCATTGCTCCCACATCCCTGTGTTTGTGGCCACCCAGAGAGCAGCAGGCTCTCTTGTGCTCCCAGCCACCTACGGCTCTCCGTGCTCCCAGCCACCACTCCCACGTCACAGTGGGGGATCTGGGCCCAAGTCTTCATCCAAGAGCCCCAGATCTGAGCACGATTGATGTCTGCTCAGCACAACTGGGAGAGGGAAGGGGGAGCCTGCACTGTGTAGACCTCAGGGTAGAGGAGGTGCCAGGACCCTGAATGGAACTCAGCTGTGGAACTCTAACGCACAGGGGCAGGGCGCCATAGCTTCTCTTCATAGCTCGTTCTAATCCTGTCTAAAGGAGGCTTCTCTTTTCACAGACAGAAATCACATGCAGAGGAGCCCGACTTGTATACCAGCTGCCAGTCTCTGCCGGTCTCTGCCGGTCTCTGCAGAGAAGACCTGGAAAGATGGCAACCATCCACCTTTGCAGACACGCTTCCCTCCTCTCTTTTGTGGCTTCTCCGTTGAAGCCAGAAGGGTATCTTGGGATTCGCGCTGTGGACAGGATTCACATCTGGGCTGAGCAAGCATTTGCTGGTGTGTGTGTGTGTGGGGGGGCATGCTTCACTGTAGCATGTTGTCACATGTCGCACGTCTCTTGTCTCTGCCTGTCACTTCCACCCCAGTAGCACCCCAGGCGGCAAACAGGGGTGACTTCAGGTTTCGTCAGGTGTCCCCAGGCTCTCGGCCCTTGTCAGAATCACTAAGAACCTGCTCGTTTCCATTTCTGACTGAGATCCCTGTCTCAGGCCATCGTGGGTCCTTCCTCTAAAATAACACGTTTCCAGTCCACCAGGCCACCCTGAGCAACAAGCCCCGTTGTTGAGCCCACCTCTTGGCCTTCAAGCCTTCCCACGGTTCCTGGGATTGTCCATAGCCCTGGCTTTCACCTCTGTTTTGCAAAGTCCACCGCAGGCCACATTTGGCCCCGGTCTCGCTGCTTCTCTTTGGTCCTGTAGAAAGTTCCTGGGAAGCCGTGGGCTGGGCCGAGCAGAGGTCTGCGGCAGAGGAACTGCTTTGAAGGACCCGGCTGGCTGTGGCCTTCACCTCCCCGTGGATTTCCTGGTGAGTTGAGGCCTGAGTCTCTGAACAATAGCCGTGGCTCCTGAGTCCTGGTGGCACAACCTCTTCCCCTGAGGTTACAAACCAGCTCAGAAAACAGAGTCAGAACATGGAGCAGAGCCAACATGGGGGAGCAGCAGCTTCAGGTGTCCCCCCTTCCCTGAGTCACTCAGAGCCACTGGCTGGTCTGCTGGAGCTGGTGGTGACCTGCCTCCAGCAACCTTCCGAGCTCTGGGAATAGAGAAGAGGCCAGGGTCAAAAGAGCTGAGTCTTCTTGCTCTGTGTCTTCCCAGGCCTCTCGGAGCCTGACCCTCTGTGTCTTCACCTGTGGTGAGACCCCAATGCCTCCCTCTGGCCCCATAGCTGTGTCTGCAGGTGGCTTGCTGACCACACCTCCGCACAGCAGCACGGACATGGAAGGACTGCTGTCCCGGTTATAGTCAATTAAACATCACTACATGGGAGCTCTAATTTGTTTGGAATAAGAATGACTGTTGCTGACACGCAGAAGAATCGTTTCGTGCTTTGATCTGGGCCCTTTGGGCAGAGTCAGAATAAGAATCCACACTTCCGCGTCTTACTGCATGATGCACTGTCACTGACATGAGTCACACGGTAGATGACTGTCAGTACACTAGGTAGGCTGTGGTGTCACATGGACAGAATCCCAGAGTTTCAGAGGCTGGGGTGGGAAGATCAAGATATCTGAGGCCCATCTAGCCTGCATATCGTGACTCTGTGTACAAAACAGAAGGAAAAGAAGAAGAAGATGATGATGATGAAGAAGAGGAGGAGGAAGAGGAGGAGGAGGAGGAAGAGAGAGAGGGAGTGAGAGAGAGAGAGGGAGTGAGAGAGAGAGAGGGAGTGAGAGAGAGAGAGAGAGAGAGAGAGAGGGAGTGAGAGAGTCAGGGGAGAAAACAAGCAAGTGGACAGATAGAGAGAGGAGACCGCGGTGAGTGCCTGGCTTAACCAGAGCACGTAGCACACGAGCAGGACCGTCTCCAGCCTCTTGGGCACAACTCCACCGAGCGACTCCGCGTTGTGTGCTTACCACTCTCGTACCGACAGTCGGTAAAAAGAACCTTCGGGTCTGCACGCATTGTACGTATTTATCCACAAAGTGTTTCCTGCTCACCAGAGCACATCGTCCCTACTAAGACCCGAATCCATAGAGTGGCCTGGTCACCACAGCCATGTCTGTAACAGCAAGAGATGGAAATTCGACGTCTGGGAGGCGGGTGCTGATTTAAACGAAGGCTGGGCCGTGTTTGGAGCGAATGCAGCACGATTGTTAAAATGCAGGAGAGGGCATTCTCACAGAATGTATAGAGTAGGGAACAAGCTGGAGAGACGGCTCTGACGGTCAAGTGCGTTCCTTGCAAGTACGAGGGCCGGGGTTTGATCCTGAGAGAGAGAGAGAGAAAGAGAGAGAGAGAGAGAGAGAGAGAGAGAGAGAGAGAGAGAGAGAGAGAGAGGATAGAGAACACACTGGGGCATGATCTCTGTGGAACACACCTGTAATCCCAAGGGTTGGAGGAGGGAGGTAGACATGGGTAGGTCCCTGGAATGCACTGGCTGGCCAGTCTAGCCAAATCTGTGAGTCCCAGGTCAGTGAGAGACCCTGCCTCAACAATAAGATAGAAAGTCATACAGAAAGACATCTGACTTTGAGCTCTGGCCTCCACGTGCACACACGCACACATGCACGCATGCACACAGTTATCAAGCAGAATAAAAGAAGGCACAGCGCAGTGTGCACAAGAGGTCACTGAAGGTCATGGTGTATCTCCCGGTGTGCTTGACTGTATCTGAAAAGCAGCTTCTCGAGGTGTGAGTGGGGAGCCGGTGCCTGAGTCAGGACTACACGGGTAGGCTGCGGTAACAAACAACCCACAGCTTGTGCCGGGGTGACTGCGCAAACTCCACACACAGAAGATTATTGAGGGATGCCAGCCCCTTTCCCCAGGGGTCTTCGAGTCCAGTCCATGGGCGGCTCATCTTTCTAAGCTGGCTGTAGCCATGGAGGTCGGGAACGGACACAGTGCTTGTCTCTCCGGCCTGCAAGTCACCGGCAGATATCAGATGGGT
The DNA here is from genome assembly GCF_004785775.1 of Grammomys surdaster. Lineage (NCBI taxonomy): Eukaryota > Metazoa > Chordata > Mammalia > Rodentia > Muridae > Grammomys > Grammomys surdaster. Next base: position 4,973,003 of record NW_021604586.1, read on the forward strand.
GAACCCCCTGGGTGTCAGATCCCCTAGAGCTGAAGCTGTAGATGATTGTGAGAACCGGAAACCGATCTTAGGTCCTCTGAGAGAGCAGCAATGTTCTTAACCACTGAGCCATCTGTCCAGTCCTGCAATCCACTTTAAACATCCGGCCACCATCAGTCACTGCCCAAACATGAGCCGAGAATTTCTTTTTTTAACTCCGTTAAAGAACTAAGCAGCTCACAGAGGTAAACCTGGTCTCTGTGTTGCTCACAGGAACCAACCGTGTCATTGGGGGAGTGAGTAGTGAGGTCACAGCAGGCTGGCAGACAGCAGAAAACTTTCTGTTCGTCTCTCAACATGCGTTCACATTGCACCTACTGTGTGCTGGGGTGGAAGGACTCTATAGTTAGATAAGAAAGAGCTGGTTAGCCAGGTGTGGTGGCACGTCTGTAATCCGTGTTCTCAGGAGGTGGGCTGATGGACAGCTCCCTGAAGGTACCCGAATCCCTTCTCTGTACTGTCTCTGATCTCTCCACGCACAGCACGCGCAGGCCGAGCTGGAAACCGTCTGCCAGGAATAATCGACTTTACATCTTATCAAAACTTTGAAAGCCGGAGCTCGGTTCAGAGGGAAGCATTTGGGGTCCGTGACGGGGTAGTGGGGAGAAAGAATGCCAGGATCTTGGGATTATCGAGATTTGGATTAGTGTGCAATTTCCTGAGTCCCCTCCCCCAACCCCCGACTTCACAAATGAGGTCAGAGAGGTCCGTTCTGAATGGAGCCCATTAATCTCCCGGCTGTGCGAGGAAACGTGGCCAGCGCAGGTGTGAACAGTCTCACTGTTATTTTTGGGAGAATGTGAGCCGAACAGTCACAGGAAGTGCACAGTCTCCCACCAGCATCCTGCCGTATTATTTTAGGCTGCAGAACTGAGGCCTGTGAGCAGAACCCGCCTTTCAACACACCTTTAAAGACAGAGGGGCACTCGGCAGCCAGGAGCCCTGCTGCAAAGCTGGGGGACATTCAAATAACATGTGTGCTCAGAGGCCACACTCAGAAAGGGCCACCTGTGGAGCTCCTAGGAAGCCACATCTATACAACGGTCACAGCCCGTCTGACACCGAGGAGTGGGTGGGTGAAGCCCAGTTTTATGGCTTCTGGGGTCTCATGTTGAACACATGACGGAGTTCACAGAGGTTTGTAATAGGACATAGCAAAGGTTTAAGGCTCTCTGGGCTGCACAGCCCAGGAGCAGCTGGTCCACAATGTCATCCAACATGACAGCCATGGAATGGTGAATGATGAGCATTCATTCTCAAGGTTTTGACTTTTCAGACATTTTAGCAGGTGAGCCTAGACCCGGCGCTCCAGCTCCGGTCACAGAGTGCCTGGCTCTGAGTCATTGTTCAGTGGCCCCTTTACTGAACAGAGCAAATATCACACTGACACCATCACCACAGGCCTGTACCCCGGGCAAGCACACATCACAGAATGTGAGCATGTATCTCCTGTCCCCAACCTCATGGGAGCCACGGAGCAAAGAGCTGAAATGTGGTCCTGCAGCTTTGGGAAGGCAGACAGCCTAGGCAGTCAGCCTAGGACCCGTACCCCAGCACTGAACCTCACAAGGCCCGTGTCCCCCATGGCTCTCCAGGGTATGGGCTCTCTGATTTGTTTGTTCTTCTATGCAAACTTTTCCTGGTCACCTGCCATACATAGGCAGATAGGTGGATCTGTCAACACCTGTCAACCACGAGGCGTCCCTCAGGGCTAGCAAAGGCATGGAACCTGTGTCTGAGGGTACATGTGATAAGATAGAGACCCACAAGGGTTTGGAACCCTGCTGGCATGGGGCAGCTGAGTCTGGTCTCTCTCTCTCTCTCTCTCTCTCTCTCTCTCTCTCTCTCCCTATTTCTTTGTTTCTCTGTCTCCATCTCTCTGTCTCTGTCTCTCTATCTCTGTCTCTCTCAGTGTATCTCTATCTCTGACTGTCTCTGTCTCTCTGTATCTCTCAATCTCTCTGACTGTCTCTGTCTCTGTGTCTCTGTCTGTCTCCCTCTCTGTTTCTCTGACTCTTTCTGTCTCTGTCCCTCTGTCTCTCTCTCTCTTGCTGCCCCACGCGTGTGCACATGTGTTTGCGTATGTGTGCGCATGCACACACATACACCACAGCTAGCTGTTGGGGGCACATCCTCTCCCACCCTCCTCCCCCATGGGACCAGGATGACATCACAGAATAGAATTCCTCCCAGTGACCCACCACAAGGATTTGGCCCTGCTGGGTCAGAAGGATGAGGGCTGGGCCAGCCTTAGACCCAAGTGCAGGGCACCTGGGGCAGTAAGCAAAACAGCCTAGACATAGACCATATCTGATGTCAGGGACTGCTAGAAGACTGCATTGGGAAGGCCTTAATCCTTCCTGGCCAGGAGCTCACCTCAGTTTGCTTCCGTCTCTCAGTCTTTCCATCTGTCCAATGGGTGCAGCAGTCCTTATGTGATGCGTGCCCGACTTGGGACCTGAGCTGCCACCTTCCTGTGAATGACTGTCAGTGCCTTCCCCAAAGGGAGCTGTGGGGTCCTTGCAAACGAGGATCCTGGGGGGCCTCCCTCACCCCAGCCTGCCAGAGCAGCAACTGGAAGGGGCTCTCGTGGTCTCACATGATCAGGAAGGAAAAGAGATCGCCAGCAACTGCAGTCATAAATACTGGCCTTCCCTTTTAGCACGTTTACAATGCTCCCTCTTTTCCGACGCAGTAACTTTCTCTAATGTCTTCCTCCCACTCTGTTTGCTACCCGCTGACATCTGTTTAAATGTGGGGCCAGTGGAACCGAGTAAATCACCCTCTGCTGATTGCACGGATTTGGTTCCACCGGGTGCTGCAGAGACCACGCCAGCTTCCCGAGCCGGCCAGCGGCCACAGACCCTGAGCACAGCTCTCAGCCTTATCTTGATGAACCAGACATAAATCGTAACTCCTGCAAAGTGGAAGAACCCCGAAATGCTATCGGGGGGATCTGGCGGATGGAGGGAGCATATGACTCTCACACCATGCGTCCAGACAGCCGTGAATCAGGTCTAGAGGACCTCCCACCCATCACCAATGCTGAGACACCCAGAGGACCTGGGGAGAGACACACCGCTGGTCTCCTGACCTCTCGCTGCATGGGAAAGACTCCCAGGCTCACTTTTGCTAAAGTCTTAAGTCCCTGAAGAGCACATGTCTCTGTTAGCTCTGTGTTCTGCTGCGCAGGAAGAAAACCAAGCCGAACTGGTGGCTTAAACCTGCTATGTTGTATTCTTTAACATAAAAGAGAGGCCCCGTTCAGTGCTGAACGGTGCTTGCATGAAATTGTCAAAGGTCTCGCTCCTTTCACTTCCCTTACAGGGTCTAAGACAGCAGTTGAAGCTCCAGCTGTTACAGCCCGACAAGACGTCTAAGAGAGAAGAAAGGGCGTGCATTTCCCTTTAAAATGAGAAAGAGAAACAAAGCAAAATGTGTCTTCTGCAGAACAATTTTAGCACAGTGAAAACTTGTGGAATTCGTTCAGAGAACCTCATGTTCTCCGCCCTTGCTAACTTCTTCCTCTGGCGTGGGGTCCGAGTTACACCTAGGGTCATCTTTGACTGGAGACTCTTACTTGATTTGGGCTGGCCTCATTTTTCTGCCTGTGCTAGTTCCCTTCTGGGGATCCCACTCTCTCCATCCCGTGTCTCCATTCTGGAGACACACTGTCTGATTCTGCTCCAAGTTGCCTACCCAAGCTCCTTTGGACCCTAAAGCTGAGCCAAGCCATTTCAAGATGCAGGGACAGGAGCTGGGATAGAGCTTTGTGGTTAAAATATTTACCTGTATGCACAACAGTGCATATATATATATATATATATATATATATATATATATATGTGTGTGTGTGTATATATATGTGTATATATATATGTGTGTGTGTGTGTATATGTGTGTGTATATATATACACACACATATATATGGCATACATGAATAAATATGTATATATGTACAAATATGCATAAATATGTACACATGTGTATATGTGTCATGCATAATAAATATGTCAAATATGTATATATACATATGTATATATAAATAGAATAAAATTAAAAAGTGGTCATGAAGATAAGAACAGATCCTAATCATATATATATATATATATATGTGTGTGTGTGTGTGTGTGTGTGTTTGTGTATGTATGTGTGTATAATATGACATATATATAGACACCACATATATATGCCATAAAACTCGAAAGGAGTCATGAGGATGAGGTAAGAACAGGTCATAATTGATGGGTACTGCCTGCAAATTGCATATATGTGATATGTATATAGGACAATCAACAGAAGAAGGCAAAGGGGATGAGGAGGTGACCCAGTAAGAATACCTGTGTATGGAGACAAAATAATGAAATTTATTATATTACTAGTACTTTTAAAAATTAATTTGATATTAAAAGAAAAAAAGAAACAAGTGTTCTAAACACAGAGAATGCCCCACACCCCTCTCCAGGTTAATCCTGAACGAGCAAAACATTTTTTGAAAAGGAGTGGTTAAAGGGAGGCCCTTGACAATCTCTATTACACTACAGTCACTTGAGGTGCTTGCTATTGGAGGACAATTTCTTCATCACTGATTCTGCACTCCTCGTCCTGATCTGCTGCACAATCCTGGAACCAAAGGCCAGCCCACGCTGTATTTTCCTCTAACAAAGTTCTTATGGGAATCTGTTTCTTTATTGAGTATGGCTCATTTGATATTCATCACTGCAATATACTGAAAGGGCATCAGTCTTATTTCATTTTGATAAATACTTAATGTTTGTGTGTGTGTAAGAGAGAGAGAGAGAGAGAGAGAGAGAGAGA
>NW_021604586.1:4978259-4978540 GCF_004785775.1 Grammomys surdaster
ATATATATATATATATATATATATATATATATATATGTGTGTGTGTGTGTGTGTGTGTGTGTGTATGTATATGTGTGTGTATGTATATGTATGTGTATGTGTATTGTGTGGTGTGTGGTGTATATGTATATGTGTGTGATGTGTGATGTATATGCATATGCACATGCACATGTATGTGTATGTATGTAGTGTGATATATGTATGTATGTATGTGTATGTGCGTGGTGTGTGATATATATATGTATATGTCTGTGATGTACATGTATGTGATGTACATGTGT
>NW_021604586.1:4978550-4999911 GCF_004785775.1 Grammomys surdaster
TGATGTATATGTATGTGGTGTATATGTATGTGGTGTATATGTATGTGGTGTATATGTATGTGATGTATACGCATGTGATGTATATGTATGTGACGTGATATGATGTATATGTATATATGTATATGTATGTGGTGTACATGTATGTGATGTACATGTGTATGTGTATATGTATGTGATGTACATGTGTGTATACGTGTGTGGCATACATTTCTCTTCCCGAGACTGAGGAAAACAGGCAGATTCCTGAGGCTCACTGTGCACTGGCCTAGCCTACCTGGTCAGTTCCAGACCAGTGAGAGATCCTGCCTCCAAAAATCAGGTGGACAGCCTCTGAGGAATGATGATCAAGATTGTTCTCGGGACTCCACACATGTCCCTGAATACACACAAACACTTGTACGTGTGTGCACTCTCACAATTCAGAGAAAGGCTCAGAGACTGTAAGCCCATTGTTTAAGCACGCACTCCTACAAGCTAGCTGCAGGGACTATAAGCTAGCTGCCTTAGTCCACTCTCTGTCCCAGACAGGACACTGGGGAAGGCTCCCTGTGGAGCTCTGGAATCCAGGATCTATTTTCTGGGCTCTTCTTCTAGACCACATCCCCTCCCCAGTGACAGATAACAAGAAAACGTAGAATCAGGTTCAGGGTCGGATATCTCCACACAGCCACTGTCTAGAGCCCAGACCGGGGGGGGGGGGGGGGGGGAGAGGAGGGGAGAGGGTGTCATGTGACCAGGAAGTGATGGTGGGTTCTTCTGGGTCATGTGACCACATGATTCAGGAAGTGATGGTGGGTGGAGAGGGGGATGGGACAGCTGGGGGAAGACACAGTTAGGGGCAGTTAGAGGGGGACCTGAGTTCAATCTCTAAGGCCCATGTAAGTAGCTAGGCTTGGTGACACATGTCTGTAAGCCTAGCCTTTAGAAGACAGGGAGGCAGGAAAACCCCTGAGGCTCACAGGCCAGCCAGCCAAATCAGCAAGCTCCAGGATCCGTGTGGAAACCCTGTCTGCAGAACAAGGCTGATCACTTCTGAGCACCCTGAAGTAGACCTCTGGCCTTCATGAGCACACATGAGCACCCATGTAAAAATGAACACACACACACATACTCTCTCTCTCCCCCCCATCTCTCTCTCTCTTTCACACACACACACACACACATGCATGCACATGCACATATACACACACATTCACAAACATACACAGGCACCCACACGCACACACACATGGACACACACACAGGCACACACACACGGACACATACACACACGCACACACACATGCATGCACACATACACATACATTCACAAACACACACACAGGCACACACACACAGGCACACACACACACACAGACACACACACAGGCACACACACACAGACACACACACACAGACACACACACAGGCACACACACACAGACACAGACACACACACAGGCACACACACACAGACACACACACAGCACACACACACAGGCACACACACACAGACACACACACAGGCACAGACACACACACAGGCACACACACAGACACACACACAGGCACACACACACGGACACATACACACACACATGTGCACACACACACGGACACAGAGAAAGGACTTGAATGAGCTGATCCAGCTCACAGAGCATCTCAGTGCTGTCCCAGGACAGAGGGACATTCCTTGACTGATGCACAGCAAGGCTGGGGTATAGGAGGAAGGGATAACGTGGTCCAGGGCAGAGCCTGCCCTGTCACCTTCACTTGGCAAACTTCTTCTGGATTCAAGTTTGCAGCACAGAATTGTAGCCTCCTTGATGGAGTCCAGTCTGAGGTCCCAGGAACACATAGTGGGCAAGTCCCTGCAGACGACCTTACAGAGGACTCCACAGAACCCCAAAGCTCCAGCCATCCCAGGGACAGGAGGGAAGAGCGGCAGGTGTTTACATTTGTTGAAGGGGTCATTTGGGTGATGGATGACAGGCTCCGGCCTCAGAAGATCATGCAGACTTCGGCTTTCAATCTCTCCAGGGTCAGATACAGTGCAAGGCTGACACAGAGCTCAACTCCGGGAGGGATGCTGCCATGGACAGCTGCATGCCTCTGCACTTCTGGTTACTGGGGATTGAGTAAAAGTGACACCGACGTCACATGCTCTCGGGTCCTATGTGTCTTCAACACCCTGGCCAAAGGTGCATCTGTGGTTCCTTATTCTGGTTCCAGTGGTCTTCAGCAGGTGCCCACACTGGGAGGAGTTCACTTCCAAGTTGGGATAGCCATGTACAACTAAAGAAGGTGCAAAGCTTTGTGGGTAAATGATGGCTGACTGGCAGGCATCAAAACTAGCTTGGAAACTCTAATGAAGCTCATGGGTGATCTGAGCACTGAATGACAAGCTTTCTGGGGCCTGCTGCTCTGCTGTCACCAGAAAGCCCACCCGATAGAGGACTGGGTGCAGGTATTCGGGTGTGTGTGGCGGAGGGAGTTGTTAATCAGCGCTGAAGTCAGGCTCCCAGCAGTGACGGTCTATGTATTCTGTAGTCCAGAAGTGACCTGGCTGTCCATGGATGAATATCCACACAGCAGCACTCTGGCAGGGAACAAGATGCAGGGTACAGGGCAGAATTTTCTCAGAGAGAAGCCTGTTATGTCTCTGGAAGGATGGTTCAGCCCTGGCGCCTGCTGACACCTTGCTTGGGCTATTCTGGATGGAGCTTTGCGTGTGACTTTTCTAAGTACCATTTTCCTTCATCCCTCTTCAGAGGCTGCCAAGGCCTGGGCAAGATTTCAGAGGGACTGCCAGTGGCTACAGCAAGATTTTCAGCCTCAGCCTGAGATTGTTCAAGACCCAAGAACCCCCTATTCTGCCACCGGACGTTTCTACTCTGTAACCTCCTGGAAGCCAGCTCCACTCTTGTCCCCAGTCAACACTGGTAGGCCCCACTGGAAGGCAGGCTTTGAGGATCAAACGTAGTGTATACCGTAGGCTCATGGGACACCAGCCTGGCATGATCGCCCCTCAGAGACAGACGGCACCAAGACTCATTATGCATGGACTCAAGAGGTTCCTGGAAGCATTTCTTTGCTGTCCTGTACATGGAAGCCTGGGAGATGCTCTCTAGAAAGCTGAGGTAATGATGGCCTCAGCCACCGGCAGGCACTGGTGACAATTAAGAGCCAAGATGTTCTCTTAAAGGTAGCAGGCCCTCTGGGCTAGGCTTAGAGAGAGGACAGGCATGAACACTGACCCCTGACCTCTAGGATTTTTACCAGAACCCACCCTAGTCGTGGCACTGAAAAGACAGAACAAGGAGAGAGTACTATCCAGGACTCACCACCCTGGGGGGGAGGGGTAGAGGCTGCAGAGACAAACCAGCACTGACCCTGGGGGGTCCATTCCTCCCGGACCTCAGGATTACCGCCCTCTCCAGCAGAGTCCTGCAAGCTTATCTCAGGGTTCCTAACGGGAAAAGGAGGTATTTACAAGAGGTGAAGTCCGCCCTGGCCACGGGCCAGCTCACATCCTTCGCAGAGGGCAAGTGCTTTTTTCAGACTTCCATAGCCTGTGAAGCTGAAGAAATGCACTCCTGGTGCCTTTCTCCCTGGAGAACGGGGCGGAGTCGACGCGGCCTGGCTCAGTGCAGGAGAGCCAACCAGCCTGCCCCAGCTTACAGCTGCAAAATAAATCACATGGGAGGAGTGGGTGGGACCGGGGACAGCACTTGCCTAGCATGTACAGTCCTGGCTCCCAGCAGAAGAAATAAGTAGTTTCCCCTAAGCTGACATCAAATGGCCCCCGACACACACGTGGGTCCTGTCCTGTTATATGAGGTGATCAAAAGCTGACAATACTGGCGAGAGTCTGTGGTCCACCTGGTCACCAAACAGGTACAAATCCTCTGGGAAATGTTTTAATATATATTTTTATTTATTAATATATATGATCTAATGAGTGTGTGTGTGTGTGTGTGTAGGAGTGTGGCTCAGATGGTAGAGAGTCTGCCTAGCATACATGAAGCCCTGGATTCAATCCCTGGCACCAAATAAACAGGTGAGATATCCATCCTTTAATCTAGCACTCTGGAGGTAGAGACAGGGAGATCAGGAGTTCAAGGTCATCCTCGGCTTCATAATAAATTTGAGGCTAGCCTGGGCTATGTGAAAATTTTTTCTCCAGTAGATAGATAAATAGATAGATCAGTGATGGATAGATACATAGGTAGATGATAGATAGGTAGAAATGAGATAGATGGATAGATAGATAGATAGATGGATAGATAGATGGATAGATAGGTGGATGGATAGATAAATAGATGATCGATAGATGATAGATTATGGGTAGCTACAGGTGATAGAGATCGGTATAGACATAGGTAGACATAGATTCACAGGTCTATAATCCCAGCATTCAGAATCTAAGGCAGAAGGATCATAAGTTCAAGGCTGACCTGGGCAATTCCGTGAGAAGTGTCTGGCTCAAAATTTCAAAAGAAGCCAAGGATATGTCTCAAGGGTAGAGAGCTTGTAAGTGTCTGTGAGGTCCTGAGGAGACTCTGGGGTTCTGTCTCTGGCTCTGTGAGTCAATAAAGGAATAATAAATAAATAAATAAATAAATTAATTAATTAATTAATTTGCAACCCATGTTTGCGTACAGACAATGTTAAGAAATGGAGAATCGCTACACAGGAAAAGTTGGTCAGCAAGCTCGACAAAATGACTCAGCGGATAAAGGGACTTGCTGCCAGGCCCGACAGCCTGAGTCTGATGACTGGAACATACCCAGTGGGAGGGGAGAACCAGCTCCAGCAAGTTGTCCTCTGACTTACCCCCCCCCACACACACACACACGCACACAAACACAAGTGTAAAAAAAATAGGTTGACCAGTGGAGGCACTGAGATCATGGGTCAGTTATTACTCTCAAATACAGGGAAGAAATCAAAATAAAATTTAAAAAATTAAATATAACTGGATTTCAAGGTCATTTAAGGGTTCAAAATAGAAAAAAAAACCACTTCCAAGTGGGTTGGGAGGGGCTAGTGGAAAGGAGCCCCATAGCCCCGGGGCCCCTAAAAGCTTGCTGAGCCCCATGCACTAGCAGGGACTTGAACCCTGTCTTGGAAAGTACAGGGCATGAGGCTTACCTGTGCTAAAGTGTAGTATGTGTGGAGGTGCAAGGCTCAGAGATCCCCCAGAGTCTAAATGTCTGCTCTGTCCCGCTGTTCTGCACACTGTGTGAGGCACCCTGGAACACAGCAGGCCTGTCGGCTGTGCCGGCTGCAGAAGCAGTCAGCATGGATCCATTGTATGACCCAGCCCTTCTCTCACACTTCTCAGCATTGTTTGGCTCTTGGCCCTTCATCCCCCAGAACCAAGCTGCTGTGGCTGCCCATAAAACACAGAGGCCCTCACCTTCCTGTTTTTCCAGCCCTGGCTCCCTCAGGATATGCCTCACCTCGGGGGTTTGCTCAGGTTCCCAGGCGCCTCTGAGTGTGCAGCTCCAAGATCTGCAGCTACCCAGGGCTTGAATCTTTGGGGATAACTTTGATCCATGGTGCAGGGGAGCAGTGTCCAGAAATTAGGGGTGAGGGTATGCCTCTGAGCATCCATTCTTCTGCCTGTGTGCTCAAATAGCAATCATTTCAGGGTTCCATACCCCATATATGACTGTAAGGGGTATCTCCAGGTAGCTAATGCTGTGTAACAAGTCACCCCAAAACTTAGAGCCATAGCTCAGGAATCATCTGCTATTGCCTGTATTCTTTTGCTGAGAGCACTGGACCAAACTACCACTCCTACCACAGCCCCCACGGCCCCCAGGAGACTCATACGATAGAATTTTATTCTTTCAAAGATCTAGCAGCTCAGTGTCTGCTAGAGAACACTGAGCTGGTTCACGCTTGGAGTAGGAGGGAGAACCAGTTGTGGGCCTCTCCTCACGTCCTGTCTGCTCTTGGCTCAGGGCTCTGTGTCTTGCAGATCCATCCAACCAGCCCCTGCCATCATCTTTGCTTGGTGTGTTTCTGCTTCTGTCCTTCTGGAGTCCAGCCCGCCCCCGTGAACTCTGATTGGTTACTTTGCGGCTGCTGTGATAACACACCAGGACCTGACGAACGTAGAGAAGGAAGGGTTTATTTGACCTCATGTGTCCATGGGGATCGGAGTTCATCACAACGGGGAGACAGGTGTGGCAGCTAGAACAGGAAGCAGAGAGCACACACACTTTCAGACGGAAGAATGAGGTGGAGAAAGCAAACCGGAAGTGGGGTGAAGCTATAGACTCTCGAAGCCCCTCCCCCCAGAGACATACTTCTTTCAGCAAACTGCACCACTCACCGTAACTTTCCCAAGCAGCACCACCAACTGGGGACCAAAGTGTCCAAACGCCTAAGATGATGGGGGACCTTCTCATCCAGCCACTGCAACCTCCTTTAATTTGAGGACCCCACTGCAGAACAAAATCACCCAGCAGGGGTTGGGCCCCAACATCTTATTTACGGGAAAGGGTTCATGGGCGCATGCTGGCATCCTCTCTGGGTGCCATGGTTGCCACGGGGTTAGGTTTCCACCCTCCTTAGAACATCTCCTTAGGACGTCTGAGCCTATCAAAGCTAGCCATGGATCATTGTGTCACAGCTACTCCGTGCCACAGTTGACCTTCTTTGTCACCCAGAATGGATACCTACACACAATCATTACATCCCAGGGACTTAGAGGCCGGGTATGTGGAGAAAGCCCCTTCCTGTGCACCCTCCGCTGGGGTCTGGGTACACATTGGGATTTGTCACACCACAGCATTGCAGAGTGTGTCAGTGAGAGGTGGCCTTCTTAGAGCAGAGTTGGCAACTTGAAGACCAGAGGCAAAGCAGATGCCCTATAGGGGTCGCTGGCTGAGCATGGGGAAACTGGGAACAGACAGCAGGTGCCTCCCCAGAAGGAGGGACCTGAGCTTGTCATCTCCAGGCAGATTCTCCAGGGATACCCAAGGCTTACACCTTCACATCTGAACACTTCTGAGAACCTAGTGCCTCCTCCTGTCGATACACATGTCCAATGTCATAATCTTCTTTTCCCCTTGTGTCATAAAAACACTGTGACATTGACAAAAGGAAGTGGGGTCCTGTAGACTCCAACTCTGTGACAACATCACACTGAGGTGGCCATGGCTGCTTGCAGGGTCAGACCTGAGAACAAGGCTCTAGCTGGGAAGCAAGGACTGACACGGGTCACCAGACAAGCTTCACTCCAGGACAGCACGGGCTTCCTCTGTGAGCTTCCTCGGGCTCTTCTTCACTTTGAGAACAAGTGTGCTCTTCCTACACAAAGAGAATAAGGTGTGGGCCCGGCCCTTGGATGGACATTTGTAGTGTGCCTTCAAGCTCAGTTGTTTTCGAGTTGATGACTTCAAAACCAGAAAGGCTCTGCTGTAATCAAAGGCTTCCTCTAAAATTCCCTTCCACATCTCAGGAACTGAGAGGCTGGAAGAGTCAGCAGAAATTAAAAATGCTCCAAAAAGACTCTGGGGTGGGGGGTGGGGCGGGAAAGCTAGGGGAGCTGACCTTGGAAGATTTGGGGAGGATGACCTAGTGCTTGCCAGAGTTTTGAAGATGTTCGAGGCATCCCAGCATTGATATTTTTGCTATCCTAAAATCGATTAGCTGTTTAAAAACAACTACTTTTTAAATTTGGCAACAGAAGTGAGCATAGACTGGCCAAGAGGGTTTAAAGCTGTTTGCAGCCAAGCCTGGGACCCGAGTTCGATCCCCAGAACCTACAGGGCGGAAAGAGAACCAACTAGCGCAGTTTGCCCTCTGACGTCCACCTGTGCCTCTCATGGCACATTTATGTTCACACACATAGCACACAGAGCAATGGGATGTGATTTTTCTGAGTGGACACATAAGGCTGGACTTGGAAGTGAGTGAGCAGTGAGCCTGGGCTCCGCAGTGTTGATGATCAGTTTAAAAACAGACGGTGACACGACTAGAACCCGTTTCTGTTAAGACACAGGACCTTAATGGAGGCAAGACAATTTCCAGCCTGGCCCACAGCATTCTCTCCCTCCCTCCGAGGTTAACTGATCCTTCAGGTCTCAGCTACACTCGGGAGAGCCCGGCGCTGAGGCTGGCACAGCGTCCTCTCTGCTGTTTCCATGGCGGCATGGGTACTTGTGTGTCGAGGTCAAAGGTTGATGTCAGGAGGCAGGATCTTGACCTGTGGTTCACTGATTCGGATATTCAGCCCACCATGTGGATCCCGTGCCTTCACCTCTTAAGTGCTGAGATTACAGGCCTACTACCACAACCTAGCCAGCTTTTACACGGAAGCTTTGGATCCAAACTCTCTGCCTCACTCCCGAGGGCCAAGCGTTTACCAGTGTACCTGGTAAGCCATCTCCCTGGCCCTTGCTATGGTTTCTGTTTGCATCTTCCAGCACTAGGTGAGGTTTACTGCCCTCCTCTCTGACACGGGAAAGGATACCTGTGGAACCCATAATAGCCAGGTCTTGCACATCACAGGGCTATACTACAGCTGTCCTTCTCTGGGGGTTTGTGGCCAGCAGCGGAGTCTTCGCTCTGATGTGGATAGGGATCCTACAACTTCAAGGGTTGGCTCATCAGAGGTAAGTGGGAGTGACCAATGAGGTGTGAGCCTGTATTTATCTGATGCCAAAATCTAAACTGAACCCCAAGTACCCCCGCCAACCCTTCCACTGGCACCAGATGTTTGGTGTGGGGTAGCCACATCTGCTTGCTGAGAGAAGTATTCCAGTTGTCAATCCCTTCCAGTCTTAGAGACCCATCATGCCTCATACTGTCACTGAGAAAGGCCAGCCTCATGGGAGCCAGACCCTATTTATCCCGGGACACAGATCAGTCTAGAAAGGACTGCAGGTGGTAACAGGCCTGCTGAAGAGAGGTGTCCACAGCCACGTCATACCCCCCTCCACCCCCAGTGAGCAGCCACTTTGAATGACAGTATTAAAGGGTCAGTCTGACACGTGATCAAAACAAGCCAGGCGCAGAGCTGCCCAGGGCTGCACATGGTTTCTTAACGTGGCCTCTGCAGCGAGGACGGAACTTCACAGACCTGCTTTACGGCTCCCCTAAGTAACATTATCTTGTTAAAGACATTAACCTCAGGCCTTGGCTGTTACATATTTAGTTTTATTGTTTTTTCATCCTGGGGAGAGACCTGTAGGAGACACTCCTCCGGCGAGAAAAGGGTCGAGGGTCAAGAAAACATTGAATGTCAAGGTGGCCAAACGGCTGCTTGGGGAACGCTGGCCAATTACAGAGAACAGGCTGTGCTGCTCTCCATGGTCTGTTTTATGGTCTAAAAAGAAATCTATGAAATAGCAAACGTTAATAACCCTTTCATTGTCTCGCCCAGTGTGACACAGCTGTGTGAGAATGCGCCTGAGCTCCAGGGTGGACGTACCAGGGAACGGCTGTCTTCCTGTCACACAGGGCTGAAGCCACCCCAGCTGGGGAAGGGTCTTCAGAAGAATGAAACCCACCCATCTGCCTTGGCACCCCACCTGCAGGCCCTGTGACCCCAACCAGCCAGCCAGTGACCTTTATCCGTGCTGGATCTACTAGGAGGATTCTACAGAAAGAGTCTGAAAAACTTGTTAGGATTTCCTCATGTGGTGGTTTGAATATGCTTGTCCCAGGGAGTGGCACTATCTGGAGGTGTGGCCTTGTTGGAGTAGGTGTGGCCTTGTTGGAGTATGTGTGTCATTGTGGGCATGAGTTTTAAGACCCTGGTTCTCACTGCCTCGAAGCCAGTCTTCTCCTAGCAGCCTTCAGATGAAGATGTAGAACTCTCAGCTCCTCCTGCACCATGCCTGCCTGGATGCTGACATGCTCCCGCCTTGATGATAATGGACGGAACTTCTGAACCTGTAAGCCAGCCCCAATTAAATGTTGTCCTTTATAAGAGCTTCCTTGGTCATGGTATCTCTTCACAGCAATGGAAACCCTCACTAAGACACCTCATCTGGAGAGAAAACTCTAGGTAACTGAGGCCAGCAGGAGCCAGATAGATTCCCTGGAGGTGGGGTTACAGATGGTCAAAGACCATCTGACATGGGTGCTGGGAACTGAGCCCTTGAGCATCTCTCTGGGCCCTTGAGCATCTCTCTGGCCCCTGAATCTCATTCTTTTATCTCTAAATCTCATCCATTCCTTGCTTGATAAAAAATCACCACCTACTACGCTGTACAAACACCGCGCCTCTTGTGCCAGCTTCCTTCTCACGTTCAGGGTCCAATGGTGCTGGTATCAGGGTGTTCAAAGGAAGCTGGGCTGTGCGAGAACCCTGGATCTCAGTACTACAGCAGAGACGCGTTCTTTCCACATCTCATACTGTTTCTCCTTGTTCATCCCCAAGATTGGCCCACAGAGTCTGAGGCCACAAATGATCATCAGAGAGGGAGTGACGGATGGTGGACCTTGGACTTGGATGTCTGAGGTTCCTGACTGGATGATTCTTTTGCCTGCCTTGCTCTGACTAATTAGCAATGCGTTGTGAGTTTGTGGCCGTCACTTGACCATCCTATATAAAGTTATCTTCTCGATTTGAGACAGCTTTTTTGATGCCTTGGAATATAACTGACTCAGAACAGTGACTTGCCTGCTTTCTTCCCACCCCATGCACAAATACGTTAGAAGCCCAAACTTGTAGCAAACTGATGCTGGGGAAGAGGCTTTCCTGAGAGCTCTGCACAGAAATCAGCTTCTCCATCTTTCCCTCCAGCCTCCCCTTTCCTTCTTTTGAAGGCACAGTGGAGCGCTGGCTCAGCTTCCCAAAGTAAGCAGAAGTTTCCAACTTGGAATAGACTCGGAGTCTTAGCGACCAAACAGCCTCCGCAATACTGGTGTCTTAATTCAGAAAGTCTTTTCAAAACCCTGCCTACCCTCCACCCTGCTCTTCAAAGTATAGATTTGTTCAAAGGGCTTTTCTGGAAGTCTATGTAGTAATATCTACCAACTTTGAATAAACAGCAACTTGGCTTGCCCAAGGTTAGGGATTACAGAGAGGAAATAATTAAGGATGTGTGTGCACCAGCCGATGAGATGTTCACTGCGGTGATGTTTACGTAGATGTCGGCAGTAAGCGATGCCAGCAGCCCTAAACTGCAGGAGATTCCATTCAGAGAACGAAAACGAGCCGGATACGCAGCTACAGAGACAGAGCCATCACAGCTGCCTGCCGGCATCAGCGTTCGAGCATCTGGGAAAGGGTGAGGCTTCGGGTGGAGCTCGGCAGCAAGGCCTTGGTTCAGTTCAATCCCAGGTCCACAATAATGGTGGGGAGGGAGGAAGGACAGGAGGGAGGGAGGGAGGGAGGGCGGGAGGGAGGGAGGGCGGGGCGGGGATATAAATCATCAGGCTCTTGCAAGCACAAGGACCAGAGTCCTATCCCTAGTACCTAACAAAGCTGGGGTGGCATCCCGTGCTTGTGTCCTAGTTCTGGGGGAGGTGGGGACAGGTGAATCTCTGGGGTTTGCTGGCCTACTTTCAGGCCAATGAGAGAAACTGTCTAAAAAATAAAATAAAATAAAATAAAATAAAATAAAATAAAATAAAATAAAATAAAATAAAATAAAATAAAAACAACCATGCCAGGCAGTGGTGGCGCACGCCTTTAATCCCAGCACTTGGGAGGCAGAGGCAGGCAGATTTCTGAGTTCAAGGCCAGCCTGGTCTACAGAATGAGTTCCAGGACAGCCAGGGCTATAAAGAGAAACCTTATCTGGAAAAAACAAAAACATTAGGTGAATGAAATGGCTAAGCGGGCAAAGGTGACTGTGGACAATCCCCAGCAGCATGGGCATGGAATTCCCATGGTGGAAGGAGAGAACTGACTCCATAGAATTGTCTTCTGACCTCCATACATGTGTTACATTACACACACACACACACACACTAATAAAACATGTGCATCACACAGCCAAGGTTGTCTTCGGTGTGCACACACACATGTGCACACATTCACACAGGACATACACACACATGCATGTGCACACACATGCACTCACACAAGTGCACACCCTCACATGTGCACGCACTCCCACACGCAAACACACACACACGAGCAAGGCAAACAGATCTGGGTGTTTGTCTCAACTTTCCTCTGTTTTTAGTTGGTCTGGGACTTCAGCTCAGGGAACTGTGCTGGTCGTGTTAGGGATGGGGTGTTCCTACTTTGATTAACCCTCTCAGGAAACATTCTTATAAACACATCCAGAGGTTTTGTGTCTTCTAAGTGATTCTAAATCCAGCTGACAGTGGAGATGAGACACCTCAAGCCCACCCATCATCAGCTTGAGGCCCAGATCCAACAATTTTAAACCACAGGACTCCGAGCCTGACCCTCACGGACTCACCTTGCCTCATAAAGCAAGATATAGTCAGTCCAGTTGCAAAAATCTGCACAGTCTTAACCGTTTCAACGTTTAAACATTCTCTTCTCAGATTCACAGTAATCTCTTAGCAGTGAGCCCCTACTCGATGAAAAACAAGTTAGAGTCTTCCAATAAATAGCGGCACAGAGCAATCATCCCATCCCCATCCCGTGAGGAATGGGGCATGGTAGGGAAAGACCAGACCAGTGCAAAATGGTGCAGGGCAAACACCAAGTCCTGTTGTTCTGTGCCCTGTACCTTGGGCTCCAGATGGACTCACCTTCGATCCAACGGCTCTGAGTAGCCCTGCCCATTCAATGCTTGCCACCTGTGGCACAGGCTAGCTCTGCTCGGTGACTCCAGCTTTTCTTGATGGATGTCCACCATCCTGGCCTCCTGGCATCTCCAACATCCTTAGGGTGTGTCGTCCATTGTCCCACTGAAGAGCTGGAGGCTTCTCTTTATTGGCATTAGCATCTTCAACAATTACCGCTACTTTCTCCACACCGCCTGGCCCGAGACACGAAGCTTGCCCACTCTTCCTTCCTAGACAGACAGTCTTTGCTGTTCACTTGCTTGTGTCTGTTTGTTATCAGGTTTTTCTTTTAATCTTTCTGTTCTGCCTCTCACCAGACCATCAGCCGAGAGCAGCGAGCAGTAACCGCGTCACACTCCAGATGCCCTTCTGTCTTGAAATTTCCTGCACCGAAGAAGGCAGCTCATCACTCTTTAAACTAAGGCTTGGTCAACTTTTGAGGACACAGGTGGAATGCAGCCAGGTTCTTTGCTGTAAGGTAGCCTGAAAGACCTCTAGTTCAGTTTCCAAGAGTCCTCTTTGCCCTTAGCAACCATATTAGACACGTTTCTCAATACATTCTTGTCTTCTAAGATCCCGACCACAATGGTCCACTGAGCCCTGCTGGGTCCCACAGCCCGAGACTTCACAACACTCCCAGTATGCTACTTTCAAAGGCCGGAGAACCCATACTCAGGTTATCAAAGCAATGGCCTTACTCCCCCATGTCACCTGGCTTTCTAGTCACTTTAACAAATGCACTGAGAGGAAAGGGAGGTTCTGTCTTGTCTTGCCACCATCAGAGAGGTGACAGCTGGTCCTCAGCTAACCTTCTTCTTATTCTTCTAGGTAAGTCTGGGCACTAGCCCAGAAGATGGTGCCACTCACACTTGGGGCGGGTCCTTCCTCCCCAGTTAAGCCTCTCTGGCAACACCCTCACACAGACCACGAGTGAATGAAATCCTGTCAAGCTGACAGTGAAGATGAATCATCAGACATATTATCTTATAAATACTTATAGTATTTCTAGTCAGAACAGAGTCCTAACAATGGTCACCAAGGGGAGGACAGTACATAGCATCTGGGGCAAGAACAAGACATGGGTGGGTGGATTTGGTCTTGCAGTGTTTTTTTTTAAATCATATTTGTATATTCTTAGGAGCAGGCAAAGCTCCTACGGGATTGGGTAGCAGCTCTGACCACGGCTTCACGTGGGTTAAGTGCTTCTCTGCAGTCACGTTGGCTTGCCAGACATCTCTTTCCTCATCTGTCAGAGAGTGCCAGGCTCTCTGTGCTATGAGACTTTTGGCACCGCCTTCCTCAGTGGGCCTCTTTCCTCATCCAGACAGGTAACCTCAAGATACAAGCTGTAAACCCTCCTCTCAGCCAGCACTGATATAGTTAGTCCCTTGGAGAAAGTCGGGAGTCTGGAAGCCCCATCCTCAGCAGAGAAGGAGGGAGAGCGTGACCTGGCCACTGGTGGGATTGGGAGGGGTCTGACTCCAGATGGAGCTGAGGAGATCACACCAAGCACCTTGAACTGTCGGTCAGGCACATGCAGGGACTCCTGTGGGCCACTGAGGCCCACGTTACAGGGAGGAGTTGTACTTCCAAGCGGCCTTCTGATCAGGCAGGCAGAGGTGATGCAGGCCCCTGTGGCTTTGGCTAGGCAGAAAAGACCAGCAGCTCAGGGCTGTGTGGGGCATTAGAACTTGCAGAGTTGGCAGAGGGGACAGGGCCAGTGACAGAAGTACCCAGAGGCAGGAGACACAATGGTTCAAGCCTCCTACCCACCGATCAGCCTTCCTTCTCCTGCAGGGTCAGTGTGCACTCACAGTTGAGGGGCTCTGCACAGCAGGGCCTGATTCTAGAAAGTTCCACAGACGTTTCTCTTTTTCCAGTTGACTGGGAGGGCTGACTCTGCAGCCCTGGTTTCCTGCACACCCTCCTCTGCCGCAGGCAGCTGATCCCAGGGGGCTGGTTTTCCTATATGTGTCTGTGAGAGATTTTCCCTCACTCAAGTGAACCTCGGTGGGCAGCTGGGGTCAGGCTCCCTGAGAATCGCACAGCAGGAGAGGAGTGGGCAAGTCAGGAAGTTGTCCCAGAGAGAACCATCTGTGCCGATCCCTGATGTGATAGAGCCATGGATCGGCGGGGTACCTCAGAGGGACATGAAAACGGAATGTCAAGCAAACAGAGAAAGACTGCAAGCATTTGACCCGTCAGGTTGACTGGCATTCACTCTGGTTTGCTCCAGAAAGGTGCGCCAGCCTCTTACCCATCCCAGGCTGTCAAAGTTCCCTAGTGCTAGCTCCTGAACATGCCACAGCACCACCACTGCCTGCTCCTCCTCTACCTCCTCTTTTTCCTCCTCCTCTTTCTCCTTCTCCTCTTCCTCTACCTCCTCCTCCACCTTTTCCTTTCTCAACTCCTCCACCTCCTTCTCTACCTCCTCCTTCATCTCCTCTTCTTCCTCCTCCATCTCCTCCTCCTCTTCCTCCTCCATCTCCTCCTCTACCTCTTCTTCTTTCTCCTCATCTCTTTTTCCACCTCCTCTACCTCTTCCTCCTCCATCTCCTCTTTCTCCTCCTCCACCTCCTTCTCTACCTCCTCCTCTCCCTCCTCCATCTCCTCCTCCACCACTACCTCCTCCTCTTCTTCCCCCCTCCTCCTCTTTCTCCTCCTCCTTTTTCTCCTCCTTTTCCTCCTCCTCCACCACCGCCAGCACCCACTCTGCCACCACTGTACCTAGGGCAGGAGGATGAGGAAGTTTCCCAAAGTGACAGAGAAGCATTGCAAGCCAGGCTAGCAGAGTGAAGAGTAGGGACAAGAGTTGGGGGGGGAGTAGCATTAATACCAAAGCCACCATGACAGGGAGACTCAGGTCGGGGTCTGGCTTCCAGCTGAGCAGCCTCAGGCAAGGAATTAAAATCCTAAGTCTCTGGTGGCCCTCTTTAAAATGAAGACTGGATTAGTCACAGAGTGATCATGGAAACCTAGCACACTATGAATAAGGGGCAATGTGGGTGACAGAACGTCCCCAGCAAACAGTGGCTTCAGTGGTCTAGAACCTTCTCTAGAGGTGGACACTTGGGCCCAGTTGCTCTGCTACACAGTGCATCTAGGGGGTCTGTCTCCTTCCTTCCTTGCACTCTGTGTTCTCTCACTGGGTTTTCCTGCCATGGTGGCAACTTAGTTACCAGCCCCACATACACAGTAGGACAAAAGGGAGACTATGTTATCAGAGAACTGCATGGAGGTTTCCGAGAGCTACCACTAGGCCATGGGGAGTGAAGAGCTGATCTGGACAGAGGGAGGAGGAGACCCAGGTATAACCACAGCTGAGGCATCTGCCTGTCCCTCTATTCCTCAGGCATCTGTAGAGTGGGATTGTCCCCAAAGTCATCCTGAATCATGGCAGGAAGGTGTCCATGTCTCATGGACACTCCCTAGACTCCAGCTTAGGGCGTGTTCTTAAAAGTATGTGGGGAGATCAGTCCCTCACCCATCAGCTGCCCTAGAACGCAATCCATCCTGGATGAAGGGCACTCAAGAAGCCTTACCTCACCTCCAGGGAAGCTGGACGGTTTGTCAACCTTCTTCACATATGCATTATAGAACCTAGGGAGTGGGAAGGGGGTCCCACTATTTTAAAAAAGGCAGAGAGGACAGTTGGGCTGCCAGCAGTCTGCCCATCAGCCAGAGCTGGCGTTGCCAACACAGAGACAGACACACAGTTCAATCCTGCTGTCAACAGAAGGAATAAAGAGCTCTCAGTGCCCAGGTCCCCAGAGAGACACAGGCCAGGTAGACAGGAGACCAAGGGGTACCTGGTGGCCCTTGGGCAATTAAAATCAGAGCTGTTCTCACACACAAGTCACCATCTGGAGCCCTCTACCATCCTATGGCTCTGTGAGGAGAGGCTCACCCCAAGCAAGCACCAGGAGGTGCTTAGAAAATCTGTTGGTCTGCGGCCTGCAAAATGGGCCTTGTTGGACTAGTGCAGTTTGTGAAGTTCCCTAGGAAGCTGAGGGTGCAGTAGAACTGGAAGTTGGTGGTAGACTGAGCAGTCCCTGGGCTATCTCAGGGTAATGGCTCATCTTCATTGAAGACTTGATGGGGTTTAGTATCATCAGGGAGACACATCGTGTCTTCAAGGGTGTTTCTAAGGAGACATAACTGATGAAGGAATATACGTTCCGATATGGGTGGCTCCATTCCCGACTGAACACAAAGCAACTTAAGGAGGGGTTTGTTTTGGCTCAGTTTGAGGCTACCAGACCAGCACAGTGGGAAGACACGGTGGCAGGAGGGTGAAGCAGCAGGTTCATGACGTCCACGGTCAGGAAACAGAGATGGGATTGCTGGTGCTCAACTCCTTTTACAGTGGGTCATCTTATCTCAGCTAACTTGATCAAGACAATCCCTCCCAGGCCTGGCCAGAGGCTAACCTATCTAAATAACCTCACAGAGGTGCCCAGAGGCTCGTCTTCTGGGTGATTCCAGATCTAGTCATGTTGACAAGCTACATTGACCATCACCATAACCCTGAGGTCACCGGTTCTGTGGCTGGTTGCAGATTCAGCCCTCCACTCCCTGGTCAAATGTCTTTAGGTAAAATGGCGCAGGGTTTCAGAGCCTTGGCTTCCACCCTGTGTAAAACAGAGGACAATAAAGCCTGGCCCCAGGGTGCCGTGAGGGGCTGTGGAAACCATGAAGGCCAAGCTCCTGTCACCATGATGGGTAGGACAGGCTCCCTGAGTGACAGTTCCTTCCATCTGAAGTGGCCATAAGGAGTTTAACAAGCCTCCCCCAGGGCAGTGGGCACAGCACCAACTATTTAAATACATATGAAAATATACTATCAATGACTCAGAGGGATCCAGGTGGGAACGAGGGTGAGCAGGAGGCCTGAAGAATGACCCTGCCTTCTTTCTGGCTTTGTGTTGTCTAAGCCAGAGTTTAGGGTCATCGTCAGATCCCAAGCTGTATTCCTGCTGGTGAATGGTGGAGACAGAACCATGTGCCCACCCTCTACCAAGTGATGCTAAGCCACACCGACTCATCTGTGGCTTCAGCTCGTCAGCCCAACAGACCACCTGGACACACGGTGCTGTGGTTTAACATGTCCCCAAATTCATGTGTGAAAACCATTTGGACATGTGACAAGGGCTAGCCATCTCCACGTTGTGTTCTGACTGATCTCCTCTCTTTCCCGGTCACTATGTTCAGAACCATTGATGTCCCTCTTGCTCTGAGCAAGGCACAAGGCAAACATAAGCTTGTAAAGAGGCATCTGGGACAAATTTGAAATACAAGGTAGCTACGGGAGGTTGGGAGATGGCTCCGTCTGTACAAGCACGAGGATATGAAATGTATGCCCGGCGCCCACATTCAAAGCCCAGCATGAATACACACATCTATAACCCCAGCATTGGGGATGCAGAGACAGACGGATCCCCAGGGCTCACTAGCCAGTCAATCTAGCTGAATGGGCGACCTCCGGGTTCAGTGAGAGAGCCTCTCTCAAAACAGTAAGGAGGGTGACAGAAGAGGAAGTGGATGTAGACCTGTGTGTCCTCCTTGCAGAGGCATAAGCACCCATACACGCCCCCCACACATGTGCCTGCCCACGCACGCACGTACGCACCACGCACGGGACTACAAACGTGCCCACAAAGCCACCCATGCACGCACCCACGCACTCACGCATGTGGCAGCCCACGTGCCCACGCACGCAGCCATATACGTATCCACGAGCCCACCCACGCAGTCAGCATGCACCCACCCTCGTACCCGTGCACACACCCACGCATGCACCCGTGCGCTACTGGCAAGCATCCTCCTCTAGCATCTAATGTTGAGTTCTGATTTTGACCTGTGTCTGGCTCAGGAGAGGATGCAGGGGTCCTGGGCCCCTTCACAGCAGAGCCCCATCTAAGCCCCCCAGGAAGAGTCCTTGCCCTTTCCAGCCACTTCCTGGCTGAAGAGCAGCCCCATCATCCTGAACTTGATCATGAGTCAACCAGCGGGCACCGTCTCTCCTGGGCCCCCTCCGTTGGGCCCCTTGGAGCAGGTGTTCCCCGGACGAGGTCTCAATGCTTACATAACCCTGGTTCCATTTGGAAGGATGAAAAATCACCCTGCAGTTCACTGTAAACAGGCTTAGGCTCACCCAAACACACCGAGGAAAGGTCGGCCGATTATTCATGAGCCTCTCCTGCCCCTTTGCCCCTCCACCCCACCCCAGCCGCAGACATCCTGGTACTTACCCTCTCCACCTGGCCATCCGGGACCTGGCAATGGGGGGTCACGGGTCTCTTCAGTCGCACCAAGGACCCAGTCCTGGCAACTATTCCCACTGGGTCGCCAAAAGAGGCCGGGGGAGGGACACAGGAAGTTCCTGGAGAGGCTGTGGTGAGTTTAGAAGCTTGCTTACTGGAAAGGCCATCTTTCACCAGGACAGAAATGGAGCTGGGAACTCAGAAGGAGGGGCCGGAGAGTTCTGTTCGGAGGAACAAGGACTCGGGTGCACACCAGCTAATGGAGCCCCATAAGACCTTCCCGCGGCACATGGAGCGTTCACAGGTAGCTCACACAGACTCAAGATAGCATCAAGCTGAGCTAGGCCTCTGCTCTGTGGGCTCCTTGTGGATCCCCATCCAAAATGGCACAGGGTAGATGGCGGCAGCTGACACCACCCAGGTAAATGCTGCGTCTTGGTAAGAGTCTCAAAAAGTGTTCCATTTGGAAGTGTAAGCTGTCATAATGACCAGACACCCATGGGTAGCCATACTTTTGCTAACACAGAGAAATGCCCTCTTGGTGGAATCCAGTAGCAGACTTGTGGGGAACTCGACGGGATTAATTTGAGCGTCACCCAGGACTCCTGAAATGTCAGGGAAGTGGTAGCGCCCCCCCCCCGCCCTCCCTCCACGTTCTCTTGTTTGCTTGCTTGTTTTTGTTTTGGTTGGTGTGTGTGTGTCTGCGCACACACACTCACAAGCAGGTGCACATTTATATTCGAATGCACATGCGTAGGCATGTGTTTGTGTCCAAGACGGCCAGTTATGTTTTACTGTTCACCTTATTTCTGTTATTTGAGTAAGGGTCTCTCATTGGCCTGAAGCTCAGTGAGTAGGCTATGCTGACCTACCTCTCTCTCTCCCTCCCTCCCTCTCTCTCTCCCTCCCCCCCCCCCCCCCCCTCCCCCTCCCCCCCCCCCCCCTCCCTCTCCCTCCCCCCCCTCTCTCTCAGAGCTGGGGTTACAGTTATGAGCTATCATGCTTAGACTCTTGGGACAGAACTCAGGCCTTCCCCCTTTCATGACAAGCATTGTATTGACTGAGTCATCTGTGCTCTATGACACTATCCTGTGCCTCTGAAGCACCACCGACTCTGCAACCTGATGCTGTGACCAGGGTCTGTTGGGCCCAATCCAGAGGTTTCAAATTGGCAGAAAATGTAAAAGGAGATTGGACCAGTTTTTCATGAACTAGCTACATCAACCCCAGAAACAAACAGAGGGCTCCCTACCTGCCCCTTTGCACAGTGTGGACATGGCCCAGAAAGTGGTCAGAGAGTAGTTCTGAGGCTTCCCATGGACTCTGGCTGAAGCAGAGGACAGGTGGACAGAGCTCAGGGTGCCCTGCGAGTTCTCAGAGAGCACAGTGCTGGCCCAGAGCTCATGCTTGGACAGCAGGCTTTGGTGGGAATGAGGAGCTGAGAGGGCTCAAACATGGAGAATAGGTTGGGGATATAGGACAGAATAGGGATCAGGATCACGAAGAGAATTTGGGGAGCACAACCAGGGCAGAGGCCTTTTGGGGTGAGTGAAGCATCTTGAGCTGACAGGCCCCAACCAATAGTGGATCCCATAAGCCCAGTCAGTGTTTCTATGGTCATATCTGTTCTTAGTTCTTTAACTTTGATGGTATGGTGGTTTGGATAGGAATGGCCCTCATAGATTCATGTGCTTAAATGCGTAGACCACAGGAGGTGGCATTATTGGGAGGTGTGGCCTTATTGGAGTGGGTATGGCCTTGGTGGAGTGGGTGTGGCCTTGGCAGAGTGGGTGTGGCCTTGGCGGAGGAACTGTGTCACTGTGAGGGTGGGCTTTGATGTCTCAGATGCTCAAGCCAGCCCTAGGGCATTTACCTCTTCTGCCTGCAGATTAAGAGGTAGAACTCTCAGCTCCTTCTCCAGCCCTGTCTGCCTGCTTCCTGCATGATAATGAACTAATCTTCTGAAACTGTAAGCCAGTCCCAATTGAATATTTTCCTTTATAAGAGTTACCACGCTGGGTGCACACCTTTAATCCCAGCACTTGGGAGGCAGAGGCAGAGGCAGGCAGATTTCTGAGTTTGAGAGTTCGAGGCTAGCCTGGTCTACAGAGTGAGTTCCAGGACAGCCAGGGCTACACAGAGAAACCCTGTCTCAAAAAAAAAAAAAAAGAGTTACCACCATCATGGTGGCTCTTCACTCTGCAGCAGAAATCCTAAGACAGAAGTTGGTACCAGAAGTGGGGTTTTGCTGTGATAGGCCTGATATGCTTTTGTTTGGAGGAATGTGGAGTTTGGAATTTAGGATTAGAGAAGCAGTTGAATGCTTTAAGTGGAGTTTAGTGGATCATCCTAGTAGAGCATGAGAGACAGTGGTACTCAGG
>NW_021604586.1:4999921-5011723 GCF_004785775.1 Grammomys surdaster
CAGAGGCAGTCAGATCTCTCATTGTGTGGCCAATCTGATCTACAGAGAAGGCAGCCAAGCTCAGGCAGTGAAGGAAACCATCGAAAACAGAAAGCTAAGGTGGAATTGATCAAGGGCACCAGCAAAAAGCAGAATTCGGCAGCTTCAGCCACATGGTTCTGGCTTTAGAGTCAAGGACAAAAGAAAGGAGTTATGGAATCTTCCTCCATGACCAAAGAAAGCTGCTCAGGCCCGGCATATGTTAGGGGTGTCCCTGCCTAGAAGCCTAGAGAGGCCATTGTGTGAGGCTGTGAAGGTGAAGCCTGGATTTCCCTGGAGACCCCAAAATGTTGGAGATGCCAGAGTTGTGGAATCCCTGTCCAGGAAAGTTGCTAACAGAGGGTGGAACCAGCCAGAGAAAGATGAGTGTTGCAGTCAATGAAACTGAAAGGAGTTGGAGATCTGAAGAGAGCTTTGACATCAGACATGGAGATGCAGAGTTTGCAGTTTGCCCACCTAGTTATTGGTCTTGCTTTGCCCCAGTATTTCCTCACTGTGTTCCTTTTCCTCCCATTTGGAATGGTCACGTATGCCCTGTGTATGTCTATCCTGTGTCGTTGTGGGATGGAAATACATGATCTGCTTTTTAATTTCGGTTTTATAGGGGATTGCAGTTAAAAGGTTGCCATGAATCTCAGAAGAGACTTGGAACTTTTTAAAAAAAAAAAAAATTATTGATTCTTTGTGAGTTTTGCGTCATGCACCCCAATCCCTTTCAGCTCCCTGTTCCTTCATACCCACCCTCCACCTTGCAACCTCCCCCTAAAACAAAAACAAAACAAAACAAAGCAAAAACAAAATAAAATAAAAAATAAATAAAATGTTTAAAAAAAACCTCTCATCATGGAGGCTTTGGTGTGTTACAATGTCTCACAGTACACCCTTTGGTCCATATTTCTTTACTTGCAAATGTCCCTTGCAACATGTTACTGTCTACTTTGACATCTCTGACTCCTGCTGTATCATCAACACTGGATCCTCACTGGGACTCCTCTCGGACACCCTGCTATTTGCCCTGTGTCGTGGAGATCCTGCAGCTTTGGATCTGCAGGATGGACTCCTTCTCAAGCTCCAGCAGTTCACAGATGGGGTAAGCCAACTCAGAGCTCTGGATCTGGACCTGGTAGCAGCTGAGTTGTTCAGGCTCCCAGCTCTCCTGCAACCACATCTCCAGGGTGAGCTCTCCACCCCTCCCCTGGCTAGCTCACCCAATGTTGCAGCCAACAAGGGGCAGAGCCAGCTCTCCTGATCCCTCATGACCTTGGGGCCTGCTTACCCAGACCCATGCCACCAGAGCCAGCTCTATGGCGCTGTCTGGGGTGGGGGTGGGGGTGGGGTGGGATGAAGATGGGGTGAAGGATCCACTCGCAGGACTGCTGCTGCAGATGTGGGGTGGGGTTGGCTCTCCCACTCTCATGACCCAGGAGCCAGCTCTTCCGCCTACCACAGGTCTCGATGGGCAAGGAGACAGGCATGGCATTGCTCCCATGTAAATGCCACCTCATGGCAGACAAGTGGTCGGGACAGCTCCCTGTCCCCCCATGCTCATGCCTTAGGGGCTGGCTCTCCCACACCCCCACCGTCAGGCCCAGCTCTATTGCTCTGCCTAGGTGAGGTGCAGGGCCCACTCTACTGAGAGCAAGGCGAGGAGGGGAGGGAACTTTGAACTTTTAAATAGGGCTGAGACTGTTACAGACTGGGTGGCATTCTAGAGTTGGATCGAATGCATTTCTGTATGATTTTATGGCTACAAACCTACAGGGGCGGGCAGGGAGCGGAATGTGGTAGTTTGAATAGGTTTGGCCCACACAGACTCATGTGTTTGAATATGCTTGGCGCATAGGGAATGACACTATTAGGAGGTATAGCCTTGTTGGACAAACTGTGCCTCTGTGGGAGCGGCCTTTGAGGTTTCAGATGCTCAAGCCAGGCCTAGGGTGACAGTTACTTCTGCTCCCTGCAGACCAAGATGTAGGATAGGGGTGATGAGGATTGTGATGATGGTGATGATGGTGATGATGGTGATGATGGTGAAGATGATGGCAGTGGTGAAGATGATTGTGGTCACATGGTGGCCGATGATGGTGGTGATGATGGTGGCGAGGTGACAGTAATGGTCAACTCTAGCCCTAGTCTGAATCCTAACAAAAAGAGGGACAGAAAAATAGGAGGAGTGTAGGGAGGAGGAAGAATATCATGGCACTTTCTCTACCTCCCCTCATCTCAGACACAATGGATCCAAGGATGTCTCCTACCTGGTTCCTACACCGACTTCACTTGGGACCTTCCAGCACCCCCTGATTTACTTCCTGGGCAGCTGGTCCCGTGCCCTAGGGACCCAGGGGACCCTGAATGACCTGGATCTTTTCTCATCCTATACAGCGCTTGAGTAATACAGAAAATGTGAGTTTGTTTCCAGATGTGACTGCACACAACACTGATGGATAACGCATACTCCTTCAGGAACTCCCTGAGTCCAGTCTCAAAGCTGACCTTCCCAGATTCCACGTGCAGATGGACTCCGTGGGCTACTCCAAGTCCAAACTCTAGCTCTTTGAGAAGAAAATTTCAGGTTAGCTAGGGAGGTCTGTAGAGCACCTTGAAATAAGTGTTGACATCACCCACCCCACCCCCTACGCATTTGTTGCTCCAAGGGGCTAGTTCTAGGCACTGGACTTGGGAAGTCTGCAAGTCTGAGGTCAACTACTAACACTTGTGATTGGAGATTTGTGACTCCAAATAAGTCACTATGCCTCAGTTTTCCAACATGTCCAAAGAAGTAGTGTCTTAATCAGGGTTTCTATTCCTGAACAAAACATCATGACCAAGAAGCAAGTTGGGGAGGAAAGGGTTTATTCAACTTACACTTTCCACATTGCTGTTCATCACCAAAGGAAGTCAGGACAGGAACTCACACAGAGTTGGAACTTGGAGGCAGGAGCTGATACAGAGGCCATGGAGGGATGCTGTTTACTGGCTTGTTTCCCCTGACTTGCTCAGCTTGCTTTCTTATAGAACCCAGGACTACCAGCCTAGGGATGGCACCACCCACAATGGGCCCTCCCACCCTTGATCACTCATTGAGAAAATGCCTTACAGCTGGATCTCATGGAGGCATTTCCTCAACTGAAGCTCCTTTCTCTGTGATAACTCCAGCTTGTGTCAAGCTGACACACAAAACCAGCCAATACAAATTGTAATGGCAGTGGTTGCCCAAGAGAGCTCTAGAGATGAAATGAGAAGTGTCTGGTGCCTGTTCCTAATGGCATATGGGTGTGTGCATGGACAGACGGACATGTTCGAGTATAGATGGATAGATGCTTAGTGATGAGTGAGTGTGTGAATGGATGGATGCAGAGTAGACAGAGTAGGTGGGTGGAGTATTGGTGGAGGGTGAGTAGAAGGTGGGTGGATGAATAGTAGAGAGGTAGAGAATAGGTAGGCAGATGGACACATGGGTGAGAGGATGGATGGGCTGATGGCTGAGTGGATGGAGGACGGGTGGGTGTATGATCGGTTGGCAGTGGATAAGCAGATGGGAAATACACAGATTAGAGACAGTAGGTGGGCAGATGGAGAAGAAATGGATGGACGGGTGGAGGAACCAGTCTCAGCCCACCACATGGTCCTATGCAGGCTGCTCTTTCTTTATCCAGCCAAAGATGACTGCATAGACTCTGGGTCCTCACCATATCACACAGCTGGGGTGTGGCACTGCAGACACATTATGGAAACCCGAAGCAGAGGCATTAAACGGATTAAGCTTCCCAAGGGAAGCTGGAAGCCTCTTTAAACCAACAGATTTGTTCTCAGAAGGAGAAGCTCAAATGTCCAGTGAACATTTTTTTATGCTCAAGATCGGTAGCCACCAAGTGAATGACAACGAAAACTGCTTTGAGAGTTGGCTGGGAGGGAAGAGACATCCATGGTCCATTGCAGGGGTGGCGTGAACATGCAACAGTAGCGACTTGTCAATCAAGATGTATCTACTGGTGATAGCGGCTTGACGGTTGGGGGAGTAACCAACCACTTGATACTTGGATCTGGGGCCTGTCTAATGTGAGGGAATTCATGCCTCGTATGTAAAGCTGGTGAAATACTCACAACTCGGGAAGTCATAAGCACTAGGGTAGAAATGTTTTGCTTAATAGACATGTGGCCAAAATGCCTTGTAAATATTTCTGTTTGCACCCATGGGTTAGGGCTGCTTCCAACGTTGGTTAGGGAAATGTCTTTCTGCAAGAGGCAGAAGTTAATGCGGAGACTCATAACTGGTCAAAGAACTAAGAAAATGTAACAGTGGATGCTCAGCCATAGACAGGAAGGACATCTGTATCAACCGTCTCTCTGCCCGAGGTCCAGGGACCATCACAGGAAGGAACATGGGAAGACTGTAAGAGCCAGAAGATGCAGCAGGGGAAGGCTATGAAATGCTGTCCTCTGGACAGGACATGGCTATTGCACTCACGAACTCCCAGCCACTGGGGGTAAGGAGCACAAGATCAAGCCAGATCAAGATCAAGCCTTCCAGCACAGATGTGAAGGGGCGGGGCTCGTGATGCTCCGCCCCTAGGTAAGGAGTTTTGACAGCTGATGACAGCTGAGGGAGGGAGAGTGACTCTTCCTTGGGACATGAGCACTGATAGGGTGCCTGGGCTCTAATGACCCCACAGCCATGCACACCTGGGCAGCACTACCTGAACGCAGTAGGTCTAAAATATATAAAGGCAAGAAGCACACGTAGTCCGGATGAGACGTGAGGGGAGCCTGGGGACACCTCAAGGAGGCATCGGGAGATGACCAGAATACATTGTATACATGTGTAGCATTCTCATAGAATAGGTAAAAGTTATATAGTAAAGTTGGAGAGGCTACATAAAGGGCACACAGTAGCATAACGGTGCTACCCCAGGTCAATGGGTAAAATAAAAATAAACATAAAGAATAAATACAGCCTGGGAGATGGACAGAGGGAGGGACAACCAATTCCCAGAAGCTGTGAGACTTGCCGTGACTGTGCCTTGGCAGGATGGCTTACTCTGCCAGCCTGAATTCAGTTCGTATTTTAAAACCTTATAGGACACTGGGGTATTCTTCCCATGTCACAGATGGGGAAACTGAGGCTGCTCGGGAGCACTGGGAATTGACAGTATGTTTCTCCAAAGTCATCACAGGGCTGGAGGCTGAATCTGAGAAGTCATATGCCACAGTTCATGGCCCGGATTTTCCCAGCGTATATGAAGTGACTCAGTTTCCCCTCCTCCAGCTAGCACTGAGCCAAGCACACACTCTGAACCAAACTCTATGCCGGTTCAGCAGTCCCCTTTAATAACCCACTGACCTCAAATTTCCCACAAACTCAGAGCCAATACGAGGTTGGGGGCAACCACAGGAGTGGCCCCCATACGAGAGCTCTGGCCACTCCAGGGGGCTCTGCAGCAACTCAGATGTCAGAGACTTCATTCAAAAGTGCCAAGGAGAAGCTCCGGGAGGGAGGATCATGAGTCACCACAACTCCTCCCCACCATGCTAGTAATGCCAGCCTCCACTAAGCCAAACCAGGGGCAGGCTGGGGCTGGGAGTTCAGTTTATGGGTCTCTTGGGCCATTTTCGGGTCTGTATCAGCGGCAGGCAGCAGGTCAAATCTGTTATGACTGGGCCTTTTCCAGCCCTCGGTGGTTGGAAGCAAAACCAGCCTTCCACAGTCACTCCTCCTGTGTCCCCAGCTACAGCTTTCCTGTCTGACACTCCAATCTCAGCACTTTCTAATGTCCATCTGCCCGGTAGAGGTGGGCCACAGCCCTCCCACCCCGGCCTCCCCTTCTTCTCTTAAGGTGAGGTATGGATGGCTTCTGAGGAAAATGGTGGGTCTTTCTGCATTCTCACCTCACATTAGGAGCATCTGGGAGTCAGGACTGCCCAAGTATTCCCCAGGAGTTTAGACCACAGGGCGACCCAGGAGCTTCTACTTAAAAGCAGCCCCTCCCAGGTATGAGTGAGGTATCCTAGTCAGCCGTTTCTGTGGCTCTGTTCATGGCTGTCGGAGCTGCACGAGAGGGGTCAAAAATGGGCTGGTGAGATGGCTCAGCACTTAAGAGCACTGACTGTTCTTCCAGAGGTCATGAGTTCAAATCCCAGAAACAACATGGTGGCTCACAACCATCTGTAATGAGATCTGATGCCCTCATATGAGCCAGCAAGCAGAGCTAAAGGGAGGAGGGACGGGAGAAGAGAAAAAAACAAAACAAAACAAAAAAAAAACAATGAGAGGGGTCAAAAATGAACTCCCCACTGTCAGCACTTCCTGTTCAGTAAATATGGGATGGGGCCAGGAATTGATATCATTGTTTATAGTTACTTTTAATTAGCATGCAAAGTAATGGCTTCCAGGGGACAAAGGTCGGGGGCCAGAGAGCTTGTTTAGTGCGTATTAAGCCCAGAGTTCGAAACTCACTATTGTAAAGAGAGCAGTGGGCTCCCTGTCACATGTCCATACTATCTTTGCCTTGTTGGGCCCCTCCTTCCAACTCTCAAAGCTCTTGGAGAGGGCTTCTCTCAGCCAGGGGCTGCAGACCTGTCAACCCAACAGCTCGGGAGTCTGAAGTGGGAAGATACAAAGTTACAACTTTCAAGGCCAGTTTGAGCAACAGAGGGAATTCAAATCCACCAGACAACTCCAGCCTGGATTGAGGAGTGGCCGCTCTCTACCACGTCAGAGACACCCTCCTCACCCTTCTGGATCAGCCTAGGTCATTTCTAGGGCCACTTCAGGTTTCCTAGGACCCACTCAAATCACACAGGCTCCCGTGTCAGAGCTCTGGGGTGGAAACATTTGGAGTCCCCTAACATCAGCTGCTGAGTGACACAGCCCACAAAGTTCCCGTCTAAGCTCGGGAGAGACCCAAGAGCTGCCTTTGGTGGGTTTTGCTCTAACATCCTCCCAGCTGCCAGCAGTCCTCACAGCTGTTCACAGCCAGGATGCTCATGCCAGATGTTCAAGCACAGGTGTCTGACCCAGGTGGTCTCCGGTCTGATGCACCTGGCCTCTCTCCTGAAGCATGGGTCACTTCCATGCATAGTGGGACTTCCTACACCCTTCTTGCCTTGACCCCTAAAGACCCCGGCCAAGAGGTGCCAGCCCCACATCCCACCCGTGGAATGACACCTCCTACCACCCTGTGCCCTTGGTAGGGAGGCTGAGGATTCATTGGTGTTTTGGGGATTACAGGAACCTCTGGGTGACCTCCAAGTACCAGACCAGGGTTCTCATAGTAACAATGACAGAGCTGGAGACCTGGGAGACCCTCTCTGGGAAGAGAAAATGACCTAAGACCTTTCCCTTGGCCAGGGCAGGGATTGGAGCTAGCTGGTGGATTGGATTCAAACATTGGATTCAAACATTGAAATTTAAATGAACAAGCCCTTAGGCTCACCTCTGAAAAGACTAGCCTTTGAAATAAACAAAGACTACGAAAGTCAACAAGGTTGGAGGCAAGTGGGTGCAAGGCTTGCCAAGAATGCATGACATCCTCAGGTTCTGTTCCCAGCACCATGAAACTGGTACGGTTGCACTTGCCTCTAATTCCAGCACTTGGAAGGAGGAAGTAGAAGAGGCCGTTCAAGGTCGTGGTCAACCTTGGCCACACAGTAATCTCATGACCTGTCTGTGCTACAGGAGACCCTGCCTTAAAAAGAAAAAAGATAAATCAAAACTGTAAAACTCTGTAACAAGTATAAAATATCAAAAATTTTTTTGAAAGGACAAAATGGTATTCTGACATTATAAAACCGTTCCTAGCTGACCCCTCCCTGATCCTGGCCCTTAGCCTAATAAAACTTTATTTATTTAAGAGAAAAACAAAAACAACAAAAAACCAGGCTAGCCAATCACAGCAAATAATGCTTTAGCATTTTCTTTTCTCTTTCTTTCTTTCTTTCTTTCTTTCTTTCTTTCTTTCTTTCTTTCTTTCTTCCTTCCTTCCTTCCTTCCTTCCTTCCTTTCTTCATTTCTTTATTTCTTTATTTCTTTTTCTTTCTTTTTTTTAAAATCAGAGCTGAGGACCGACCAAACTCAGGGCCTTGTGCTTGCTAGGCAAGCACTCTACCACTGAGCTAAATTCCCAACCCCTTAGCATTTTCATTTTTGCTCCTACTCTGAAATACCATTTCTCTTGATCACCCAGATTTCAGAAACAATTTTTTTTGTTTTAAGTTGCTGGAGACAGAACTCAGGGACCTGCCCACTCTGGGAAAATTCTCTGCCACCAGGCTGCACCCTCCAGTACATTCTGCAGGTGTGTCCCACTTCCTGTGTCCCACTTCCTGAATCTACCTGGCCTGATGCATGGCACACGTGAGGCTCATGAGTGGTGGGGCTTAGATTTGGAGGTGCAGCTATGGTTTTCTGGGTCCTGCTTGGTGAGCCTGAATATTTGCAGAGAATGTTCTGGGGTCCATTCTGCTGACGGGGCACAGTCCTTGCCAGGGGTACTGGCATCAAAGTCTTTTCAACTTTAATGATGTATGACATTTTTTGAGACAAAATACAGTGGGGCTAATCATATTTTAATAGCCCTACCTTTCTACGGAACCCGCCCTGCCCCGTGCACAGTGATGATTTAATTTCCCAGCACTGATGAGCCTCATTCCAACAAGGCATTCAGTTTCCCCACTTACGAGTTTCTCTCCCAGATGTCGGATGCCAGGGAACTCTCCCGAACAACTCCACAAATATAATATTTAATATTGGATGTCAGTTTGGGTGTTCCACTCAATTTCCTGGAAAGAGCTTGAACCGCCTCTCCTTTGGGTGGGACATCCAATCAGCTCCTCATTCCCAGGCCGGTGGAGCGCCGGCGGAATACCACGGAACTGAGCGCTCTAATTTCTGAAACGAAAATTTGGAGCAGATGTAAGGAAAATGTGTCATTTATTTCTAAACGCAGCCGTTATCAGGCCAGGCAGGCAGGCAGGCAGGCAGGCAAGAGGGACAGTTGGTAAGGACCAAGCTTGTAAACCTCAGCCCTCCACTCATGGCAGGCTCTCTGGGTAGCCCACCTACCCCCAAAGAAAAGGCAGGTAAATGTGCCTGGTGTAGCACCCCATTCTTGAGGAGGAATGAGGGTAAGATGCAGAGCCTCAGAGCAGGCTTTGCACTGGAGTTGGGATTTTATTAAGCAAAGGGTCAGGGATAGCTCAGGATAGCCCCAAGTTCACTATGTAGCCCAGGATATCCTTAAATATATGCTCCTCCTGCCTCTACCTCCACAGTGCAGGGATTACTGGCATGCACCATCACAGCTGGTTTATGCCCTGGGTGAAACCCAGGGCTTCTCATGTGCTAGGCACTCTACCAACGGAGCCTCATCCCTGGCCTCTGACTTGGGAGTTTCAGACCTACATTCTTGGGACACAGACACAGGGAGGAAGTCAGCCCGTTTCCAGATATCCACCCTAGTTGAAACCCAGGCTCATGAATGTCCTCTGTCCAGCTGTCTCTTAATTTCTTGAGGTCACCCAGTTCTTTGAGCCTCAAAGTGTCTGTTCCTGGCAGAGGCTCCTTGGTAACTTTCTGCTGAAGTAAGCTGGAAAGAGCCTCAGGGCACTGTCATGGGTGGAAACAGCCTCAGACATCCAGGGCTGGAGAGGCTCTGGACCAGAGCAGACAGTGAGCCAAGGGTGGGAATCCTGGACCAGGAGTCATCTTTCCTAAGAAGCTGCAGGCCCCTCAACAGCCCCATCCCTTGAGGAAGTAAATGATGGGTCCCTGGATCAGGTCCTTCTCTGGTACAGATGGTGGCAGAATGAACAGAGTTGGAAAGTAAAATGCCTGGCAACGGGACAGTGAACTCCTGAGACCTGTGTGCTCATACTGCGTGAGCCTTCTGGGGATTCAGATGTGAAGTCAGAAGGTTGGGGTGTAGTCTCGGTTCTCCTGAGCCTCTGAGGAACTCACTTCACCATCTGGACCGTGATTTCCCATGTCAAACTAGAGGTGGAACAGAGAAGCTCGTGAGTCCATCCGAGACCTCGGATTTCTCCCACTCTCTGTCTGCTGAGGACGGAGGGAGAAGACGGGGCCCTTTGTCACATTTTTGCCAGGATAGAAGGTGATATGAGTCTTTGTGTGTGAGTCCTGCCCCAAGCAGGACTTAAGGAACCACAGATGCATTGCTGTCTGGGAAAACTGAGTAGGTGGTTTCTGACCACCTCCTCGGTTCTTGGTCTGGCTAAGCATTCAGGAATATGTCTGTCCCCCACAAGGTTATGGAGCCCCACTTTTCTTCTCAATGCCCCCCATAACAAATGAGTGGACCTCCCATCTGCCGATGTTTAGGGGATCTGTTGCTAACCGAATAATAAAAGATGGCCCTCCTCACAGCTGTCTGCAAAGCTAACCAGACCTCAGTGACTGGAGTCAATGAATGAAGACTGTGTGGCGGGGTAACTGGGACACTCTCTGCAAGGGCTAGCCTGGTATTAAGAGGAGTGGGATTGTGAAATGACCCAGGCAAAAGGAGAGGGCTCTTGGCTTCTGGGGAGCGCAAGCTCTCTCTCTGTAAACCTCACATCCTCACCCTTGCCATGGTAAAATATGGACTCCTGAGGCACCGCATTGTACCTGATCTGTCACACATCATGGGACTTAGGCCTGTGCCAGTCCTTCTGCTACGCCGTGTACACATTTGTCCAGTCACAGAAATCCTCCCACAGTCCTGGCTCTGCCGTGAACACTGGGGACACACATGAACACAGGAGCAGCCCCTTGGCCCAGGTAAACAGACACCCAGAAGTCAAGCCACACTTCCCAACTTCCCTTGCTGGCAGCTGGGGGCATTTGACCGAATTACGGCTAATAAGATTAAGGTAAGAATTTAGTCATCTTATCTCTTAAATGCAGCAAACAACTGACTGGAGTCCCTGCCCTTCCTTCGAGGCAGTCCTCATTCCTGCAGGCTGGAAACACAGAGAGATGTGTGGAGCTGAAGCAGCCATCTTGAACAAAGGCATGTGAGGGCAGGGGGTAAGATAAAAGTGTTACATGGGAGGGGGCCACAGCCCTGGGGCCTCGGGTGAAACAGAGGAATCTTCCTTCTCAAAGCTGTCATTTGCTCCTTTGCTGTTCTCACCAGTAAACCACTGAAATCCACCA
This sequence comes from Grammomys surdaster, assembly GCF_004785775.1. Taxonomy (NCBI): domain Eukaryota; kingdom Metazoa; phylum Chordata; class Mammalia; order Rodentia; family Muridae; genus Grammomys; species Grammomys surdaster. The sequence goes on from NW_021604586.1 coordinate 5,011,113, forward strand.
GAGGCCACAGTGGGTGCAAGAGGTTCTGGCTACACAGAGAGGGCGCCGTCCTGTGGGTGCAGTCCTGTGGCAAGTTCTGGGCTACTAGGGACCTGGGGGTTCCTGCTTTTGCTCTATGAAACAGACCTGAGACACGCGTCCCATGTCAAAGGGTGTGAGCCTCTGGTAGAACACGTGTCGTCCAGCACAGGACAGAGAAGACACCTTCTGAGTGTAAAGACTGGTACAGTCCTGATCACAGCTCCAACCCAGTATGTACAGTGCCCACGGTGTGTTCATTCCACAGTGCTCAACACAGTACTCACGGTGTGGTGCTCACTGCACAGTACTTATTACATTGTACTCACTGTGTAGTGCTATCACACAGTGCTCATCACATGATGCCCACAGTGTGGTGTTCTGTGTACAGTACTTATCACATAGTGCACATTGAACAGTGCTCATCACACAGTGCTCACAGTGTGGTGCTCATTCTACAGTACCATTGCATAGTGCACATCACATGGCGCCCAGTGTGGTGCTCCTTATGTAGTACTTATCACATAGTACTCATTGCAGTGCTCAACACAGTGCTCACAGTGTGGTGCTCACTGCACAGTACTTATCACATA
>NW_021604586.1:5011733-5021169 GCF_004785775.1 Grammomys surdaster
ACACAGTGCTCACAGTGTGGTGCTCACTGCACAGTACTTATCACATAGTACTCATTACACAATGCTCATCACACAGTGCTCAGCATGGTACTCACTCTACAGTACTTATCACATAGTACTCATTGCAGTGCTCAACACACAGTGCTCACAGTGTGGTGCTCACCGCACAGTATTTATCACATAGTACTCATTTCACAGTACTCAGCACATCCCCACTTGAAGGTTCTCAGCTCAGTCCAGAGCATGGGCTAGTCCCTGAATCCTGGACCCTGGATACCTATGTTCCTGGGCCAACGGTCCAGCCTTCTCTCTCCTCAGGTCTTTACTGGTTCTCTTCTAGATTACCCAGGGAAACTACTGAACTGTCTCACAACAAGAAACAGGAACAGGGCCGGGCAAGGCTGATCAGCGGAAGAACCCAATTCCCTCAAAGTGTCCTGTAACCTTGACATACATCACGGACACACAGGAATAAAATGTAGTTTTGCCTATTTATGTACATGGGTATTTTGCCTGTGTCCCTGCATACGCACCACGTGCCTGCCTGGTGCCTGGAGGCCACAAGAGGGCATTATTTGCTCCTTGAATTGGAGTTACAGATGGTTGTAAAGGTCTCCGTGGGTGTTGGGACTCCAATCCAGGCCTCTACATGAGCAGCTAATGCGTTAAGCTGTGAGCCATCTCCACCACCCCCACAACCAAATGAAAGAACGCAAGAATGTACATACAGCAGTCTACAGAAAGCCCGGGAGCGAGCGTCTGGCTGCTCCTGGGTGTGCTAACGTGGTTCTCGGCTGGCTTCTGTGTCACAGTCAGGACTCAGTATCTAACCTCTGTGTGGAGGATATCAGCAGGCACTGGAGGTTGACAAATGGCCCAGTTAATCCAACATCCGCAGAGGCTGCTGTGGGGAGACCCTCAACTGTAGACTTTGCAAAACACAGCTATGCCTAGCATTCCTGAACTGTGCAGAACAAACTATTTTCTTATTTGGGGGAGGGGGGCGGGGAAGTGTCCTTTTATGGGAAACAGGCTCAGTCCTGTGTATGTTCCTCACATAAAAGCTGCTCTACCCTCATTTGTGGCCGCCTGACCACAAGACAAGATCTTTAATTAAAATCGGTTTGGTTGTTGTGTATGTGTCTTTCAAAGAAAACCATGGAAATAGTCTTTGTGAGTCAAGGCCTAAGAGACATTACTCTAGCAGCCTCTTCGGTTAGCCTGTCCCCCAGGAGGCGCTGCATGGTTGGGAGGCAGAGCCACTGTGGGTCTGGGTCTGGGTCTGGAGAACCCCTCTGAGCATATTTGCCCTGGTCTTTACCAAGGGCAGGAAGACAAGGCAGAGGAGGGTGCCTACAGTACTCTACAGGCAGGCCTAGGCCAGAACGGAGGAAGGCCAGGGCCAGCCCAGATGGATCTGCTCATTACCCACACATGGCCAGGGGGAATGTAGCATCAGATGGCTTTTGGGAACTGTGTCTAGCCCAGGAATGAGCCTGCGGAGACCTGCGTGCCATCTAACATGTTAGCGAAATTAATGCTTAGCAATGTTTTTGGGAATTCTGTGGTTGGGCGTTCCATGTTTTGTCCTCTGCCAAAAACTCGCTGTTCTCCTCACCCTCCGCTCGCTGTGAAGGAGAGCCAGGGCTGCACAGGACAGAGAGCCCTGCGCCAGCAAGACCCAAAGCGCCAGGCTTTGCTCTCACAGGCTCGCCCACCCCGCACAGTGCTCGACTCCTGCTCCCACAGACGGCTCCTCTTCGACACAGACCTTTGCAAGTCTGAAGCGTGGACCTGGCCACTGGCGTTCAGACACGCACATGGTATTTCCCAGCTCCCACTCCTCCCCAGCAGTGCTCCAATAGCTGGAGAAGCCCAGGAGGACATGTGGGCTGCAGAGGAGGGAGCACGCTGCTTTCCAATGGGCAGCAATGGAGTTTCATGATCTAGGGGTCAGGGCATAGTCCAACTGTAACGGGATACATGATGTACAAGCTTGGGAAGGGCGTTAATTATACACAGTGATAGAATTTGCATTTTATTTTATGAGCCAAAGAGAGTCCAGAAGAATAAAAACGATTTTCTAGAAAAGCTACTGAAGGAGATGTCGAGAGCTAGACAAGTGGGAAGAGTGCCGTCCACGTGAGGCCGGCACACTGCGCATGTGCGTCTGTGGTGTATTAGCTGTCGTCTCGCTGCTGAGACAAAACGCCTGATGAAAGCACCTTAAAGAATGAAGGGTTCATGTTGGCTCACAGTGTGAGGGTGCATAGTCCGTCACGGCTGGGGAGGCACAGTGACAGGAACATGAGGCAGCTGGTCACGTGGCAGCTGGTCACGTGGCGTTCACTGTCAGGAAGCTGAGAGAGGTGACTGCTGGTACTCAGCTTGCTTGCTCCTTTTCATTCTGTACCAAGATCCCAGACCATGACAAGACGGTACTGCCATCACGCAGGGTGGCTCCTCCCACTTCAGTGAACACACTCTAGAAGCTTCCTGAGGCTTGTTTCCATGGTGTCTCTGAGCCCCATCAAGTTGACTCTCGATACATATCCCAGCGACACACATAACTGGAGCTGTTCAAATCCCGCCGTCGGCTGATGGAAATAAATGAGACAGAGCAGCAGACCCATGAGGCTGACACATTCCCGAGTGTCATCATCTTGACCTCGGGGGATTCAGAGGACTCACCCAGCAGCTGAAGATGCCTCCTTCTTTGTCAGTACAGAAGAGGCCAGTATCAGGACAGAGCTTTGTGTGGGAGGTGAGACACCGTCATCTGTCATAGTACGCTGAATGTACAGCCGGTTCTCTGGCTGCAGGGGAGCCGTCTAGAGATCTCAAAGTAGCTGGAAGTTAAGGACAAAAGCGAGGCCTGTCACCCGTGCAATAGAGGCATGGAAAACAGCGGTTCTCTGACGGGACCATAGGTCTGCTTCATAGGAGGAAATTCATGTCTAGTACTATATACCTGGTCAAAAGCTGTGGGTAAAGAGGTCCTAGGCCCTAGGAGAGAAACTACCAGTTAAATGGACACGCTGTCAAACTGCCTCCTAAATATTTCTATTTATATTCATAAGTCATCACTGCTCTCGGCCTTGGTCAGGGAAGCGTCTTCTTCCAGCGTAGTGGTTAGTGCCAGGACTCACAACTTGCTCCAAGTGTGAGCAAGTTCAACCCTGATGGGACACCTACATCCACCTGTCTCCTGCAGAGCTCAGGGGACACTGTGGAACAGGAAGCAGGAAGGACACCAGAGGTAGAGGCTGGGAGAGGGGCGAGAAGTGCTGTCCTCTGGACAGGACATGTGAGCATTAGATTCATGAACTCACAGCAGCTTCGGGGATGTGATCGAGCCAGTCAATATCCAGCATGGACAGGAAAGGCTCAGAAAAATCCCATCCCTGGGTGAGGACCTACTGACAACGGATGCTTTGCTTCCAGAGAAGGAGGGCTGAGCGGCTCCAAAGGTATGGATGGCTGCTGGTAGGCTGCCTACACCCCCGGGATGGTTCAATACGGATGTGCATTCAGGCAACACTCACCGGACTCTGTGTGGTTTTAAAGAAGATGAGGAGGAGAAAGAGGAAGAAGAGGGATGGGAGGGAGGGGAGAGGAGGGAGAGGAGGGAGAGGAAGTATTGAAAAGGCATGGGGGAGTGAGAAGGTATTGACACAGACGTGGTCAGCAAACACTACATGTGTACATGTATGGAAATGTCAAAGGAAAAAAATATATTTTCTTTACAAAAAGGCAAAAGCATTCACCACTAACGGAAGCAGACACAGGAGAGAGCTCATCGCAGGCCAGCGGCAGCAGGGAAGAGCATGTTCTAATTTGCTGCGTGTGGCTACCAGGATCCTCGGAGAGAGAATTCTGGCTGACATGCCATGTTAGCTACGATGATGCTCAAGTGGGTGCTGTGGGCATCTGTGTTAAGGCGGAGAGGAGGGAAGCAAGTCAGACACAAGATCCAAAGAAGGGATAGCAAAGATGAGGCCACAGTAAAGGGCCAGCCAGATGGCTCAGCAGGTAAAGGTGCATGCCAAGGTGCATGATCTGGGTTCGAACCCCGGGACCTGTATGATGAGGGAAGTGACTCCACAAAGCTGTGCCATCTGATCTCCACACTCGTGTGGTGGCATGCAAACAAAAAAACAAAAGCAAATGAAATAAAGAAAATCTTAAAAATAAGGAAACGGGGAAAAGCAGAAAATTAATGAAGGCCCAAAGCAGTATCTTTGAAAGAGCTGATACAAGGAATAGATCTCTGTATCAAATGACAAAAAAGGAAACAAGAAAACAAAGGAACACACAAAGCACAGATACTGAGCCATCACTACAGACTTTTCGGGCGTCTTTTTTAAATGATCTGCATAGCCAGGCTCTGGTGGCTTTGAGCCCAGCGCTTCAAAGACAGAGGCAGATGGATCTCTATGAGTTCGAGGCCAGCCTTGTCTACAGAGTGAGTTCCAGGACAGCCAGGGCTACACAGAAAAAAACCCCGTCTTCAAAACCAAACCAAACCAAACCAAACCAAAACAAAACAAAAACTTGGATCTGCAAAACACGGGAGCAGGTTTATGTTAATAAATTCAATGCGATAAAATGTAGAACACACATACACCATGTATAAAGTAACAAGAAATAGAGTATCTCAACAGCTCTGAGTCCAGTGAGGTTAGACACAACTCCCATCCTTCCTTGACTCTCAGGCCTTAGACAAGCCTGGGTCCCAACACCCACACCTACTAGGTGACAACTGCAGCCCTGCAGCCGATGCACACTGGGCTCTTAGCAGACACCCCTATGATGCACCCTCTTTCCATATTTATGTCATCGAGAAAAGGAGACAGCAGGAGCCTGAGCAGGGAAAGGAACTCTCTCCCAAAGCCACGCAGCTGTATCAGGGCAGGCTGTCAAGCTTAGATAGTCCCTGGGCAGCGCAGGTTTTAACCACCAAAGTCTGTAATCTCTGTCCCTCTCCTGAATAGGATTCTAGCTAGCCAGCCTGACCTACACAGTAATTCAGCTCTACAGGACCCTGCTGGTTAAAAGGCACAGTTCAGATAGGCTAGGTGACTCACTCGTGGCAACACAGCCAGGTTCTGCATCCTGGTCACTGAGCATGTCCTTCTTGTAATAATCTATCAAATCGTCCATGATAGACAAGTGGCCAGAGCTAGCCACCCCGCCTGCCTCCTCCTGGTCCTGTCCTGAGGATCACAGGGTCCTGTCCTGAGGATCACAGGGCTTCTAGAAGTCTGACATTGTGATTCCTTGAGAAAAAATAAATACACTGTTGCAGATGAGAAAGAAAGACAGCACCTGTGAAGCTGGCCCCAGGTGCTGGTCCCCAGCAAGTCTCACTCCCCCCAGGAGCTGCCCAAAGGTGACAGATATAATTCTGTTACTGCTGCCTCCCCCCCACCCCCAGAGAGCAGCTCAGAGAATTTCATTAACTTGACTGAGGCACACAGCTGTAATGGAACGATTTTATTAAAAAAAAGAAAATGCTTCGGGGAGCTCTGAAATTGGTGTCAAACTTTTCCAGTCTGGTGAAGGAGCAAAAATTCGCATTACCTTCATGTTCTTTCCAGTCCCTTCTGGATGGCTGGATGTCTTCTGTGTAGCCTCGTGGGTAGACCATGAAGGGATTTCACGCTGGGCCAGTCCCCAGGCAGCCCGTGCTCCAGAGGGAATATTCTGCCCCACCCCCCAAGACACACGGCTTGAGTGGTTTGGATATTCAGAGTAATTACTGTTCAGGGCCAGACGAATGGGACGAATGCTGTAAAGTGCTGGCTCTGTCTGGCCCATGCACTTTTCTTAGGTGGTGAAGCACAGTAGTTCCGTCACTGCACTTTGAGGCCATCCTCTTCTCTCCCTCCTTCCCTCTTTCCTTCTCAGAAGCCACCATCTTGCCAAGGCGGCAGGGAAGGCTGCCCTCCCTCCTGGTCTGGGAACCATTTTGTGTGGGAAACGGAAGCAGCACTTTTGATTAAGGCAAGGGACAGGGTGATCGCCAAGCACACACAAAATCATTTCTGTGCCGGGAGCCGCCAGCGCTCAGCTTAATTACACAGCGGGCCGTGCTCTGCAGAGAACAATTACACTGCAGAGCTTCCCCAGAGCATGCACGGGCGCACACGCATGCACACACGTGTGCACGTGCAGCATTCACTCTCAGGTGGATTCAAGCCCTCTCTCATCCCAAACACTCTCCCTTTTCCCTCCCCCTTCCCCCTTCCTCCCTCCTTCCCTCCCTCTCTCCCTCTGTCCCTCAGGAGTGTGTCTGGCTTTTTCCAGGGTGCAGGAAGTATCTGAATGGACAACTTCTCATACGGCTGACTGATCAGAGTCCACAAGGGCATCGGATTACCTTGCCTGCCCCCACGTCATCTGTCACCACATGTAAGCCAGGAGCTCAGAGGCTGGCAGCCTCACTTGTACCTTTCAGGGATCCAGTCAGACTGTCTACCCATTCTACCATGCTGGGTCCTACTCCTACAAGGAAATAACTTCCTAACAGAGATGTCTGTTAGTGCTCTGTTCTACCCATTTACAGGGGATATACAAACACACAGCTCTCTGTCCCCAGCACACACATGTGCACACACATACACACATGTGTATACATACATGTATACATACGCATGCATGCACATATGCACATATACACACACATGCACATACACATGCATACACGTGAGCATACATGTATGCACACACATGCACACACACATGCATATACATGTGCACATACACTTATGCACACACATATACACACATACATATGCATGTGTGCACATGAACATACACATGTATATATGCACACACATACATGCATACACATGGGAACACACACTTATGTACACACATACACATGCACATACACATGCACACACATACACATGCACACACATGCACATGCACACACGTGCACATACATACATACACATACACATGTGCACATGGAAGACTGAGTATGTGCCTAGGAACCCAGGCAGCTGGAGTCCCACCCGCCCCATCAGCTCCTCTGAAAGGCCCCTTTGTGACAGAAGGGCTCTGACCCCACACAATGCCCTCTTGTCCACTGGCTTCCAGAGAAGGAAGGGAGTAATTTCGCAGCGGTTTCCCCAGCGCTGAATTTGCTGGAGACTCACGTTTCCCAGACTGATCTGCTGCACAGACTCTCTCCCCAAGGAGACCGGGCCTGTGCCTGGAGAAGGCCAGCAGGGTGGAACACAGGAATTCAGGGCCATCCTCCCCGGGGCCGCTGCAAAGCTTGACTGGACTGTGGCCACACTCTGGCGGGCCACTGGAAACAAGGTACCCAGAAGGAAAACCCAGCCAGCAAGCCAGGCATCGCCTTTCTTCCTGTGATTTGAAAGAAAAGCTCTGCCTGTTTGGGAAGGCTGATTAAATTCTGAATGCTCTGGGGGTGGGAACCGATCTCTTCTCTTGCTGAAGCAACAATCACAGAAACTTTATCCACATTACTGCTTACAGGTGCACCTGAGGACAGATCACTCTAGCCACGGGACTGCACAGTTACCTCTAGAACTAGAACTCTCTAGAACTCTTACAGAGTTCCTCCAGCATCGCCCCGCCCCAAAGATGCCATTGGCTTGTGGTACCCAAAGCTATGGCATGAGCCCCCAAGACTCAACTGAAAGATAATTTGTGTTGAATCCAGCAGGAAGAAAGTTCGGGCTTTTGTGCTGTCTTTGGGTAAGCCTGAAGCCAACCTACAGCTGATTGGAATAAACAAATCTGGCATTTAGCAAATTCTTTCCATGCTTCTCCTGAGTATGCAACAGGAGTGACTTCTCAGAACGTTCCAGAGAGGGGAGCCTGAGACCAAACTCTCTCTCGAGTAAGATCTGTGTCCTGATCCTGCTCAAAGTTTTGTAGACACTCCCTGGGCTGCCAGCACAGTGAGACACAGAGCAGTGGCATCCCCAGAAGGCATAGAGAGTCACCTGTCTGACTGCTGCTTCTCCAAGCGAGTTCCCATGTCTGGGGACCTCAGTTTCTCATATCTAAGCAATATGTGTAACTCCAGCCCGTGGGTATACATAAGGGGGTTAATACTTACCGTGGCTGAAGGCTACTGATACATAATGAATGCTCAGCATGCCACTGTGGCTGTCTTCATCCTCTACATGCGTGTGATGGCTCCACCACCGCCCCACAGGCAGGGTCAGCTCTACCAGGAGGGCACGAAAACCAGTGGTGGAGGTTGGGGCTCACCATGCCAAACTTGAACCTGGAGAATGTCAACACAGACTCTGATTAACAACACATCTGAGTGCACTGGTTGAAGATCCCCGGGCCAGGCTTGATGGCTGACACTGGCCTGCCCGGTGCCCAAAATGGACCTGCAGGGCAGATGGATGGTAACCCTGGCAAGTCCATGTATCCCTATAACCTGGCTAAAATCAAATCCTCAGTGCTCCCAAGGCGTTTGGTGGACATGGGGACTCTCCGAGACCCTCCAGCCCTCTGACTTTAGATTAAGGAAGCAACCAGACAAAGAAAACTGGGACTTCCAGGGCTGGGGGAAAGCACCCCAAGACAGAATGTTGGCACCTGTGTCAGAACCTGGCTATCTGACAAGTATCTCAGCTGGTGGAATGGCTGATGTCTCCCTCCAGTGCCTCCCCACCCCCACCACAATCCCTCTCTGCACTATGCAGGAACTAAGCCTTCACTACTTCACGAGCAAGCCTGCATTTTGCACCTGGACTTGCCTGGACAGGTGAGAAGTGGGTCTTTCTGTGTAAAGTGACGTGGTCCACAGCTTCCTCTGAGGACCAGCATGCCATGCGTGTAGCCACTGGTTCCGTACCTCTGCAGATCCAGGAAGGTGTTCCCAGAAAGCGTCACCAACATCTTCAAGCACAGGGCACAGCCAGGGCTTCAACCACACCCCATGGTGGGTAGGATTGAGTTTTTACCCCAGGTTTTTGTCCTTGCCAACTTAATATAGGCTGGCAACATCTAAGGAGAGGGAGCCTTCTCTGAGGAACTGCCTCTGTCACGCTGGTCTGTAGACAAGTCTGTATGGAATTTTCTTGATTAATGTGAGACGGCACAGCTCACTATCCCTGGGCTAGAGGTCCTGAGTTACCTAAAGAAGCAGACTGAGCAAGCTGGTATAAGCAGCTTGGTCCTCCATGGTCTCTGTTTCAGTTTCCTGCTGCCAGGTTTCTGCCTTGAGGTTCTGCCGATTTCCCTCAATGATAAGCTTTGAAGTGGAGTGTATCGGCCAAATAATTCCTTTTTCTTCCCAGACAGCTTTTGGTCATAATGTTTATCATGGAAATAGGAAGCAAACTAGGATGGGGACACATGGGGACACACACACACACACACACACACACAGAGAGAGAGAGAGAGAGAGAGAGAGAGAGAGAGAGAGAGAGAGAGA
>NW_021604586.1:5021179-5091425 GCF_004785775.1 Grammomys surdaster
GAGAGAGAGAGAGAGAGAGAGAGAGAGAGAGAGAGAGAGAGAGAGAGGCATCACACTTTTCTCTTTATAAAGTGCCAAACCTCTGGTGTTCTACCATAACATAAAATGCACTAAAGTGTATCACAGGAAGATAATCTGTCCCCAAACTCACAAGGAGACTCTATAGAGGCAAAATTTGTGTGAACTGACTGAGCTAGCCAATCCAGGCAGGACAGAAACAACACAAGGATGAAGGCACACTATGGTAGGGCTCATTTCTGGGAAAGACTCCACAGACAAAACCCCAAAACCCACACTCCCCCCCCCCATCTCTGCCTCATGGTGTCTCCACAGTGCTGGGAAGTTCATCACTGAAGTGGGTTTGAAGAAAAGTAACTTCTCTTGTTTGCTATGGCCACATTTGTTATTTAATGGAGTAAAATAATTAAACCAATCAGCCCCGGGCTGTGGGGTTTTATCTTTACCATCACATTGGACGTAATAATCCTACAACAACAGAAGCCCTTGAACTTTATCTGTCACCTATGACTTACAATACTGGATCATTTCTCTAACAATACACGGAAATTAGATTCTTTGTTGCAGCCAGCTTCCTGGGACCAGCTTCTCCATTTATCTCTGACTCAGGAGCTTAAACAGCACAGTCTATTTTCTCTGCGCTCTGGAGGCCAGAGGCTAGAAGGTGAGGGCACAGCTGGTCCTTTTAGGGGCTCTGGGGCTGTTCTGCCTCATGATAGCTCCTGCGTCCCCAGACATCTCAGACCTTTCATCACTGAAACGACCCCTCCTCTGGGGAGTGATGGAGCCAGGATCCAGACCAGGGGCTGAGCTGGTGGCTGAATCCTCTGGGATGCTAATGCCTTTTGTCATGTGACCTTCAGGGGTTGAGCCTGAGCCTCGGAGTTTACTTCCCACTGGAAGGTGCTGAAGGAGTTGGGCTCAGGGTGTATAGGTGCGGAGGCCCATTAAAATTAAAAAACAAAAACAAACACAAACAAACAAAAGACCATTTTATCCCTCTTTAATCACAGAAGAACAAATCATAACAAAGTGAGTGTGGTACGTCTTCCTCTGTCACCATGAGCCTGTCTCCTTAAAAGGGGTGGAGGCTCAGCCGCTAAGCTTGGTACCAAGCCTGATGACCTGAGTTTGATCCCTGGAACCCACGTGGTAGAGAGAAAGTATCTGCCCAGCTGGGCATAGTGGCACAGGCTTCTAATCCCAGCACTCAGGAGGCAGAGGCAGGAGAATGTCTGGGTTTGAAGCCAGCCTGGTTAACAGATCTAGTTCTAGGACAGTCAGAGCTACACAGAGAAACCCTGTCTCAAAACAAAAGGAGGAGGAAGGAGAAAAAGGGAGGGGAGGGGAGGGGAAGAGAGGAGAGGAGGATGAATCTAAGACACCTCCCCAGTTCATCCTATGAGGCACCAACTCAAGAAGACAATTTTTGGTGGGGCATGGTAGTTCACACCTAGAATCCCAGCATTTGGGAGGCAGAAGCAAACAGATCTTTGTAAACTCAAGGCTAGCCTGGACTACACAAGTCCAGATGAGCCAGACCTATATGGTGAATCACTGTCTTAAAAGACAAAAACAACAAACAAACAAACAAAAGACCATTTTATTCCTCTTTAATCACAGAAGAACAAACCATAACAAGGTGAGTGTGGTACGTCAACCTCCATGCACTGAGACCAACGTCAGCCATACTAGCTCAGGCCTGCCTTGCTCCCTTCTGCCCCGCCCCCATTCCCACCTCTCAGGAGGCTGGGGTTCACCTTGTATCTGTGAGTGGGGCTGGCTTCCATGGAAACGTGACTGCTGGTCCTGACATACCCTGTAATTTCTCAGAAGAAAAAAAAAGCGCAGGTTAAGAATACACACATTCAGCCGGGCGGTGGTGGCGCACGCCTTTAATCCCAGCACTTGGGAGGCAGAGGCAGGCGGATTTCTGAGTTCGAGAGTTCGAGGCTAGCCTGGTCTACAGCGTGAGTTCCAGGACAGCCAGGGCTACACAGAGAAACCCTGTCTCGAAAAACCAAAAAAAAAAAAAAAAAAGAATACACACATTCAAAAAAAAAAGAATACACACATTCACATGTGCATACACATGTACACAGGCATGCAGGAAAGGCATGAAAAGCTCATACATAGGCATGCAGACATACACGCACATGTACACTCTGAGTCCAGGTGCTTGGAAGCCCTCAGTCACCACATGCACAGATTAAGGACTCAACACCCATACACTCTGAGCCCAACTCCTTCAGCACCTTCCAGTGGGAAGTGAACTTGGAGGCTCAGGCTCAACCCATGAAGGTCACGTGATAAAAAGGCATCAGCATCTCTGAGGATTCAGCCACCGGCTCAGCCCCTGGTCTGGATCCTGGCTCCATCACTCCCCAGTGTGAGCCCCCGGGGGTGGGGGGGTGGGGGGGGGGGGCTCCACCTCCACTTGTTCTCTTCAGACACCTGCCTCCTTATTTAACCTCTGTGAGCCTCCCTGCTGCTCAGGGATGGCCCCTAGACACACAGCTGTAGAAGCCAAACTGGCCAGATGCCCTCCTCCTTCACCCTCCCTTCGGGTAATCTGTGATGATCCCGGGAAGGCAAGAGAACGGGCCAAATCCAATTCCAGAAAGACACGGTGGAGCTTTATTCTTAGTCTGCTGAGTATCTCTGAGCTAGTCTCTCCGAAATTCCACTCTCAAGAGAGAAGAAACACGCGTAAGCGCACACACACACACACACACCCTTTGGAACATAAAGCCTGGGCTCCATCCTGAGGCACTGGTACCACAATAGGCACTTTACCTGCCTTCCTACTGGAGCAGCCGGAGGTAAAACAGCTCTGGAAACGGGGGACTGAGTCACAGGGAAACAAATCTGTCATTGGGAGACCGCCCCAGCAATGAACAGCCCAGGTACTAGGGAGGATGTGGAGATCCAGGCTTCTGATCCAAGCAGCAGGTGGCCCGAGTCCAGTGGCTGGGCACAGAGCCTGGTGACAAGGTATGGAATTCTTTAGCAGAGCTGTCATCTCCATGGTCCTCGTCTTCTGTTCCTTGACCACCCCCTTGGAGGCCCTGGGCAGTTCAGGACCATAACTTCAGACCACTTTCTACTCCCGATTTCACTGCGATAGTTCAGATCTCTGCACCGAGCACTGGAGAATGCATCTGATAACATGGCTTAGCACAGCCTCTGATGCTGATGAGCGATGAACATCTGGAACCACTGGAGAATCTGCATCTGTGTCTCCTGGGAACAAACCCTCTGTCTGCCTCCTAAACAACACAGTGAGCAGAGCCATCAGCAAGAGGCAGAGGATACCTGGGGACCAGGGGAGAGGGCTGAACTTCGGGTCCCAGGCCAGGCCCCATCACCCTCTGCCTGGGCTGAGCAGAAGAGGTCCAAGTCACACCCCCTCCTTCCTGCCTCCTCTGTGCCACACCATCCTGGGGACCGGTGGCCTAGGTGGACCCAGAGCCTTTCAAACACACTGAAAGCAACACAAGCCTCAGAGGTCACGTGTTCTAGCCCAGTTGAAAGTTGTGAGCCCTTCGTTCCTCACCTCACTTCTTTGATTCTGAGAAACAAATAGAATTAAGGAAACCTTCCTCAAAGGGCTGTGGGGACTAAACCCCTGTGGAGAACCTACCATTTCCTTCCCAGGGTCACATGGTATTGCCACCACAGAGCTCCAGTGACCCGCCCTGAAAATGCTCATGTGTGTGTGTACGTGCACGTGTGTGCACACATGTGAAAAGGCTGGTAAGAACTGTCTCCCTTCACCAAGGCTAGAGGTCAGGCCCAGCCCCATCTAGGGTTTTGAATGTGCGCTAAGGAAGGGAGAACAGGAATGTCCTGGAGGCCAAGAGGCTATGTGCACGCCTACATGTGTGCCCATGAACATGTGTGTGTCCCAGCAAGCAGGGCCTAGAAGCCAATACAGCTCACGCCACTGTGTGAGATTCTCCGGACCCCCAGGCAGGATCATGGAGTACAGGTAGACGGTCTTGTTTGATCTTGCCTGATCTAGAAGCTTGAAACCTGGCTAGCTGGGCTGAGGACCTAGCCCATTTCCTCTAGATCATAGCTGGTGTGTGTGTGTGTGTGTGTGTGTGTGTGTGTGTGTAGGGGGAGTTCAGTCTTGTGACTAATCTGCCCTCCAGAGACCTTGGGCAAACATTTAGACTGGGGACTCCCTCTTCTCCTCTGATATGTCCAAATATTTGTAGCTTGCGGGTCACCCAAGCCACTTCCTGAGAGGCAGGATTTGGGTTGTTCCTGCCCACACAATCCTGGTCCCTCAGACTGAAACTGAGAGTCTTCAGTGTGTTTCAAAGGCTCTGGGTCCACTCGGGCCACCTGTCCCCAGGATGGTGTGGCACGGGGTGGTGGGGTGAGAGAGGAGGCGGGAAGGGGGTGACTTGGAACCTCCTCTACTCAGTCCAGGCCTGAGCTGATGGATGGCAACATCCAGCCCTCTCCCCTGGTCCCCAGTTCTACTCTGTCTCTTGCTGCTGGTCCTGCTCATACATTCCTCCCAGAAACCCAGAGTCACCTTCTACTCTTTACTCACCCCCTTTCTCCTCCCCCTCCTTCCCTCCCATACCTCTCACCTCTCCCCTCTTTGATGATGGGTGCAACCGAGGACTTGAGGCAGGCTCCCCAATGAGCCACACCCCCCAGTCTAACCTTCCTGCTTCTGGAAGTCTCTCCCTGGCCTGCAGCTCTCCAGCTTAACTCCTCTCAAGAGTCCTGAGAAGAAGCTTGACTTCTCCCCTATAGAGCCCAGAGGGGCTGGGTAACCCACTCATGGCAGCCCAGCAGCCTGCTGATGTTGTCCATCCCCACATGGTTGCTAGCACCCCCTGTGTCCAGTCCTCCCAGCTGCAAACCTGGTGGGCCTTTATCAGAACACCGGCTCCTGGTCCACAGCGGTGCAGCAACTCAGAGGCAGATGCCAGGCCTGCGGTGGGCTCAGGCAATGCCAGAAGAGCCTGGAAGCAGGCTGCTCCTGCCTGGGTCGCCTGGAAAGCCCAGCCTGTACTTAGCCCTCGCGGTAAATAACAGCCCTGGTTTCTGCTAAAAGGACTCATTCCCAGAACGCAGTCATTTCCATGCCCTGCTCCGTACAACCCTCATTTTATGGCTAAATATACGCCATAATGAGGCTCTGGCCTGATAGCATCGTTAAGGAGATATTTGACCTCGGGTTTAATTGCAGGATGGCAGAAATGGCCGGGGCTCACACAAGGGACCCTGCCAGCACACTCAGGAGTCCGCATCTGGTGTCCCTGGCCCAGGAGAAAGTGGAGTGACAGAGAATGCTGTGCCTGAGGCCAGGGATGCTCACCCAGGACCTACCCTGGAGTCCCCAGCCTGGCCGCATGAGGGCCACCCTAGTCCTGAGGGGCCACTCTCTTAGACCCTCCTGCTCCTGCACCTCAGGGGCAAAGGGAAAGGTTGGCCACCTCACCAGACAGACTACACACCCACACGGTTTGAAGGTGCACAGGATACAGACTGCACCTGTACCCACCAGTCAGGCCAGGAGCCGGATGCGTGGCCGGTCCACTGATCAATCACAGCCTGGCAGGAAAGTAGGCGCGGAGCTGTAACCTCCCTGGCCTGCAGCCTCAGAGAGGTTTCCCCATTCCCGACCCCTCGCTCTGCATCTCTCCCTGCACCACCCTTGGATTCCTCTCTAGGCTGCTCAGTGTCAATGCTCCAGAGCCTGTCAAGGGGGTGTCAACAAGTCCACGGGTTTGAAGAACAGTCTTTGAAAGACAGCTGGCTGCCAATAACTGTGACTTATGTCCGCTTTGTTCTGTTTTGGTGGGTTAGGGCCGTAAGTGTCTGGGGAAAGTCAAGGTGCTGCCACTCCCCCAGTACAACCAATGCACCTCCCTCCCCACCCAAGATCTTCTGGTGACTAATTAAGAAAAGCCCACCAAGTGGGGCATGGATGTGTTTTCCTTCTGAGTTTGGGGCAAACCTGATCTATGGACCAAGTTCCAGGACAGCAGGGCTACTGAGAGAAACTGTCTCAAAAACCAAACCAAAACAAACAAACAGGAAGGGAGGGAGGGAGGGAGGGAAAGTGAAAAGAAAAGAAAGGAAAGGAAACAAAAGTCCAGCTGGGTCACTGGCTCCATTACAGAAGGTAGGGACACTGAGGGGCTAGCCAGCGCAGCCTAAGGTGGCTGAGGAGAGGAATCAAGACCTTGAGTGCTTTCCACGAGTGTGTGAGCTAGCTGGGGCTGGATATCTAATCCTGGAGAGCTAGTTCATCAGGCCTGTAATCCCAGCCTTCAGAAACTGAGGCAGGAGAATCCCAGTGAGTTTAAGGCCAGTGCTCAGGGGTGCGGATAGGCTGTAAAGTGAGACCGTGTCTCAAAAGTAAATACACACACATATTTTCAAATCCAAAACTCTCCTCTTGAACACCCCATCGAAGGACAGGCTCGTGCCAGAACTTCTTACGGGGTCCCTCTCTCCTTCCTTTGGGAGGTTGGCCTCAGCTCTCTCATGTTAAGCTGGGAAGAAGGCCCTAAATGAGGAGGAGATTATGGTACCCCAAAACTGGCTTGATGTCCAGCTCTCTAGGTAGGAAGCTGATGGGCCCCTCCTCCCGCAAGCACCCCTGAGGCCGGGTCTCATCTAGTCTGAACAACTGCGGAAGTGTGTCAGATAACCCTAACTACCCAGTCCACCATCTTCCAGGAAAAGGCCAGACAAGGCTCTGAGCTGAGTGGCTGGGTTGGCTGGGTGGACAGTCCCTGAATGAGTCTGACTTCACAGTCAAACTGCTGTCCTGGAAAGGGACTGAAAAAACCTCTGCAAAAGTCGGTCAGCCCTCTTGTCCTGGTTCAGGCAGCTGCCTACCTACCTGGTTTCCTACCTACCTGGACCACCACCCACCTCCCAGAGGAACCATGTGGCTCCTGCCTTGATTTTTGTATTCTGAGTTCTCTTTGGACAGAAACCTATTCTGCCACCGCCACCATCCTGCTGTCCCACAGGGAAGGAAAGGAGGGCAGCGGCGCAGTTGTTAGAGAAAAGGAGGGGGACCGAGTCTGTGTTTGGAAAGACCACTGCTCTGGAGGAGGAAGTAATCGGAGTCAAACTCCTGGAAATTTCTCTTGCTACGAAAAGAAAGGGAAAGCGTGGCAGGGGAAGGGTTATCGCCCCTCCCTGGGCCCTTCTGGAAAGAGCCCTTTAGGTCTTTAATAAGGCCTTTCTCCTCTGTAAACCCAATTGCACTTGGGGCGGCAGGGGTTTTCTAGTCGGGAGAGATGGATAGGTTCACTTGTTGGAGTGGGGGTTTCGGCAGCAGCACCCCATTCTGGGTGGGGTTGCGGCTGAGTCTCCCCAGGCGAAGCGAGAGCCCTCTCAGTGTAGAGTCCCAAGCGGCCCCTGACTCCGATCGCGGGCTGTTTGTAACCCCATCCCTTTTCCATTAACGTAAACACCACTTGAACAAAAATATACAGGGCCACCTACTTCGCCGGGAAGATGGTCCAGCGCCCACTGGCCCGCCGGCTTCTGTCCAGGCGGCGCTCGGGGTCGCTGGTTGTCGCCAGGCGCCCCCCTCCCCAAGGCCGCCGCACCTCAGGCGTCTTTGAAGCCTGGTGCTCCAGCCTCTCGGGTCTCACCCCCACCGTCAACCGGCTGGTTGGTGGAGTCCGGGTGGCGGTGCGCAGTTGTCAGCTCAAATTCTTGATTAAGCCACTTGCTGATAACACCCGGGGCTAGCCGGCTCCTCTCTACCTGCCCACCAGGACGCTCCCTGCCTTGCCGCACAGGCCCCGGTGCCCGCCGCCGCCCTTGCGCTAATTGAGTTGGAGCCGGCCAGGCCTCCTCAATTGGAGGCCGAGGGGGAAGGGGTTGTGGGTAAGGCCGGGCCTGGGATCTCAGCTAGGCAATGGCAAGTGGACCTTTTGGTGGAGTCAGATCAAATGCAAGCAGGGGTGAAGGGTGGTGTCTCTGCGGTCCTTGGGTAACTGACAGCTGCGGTCTGTTAGGGGCTCTCTGGTTTCCATTTGGGCCCTGTGATCACTCACTGGAACTGAAAATTGAAAAGTATTGGAAACTCAACCAGAGTCCACGGGGCTTCCAGGGCAGGTGGAGTCGGAAGCCGGCCTTGCCACAGGCTCAGGCTAAGCCTCTATGTGACAGCACCCCTTCATGATGTGCCTTCTAAGGATTTTTCATGACCGAATCCACCGCTCCCAGTTTAAGACCACTTCTTGGGTTTTCATGTCCAACATCAGGTGGAAGCCCACCCAATCCACAGACCCGGTCACCTCACCTCAGAGGCAGCCCGGGCTGCAGAGCCCGGCACCCTTACTTCTCCCGTCCTGGCCCCAGGGTGGAGGCTGCCTGTACCCACCCAGGGTAGGGTACTCAGAACTTGGCCAAAGGAGGTGTCCAAGGCAGAAGGTGCTGAAGTGTGTCCCCCAAAAGTGGCTAATGTGTATCCCTGTGCCTCGGTTCCCTGCCCCCCTATTGCAAGAGCAGGACGGAAGAAAAGGCTGAAACCTACCCCTAACCCCAACCCTGACGGCCACTGCCCAGCTGGTATGTGTGGAGATGGGGTGCATTAGAAGACAGCCTCAGCCAGTTCCCCAGGAGAACGGTGGGGATTTGGGGCCCGAGGGTCTTTTCCCCAGCTTGCACTCCTCCCCCGGCTGGCGGAGGGAAGATAAACACCGAGTTCACAAAATCAGGACCCGTCATTAGCCCAACCGCAGTAAAAGAACTGTTCTCTGCACAGAGCAACGGGAGGAACCAGCCAGGCACCCTCCTGCTGCCTTGCCCTAGGGGACTCGGATTCCGCTGCTGTTGGGGTCACCCGGCTAGAACCGACCGGACTCAGTCAGCGACTAACACTTTCTCAACCTCTTCCGACATCCAGACTAACAACATACCGCCTCGGCCGAAGAAGGCCAGCCAGAGAGATGTTTTTTTTCCCCCTGGGAGACTACGATGGAAAAAAAAATTTTCCCGACAGACTCATAGAATCGCGTGGGTCTTGGCTGCTTAAAAAGGAGAGAGAGAAAAAAACTTAGGATCAGGTAGGAGGCTGCCAAGGGCGCTCACCTACGTACGAAGGGAGTTCAGAAAGTCCGCAGGAAATCCTCAGAGCTGGGAAGGAGGGAGGGAGGGAGGAGAGACCGCTCGTTCAAGCCCACGAAAAAGAGCGAATTCGATTCCTAATTAGGTTGGTTTTCATGGCGAATTAAATAGGTCTCAGCCCAATTTGCAGGAAAAATAATGACCCCATCAGAGGGCCGCAGTCGAGAAAGCTGTCTTTGGGTCTTCACAGAGAGAAAGAAGGGAGGCTCCAGGGAAGATTCCAAATAGACCTGACCTAGGGATAGTACGAAGTATTTGAAATATGTTTGCGTTTATATTTTCAAAAAAAAGCAGCTAATTATGAACATCCTCCCATGCCAGGGACAGAATTTAATTAAAACTACTAAGAACATGGGGTGTAGGAGCTCCCTGGTGCTGGGGTCGGAACCCTTCCCTCCCCCCATAGTACGAGTGAGGCGGGAAAATTCCTTTCAAAGCTAACAGTGACTTGAGACTGCAAGTGATCAAACTGTGAAGAATTGGGGGTCCTGAGCATTGAAAAAATAAATTGTAAAATTAAAAAAAAAAAAAAACAACGAAGGATAGAGCTATCCAGCCGCTCAGTGGTGGGCTTGACTCCTTTTGTTTTGTGTGTCAATTTGCTTAGCTAGGCTGGGTGGGGGGTAGGCGTGTGGGAGTAAATACTGCCGGCTGGTAACACCTTGAAAGTTGAGTAGCTAGTAGAAAATAAAAGCCCCCCCAAAGAGAGGAGGGGGGCAGAGGAGGAGACATTCGGGAGGAATTGAGGGAGAGAATCTTAAACTGCAAGGGGTTAAGGGACTTTCTGGGTACTGGTGTGTTTCTGCAAAGGCCCTAGATGGAGACCCTGATCCCTAAGCACTCACTCTCTCCCGGGTCTGTTTGTGACAGGACCTGGGAGCTCTGGCCTCCAAAAAGCAGCTCCTTTGCTCAGAAGCCCTTCTCTATCAAGTTCATGCCTCGACAGAAGCCTCGATAACTCTCTTAACTCCCCAGACAAGGAGGTCGGAGAATGAGTCATCTACTGAGCAAGACTGGGTCGGCTCTGAGGACGCTGCTGCTCCAGAGGTGGTCAGCCAGCCCCACTCCACCCCCTCCCGGCACTTCTCAGAAACGGGCAGCAGAAAGTGCTGCTGGGAAACTATAGCTCCCCCATCTGCCCGCGAACCCTGCCCTCCTGCCCTCCTGCCCTCCTGCCCTCTCCTGCCAAGCTAGGAGAGGAGAACCGGTGGAAGGCAGA
Organism: Grammomys surdaster; assembly: GCF_004785775.1. Classification (NCBI taxonomy): domain Eukaryota; kingdom Metazoa; phylum Chordata; class Mammalia; order Rodentia; family Muridae; genus Grammomys; species Grammomys surdaster. Next base: position 5,031,546 of record NW_021604586.1, read on the forward strand.
ACGGGACATTGAGGATTTGGAGATGTGCTTTTGTTAACTGTAGTTGAACGAGGGTCGGACTCCTTTCAGTCCAGCATTCAAGAGGCAGAGGCAGGCAGATCTCTTGAGTTGGAAGCCAGCCTGGTGTACAGAGCGAGTTCTATGACAGCTAGAGGAAAAAAAAACAAAAACAAAAAACCAAAATAGCCAAAACCAAAAACACAACAAAAAGAAAGGAAAGAGAATGAGTAAGAAAGAAAAATGAAAGAGAAAGGAAGACAAAGATGTGTGGCGGGAAGCTGGAGCAGCCAGCACCCAGCTTGCCTTCCACCCAGGCAGAGTCTGGGGACATCGAATCTCCCAGGTCCTCCTCGCTGGCAGCACAGGAGGGATCTCCACGTCCATCCCGAAGGGAAGGCCCTTCAACTAGCTCTCAGGGTACTGAGACCTTCCTGTTCACTCTTGGATGAGCTTTGTGGTCCCACCATGAAGCACACAGAGCTGGCAGGTGCTCAGAGCTCCCCCCCAGGCTGTCCTGCAGTCTTCAGGACAGCCCTGAAGGGAAGCTGGTGATCTCCGCATTACACTGCCTGGAAATCATGGCCTCTGAATGGGGAGAGAGCCTGCTCCAAGACAGCACCCTAGAGTGGGATGATCACCCAGGGCTGAGGCCAAGACTAGCTCCGTAGAAGCCGGCACCTGAGCTGGCACCCGCTTCTCTGTGTGAGAAGTGCTCTATTCAAGACCCTACACGCTTCTCCCAGAAAGCAGGCAGGAGTACTTGTCCCGTGCCTGTCCCTCCACCTCTGACCCTCCTTCCCATTAGCTCCCGTGCCCAGGCTAGGACTCCATCACTTTGAGCGGCTGCCTCAAAAGGGGGGATATTAACTCTCAACCTTCAGTCCTGTAAACAGCAAGGCTCCTGGGATCTCTGCACCTTGGGAAGAACAACCCCAGCCAACAATTACTGGCATGTCTGATCCTCTCAACCACACAGAAGAGAGACTGTATCCTCGTTCTTGTTTGCACAGAGAGGCAACGCCACTGGCTCTGAGCCACAGAGCAATGGAACTCAAACCTAACCATAAATCCTCACTGCAGGGCCCGAGTGGTTATGTGTGTTTGTTCACTTAACATTTTCACATGGTCTGAGTTTACAGCATCTTTCCTCCCTGACTCGCCAGGCTCCTTAGAACACTGTAGTTCTGAGGTTCCTCTTATCCTGGGGGCAGCCCAGGGATGGGCAGACATGATCCTGTTGACAAAATGAAGAAACTGAGGCAAGTACCTTGACAGTCCTGTAATTTTTGCCCCTGGGATCTTCTCTATGTACCAACAGTGGGTAACCAGAGGAGACTTCCTCACCAGAACACACACACACACACACACAACAAGCACACAAAGATGCACACACAGGCACACAGAGATGCACACAGGTATGCGTGCACACATACATGCATAGGAGCATGCACACAGGCATAGGCACATGAACACACATACACAGGCATGTACACACACCACACATGCACAGACATACAGAAATGCACACAGGTACATGTGCACGCATATGAGCATAGGATCATATGCACAAGTGTGTGTGCTCACACACACAAAGGCATAGGAGTGTGCACACATTCACAGGTACGTGAACACACACACCCCTTTTCCCTCAGGGCCTCATCCTGCAGCAGATACACACTCTTCCTGAAGGTTCTCAGCCTGGGCTTCAAGCCTCTCTGCGAGGATTGCCTTACTCTCTGCTTCCACCTGGTCCTCCCATTCCAATGAGAGCCTTCCCATCCCCTCCCCCGTCTTCCCTGTCTGGAGCACTTGCACCCCCAGTCTCTCCAGGTGTATACTACTGACTTCCCATCCCAATTTTCTTTTCTTCCTCAAACTCATGGAGATCCTCCTGTCTCAGCGTTCTGGATTACAGGTGCCAGTCGGCCATCGCTCCCCAATCCCATGTTCTAACCTCGGTTCCTCTCTGATTCCCTGCCATTCTCCCCCAGGTTACTAGTTCTTCCTTGAAACCTGGATGCACGAAGCAAGTCTGACCACGAGCCCAAATATAAATCCTTCTAACCCGGCTGGGACATAAAAGGAGGGAATATACATCTAATATATATAATATATATTAATCACACACACATAATATCCACTCCGTAGCTGGCAGGGCGTGTGCAAAGAGGGTGTCACCCCTACTTTTTCAGCCAAGCCTGGGCCTTTTCTGGGAGCTGGGAAGTGAACTCCCTCCTCTCTTGACGGCCTCCTCTGCTGGATGGACTTTGTTTCTCTCTGCTAAGGCAGTCTCCACCCTTTTTGATGCTGTCAAACGGAGCTGCCCCCCCACCCATCCTGCAAGCTGCTGAACATGCTGTGCCATAGAGTGCTGAGGCTGCAGGCACCTGGGTAGTGAGCCCTGCACACCAGGAGGCTGCTGGCTGCAAATGGCTGGTTTTTAAGAAACAAATCTGAGACAGTTTCCCTGCCAGACCGTTTTAGCTCATGGCTGCAGCTCTCTTTTGCTTAACTGGTTCCCCTCTAGGTGTTTCTTCAGGCTGTGTTCGTGTACATGGTCTCTGTCTTACTGGATCTCTCCTAAACCTGAACAACATAAAAATAAAAGTATCTGGCCCTTGACATTTAATGTGTGTTTTCCTATTGGCTTGTTTTGGAAGCTCATGTTGGCTTCCTCTCCCCTCGTCCTCCACCCCAGTCCTAATTTCTCTGGGACTCCCCCTACTCCCAAACCCCTCTGCATCCTCACCTCTCTGTGATCAGTGTCCTCCTGCTCCAATCCCTCCCCAGAAATCTTCTCTGGTGGCTCAGTCTCTTTCTGCCTCTGACACACACAAACACAACACACATCCTTCTCTCCATCTCTCTAACTGCAATAAAGCTAGAACTAAAATGTTTGGAGATAGTTGGGGTGCCTCTGTGGAAAGATAGAGCTGCCTAGGAACGGCGGGCGTCAGAACCTAGCCTTCTTAGAGTAACAGGATCTGACCATACGGGAAAGCTCCCGACAGGCTCTCAGGGAAGAGCTGTAAATTCCAGGACTGCAGTGCCATCGAATATTTCACTGAAGGACGTCATGGAAAAAGGCGCTTTGAGATATAAGGGCCAGTGGGAAGAAGCAAGCTCAGGCTTTGGCACCCAAGTGCTGGCCTTATTTACTTGTTTAGACAGTGTCCTGTAGCCCAGGCTACTCTTAGCTCAGGATGACCTTCGATTTCTGATCCTCCTGTCTCTACCTCTCAAGGGACGGGATTACAGGCTTGTACCAAGTCTAATTTATCTGGTTCTGGGTATGGAACCCAGGGCTTTGTGCGTGCCTGGCAAGTGAATTTTTTGTTTGTTTTGGAGTTTTTGTTTTGTGTTTTTGTTGCCGTTTGGTTGGTTTTTGCCAATTGTGCCACACCCATAGCCTTATTTTTTAAACTACATTATTAACCTGTTCTCTGGGTTGAGTGCCTAGGAGAGATACAGGTTTTAGAAACTGACGGTGACTAGCAGTTGGCAGGCCTCAGACTCGGTGAACCATCGGCTCCCCTCACCTCTTTCCACTGAGAGCAAGTCCCCTGACTTTGGTTAGGCAGAACACCCAGCCCGTACAAGTGCTGCCTCACGCTGTGTTTTGAGGGCTCCATATCCTACACCCGACAGAAACCGCTCACAGCACTCTCTACACCCAGAGGCCTACAGAGTTACAATATTCTACCATCTGGGCACATATTTAGAACACTGTAGAACATTCCACCTGTAACACACAATCCTGTCCACATTTCTCCACTGTGCCTAAAGCAGTTACACCCTGCAGGTGTAATTACACCTCACACACAGGCTTTGTTCATGCATACAGGGTGTATCCTCCGTGTTTTGTTTTTTTAATTTGAGGGGCAGGGATCTCAGATACCCTAGGCTCGCCCTGAACTTGCTAAATTCAAGGACGACCTTGAACTTCTGATCCTCCTGACTTCTCCTGAATGCTGGAATTCCAGATCACCAGTGCCTTTTGTACACACCTTTAGTTGGGCAATCTATCAACGAAGCCGGTGGATAGACTGAAAGAGTCCTGCCCAGTTAGACTCTTCAAATATCGATTCAAACACGAGAAGCCAAACACCAAACACAGGTCCTCCAGTCGTGAGCAGGGCTGAACGCATGGTATTTATTTGCTCGCCATTCACCCCTCTACATCTACCTCCCTCTCAAGTTTCCAGGGCAGTCCTTGGAACCTGTCCCACGCGTGCACTCTGCCCACGAGTCAACCTCATCAGGCAGAGGGGCACCCCGATTCTGGTGACCAAAGGCTGAATTGTCCGCATCACGTTCACGCCCCTCTCCATCCCTGCACTTCGGCCCGTGTCCCCCATGCTCCCTCTGGATGCGAAGATGCGCAATCTCGCGTGGGGTCGGCCCTTGCTAATGTGCAGCAGGGCGGCCGGCCTCGCTGTGGGTGGTCGGCGGCGCCCGCGGCCCGACGGCCGAAGCAGGATCTGGTTCCGCGCTCGGGTTTCGCCGGGCGCGCTCTCGGCCGGCGGCTTCACTTAAGCAATTAGCCAGCGCAGATACCTGGGGGGCCCGGGAGTAGGGGCGTCCTTCCCGAAATGTGGGCATTCCTGAGGCCAGTGCTTAGCGCAGGGATTTGATTTGAGATGAGGGAGTCTTGTGAATTTTCAACTGAGAGCAAGTACCACCCTATGGACCCGGACCCTGCTTCCCTGGGGCTGCTCCCAGGGAGACTTTGTATGACATTCGTCCTTTCCTGTAGTCCCAGCTCATCGCTGCCACAACCGTAAGAAGTGGGTGCTTTAGTTGGAGCCACAATTAAAGGGAGAAATTTGGCTCAGAACAAAAAGGCCGAGAGTGTCCTAATTTGTGAGTGGAATATTGGGGGAAGCGGCTCCCTCAGCCTCTCAGGAGGAAGGCATAGTGACCCGGCTCCTGAAGTCAGACTCAGTTACACAAAATGACCAAGGGCTATGCATGCCCCTCCAGCTGCAGTTGACACTTTATAAAAGTTGGAGATGGTTTATGGGACCAGGAGACATGTTCAGCCAGCAAGGGGTAGAGCCCCACGAGATTTAGGGGAGATTTCAGAGTGTCACACATAGACACTCTGCCCCCATTGCTAGAACTGTAGTTTAACTGCACAGAGAATAGCCCAAGCTGCAGGATGAGGCTCTCGGACTCTCTACGCTCTTGGGTACCACTTCCATCTCCCTCCTCAGTGGAAAGTGGGAATTTGGGCTGAGCCTCGTGCTGCTGGGCCTCCTTTCTTACCTGCCACACGACTGCTATCCTGATCCTACCCTCACAGGCAGCTTTAGGGTCTAGGCCTAAAGACCGAAGGGCAAGTGGACCTCCGACTTCAGTTTCCTTCCCTGGAAAGGAACCCTCTCTACAAAACAACCTAAGGAGCCTCCAAGGGAAGGGCTTTCTGAAAGACGGTGTGGTTTGTGGGAGTTCAGGGAGAGGACAGATCTGGAGATTACCTGTGGGCAAAATCCTCTACTTGGAAAAGGGCTTCATGCCCCCTCGATTTGGAGGCACCCTTGATCTGAGGTCAGAGGCACAGCCGGCTGCCACTTTCTTGGATTGGGGTAGCGTGCAAAATGCAGCCTGTGCTTGCTCAGAAATTGGACGCCTTCCTCGGCTCACTTCTCGTTAAAGGCCAGATATGTAGTGACCTGAGAACTTCCCTCCCTGAGGTGCAGCCTAGAGTTCCCAGGTCTGGAGTTGCCAGTGGGGAGATAAAATGGACATAAAAAGAATATAATGGAGAGGAAAAGAAACCGGAAAGAAAGGAAAAATTGGGGGTGTGGGAATGCGTGGCCTGGGGTGGGAGGGTGTGCCCTGGCCTACAAGGCCCATTCTTGTGATTCTGTGGCTATGTGTGGGCGAAGGCACAGTCCAGCAGCGTGCAGACTACGTGTGGTGCGTCGTCCCAGGGTGGGGCCCCTGAACTGTACATAAATCCCCTGAGAAGGCGGACGCCAGTCTGGATGGTTCTGAAGGATGCTGGCTAGGCCGACTGCGTGACGCAGAAGCCGGCTTGCCAGAGCGTCTATGTGCACGAACACATAACCACATAGAAGCGTTCACGTCCCCTTCCGCCCTTTTTATTTAGTTGGACCACAGAGTTCTAAAGTCTGTCCTGGAGAAAGTTCCGGGTTGGCGACTCTCGCCTCCTGCGAACCTGGCCCTACCAAAGGAGGCAGCTACAGAGCAGTAACCTAAGTCACTAAGCCCCAAGACCCTCGCACAGATGTGCCAGGCGCCTCGAAGGCGACAAGGCGCCTACCACCAAAGCTGAACGCGTGGGGGTGGGGAGGAGACAGGGAACCAGAAATCCAGAGAAACTTGAGGCCAGCAGGCTTTGAAGAAGACCCGCACGCATCCCTTCTTACAGTTCGCGCCAGGGCGCAGCCGCCTTGCTCCACGGTCCCTGGCACCAACTCGTGTCACCCTCCCTTCCACTAGGGAGCCCCGCGCGCGCGCGTTTCTGGGCTGCGGAAGGCCCACACTCACCTGATATCGCGCGCGCAGAGTCCAGCCGGGATCCTGAGAGGTCCTGCGCCCCGCATCACCTCTCCACGGCCGCGACCCGGCAGCCAGGGCCGCTCCCTGCAGCGCTCCCCGTCTGCGCCACCGGCTTTCCGGAACCCGGCCTGGCGCGCAGCGTCGGAGGCCCCGCGGCGGCGGCAGGCCGAGCCCATAGGGGCATCAGGCCAACTCCCCCCGCGCCCGCGGGCTTCTCTACTCTTATTATTAAAGGATCCCCCGGAACGTGTTTACGTTGAGCCTTGTAAACTTCCTGCCCGGGACTTTGCCATCTCTCAGGAAATCAGAACCTGCGCTTGTAAAAGGGGACACGGGGCCGCGGGGCCAACTAAGCAGATTTCAGAGTTAAGCGTGGGGGGAGGGGGCTACGAGGAGAGTCTGCTCTGTGAGTTCAGATCTGAGAGTGGCAGCTCCCTGGGGTACCCTGGGGAACGTGAATGGGACGCGCACTGGGTGCAAGCCTCCGCGTCTGAGTTGGTGATTTGCGGATTCGCTCGGAGGCATCGTTGCACATGTGGTCCGGGCGAGTGTTAATGCACGCGCGTGTGCGCCTTCATGAATGAGTGTACGGAGCCGCCTGCTAGGGAACCTGTGCGGTTCGTGGCACTGCGCGACCTGAAGCCACTCTCCGGGTCCCGCTTGCAGCGCTTGGAGACAAAGCGCCCGCGAAGCCGCCTGCGGTTTCGTTTTCCGCCCGCCCGCGCTCGGCCGGGGCAGTGGCTGCAGCGCGGTTGGGCGAGTCCGAGGAGCGCCGGGCGCCGGCGCAGCGCTTCCCAGGGCGGGGAGTGAGGGGAGGCGGTCCCTCTCGGGAACTTACGCCGTCCTGCCCCGGGGGCCGAGAACCCAAACGCTCGCTCTGCCCGCGCTGGTCACGACCCAAGGCCTCCGCCACCGCCGCAACCCAGTGCGTCGGGAAGACGGGGTCCCGGGTGCGTGTCCTGCCCGGTCATCCGGGCCTAGGAGGCGGGGACCGGCGCACCGGGTCCAGGTCGGCAGAGGCGGGGCGGGCTGCGCAGTCCGCGGAGCGGGGGTGGAGGGGGGGCTGGGGACGCGTGGGGAGGGACCTGGGGGGGCTTGAGCCCACTGAATAAGGGGGATCGGACACTACAAGCTGCGGGGGCGCAAAAGCGTACACGGGGGAGGGTAGGCGAGAGGGGGGGCGGTGCCGGGCCCCCTGATGCGCGTGGCCTCCCGCAGGGAGGAGGAGGAGGAGGAGGAGAATAGCGCGCCTGGGGAGGGCGGGCGCGCGGGGGAGGCGCGCTCGGGAGCCGCAGTGACGGCAGAGGTGCAGCCGCCCCGCGCAGCCCCCTCCCCTCCCTCCCCTCCTGCTCCTCCTCCTCCCGGCTCGGCGGCGCAGAGCAGCGGCGGCAGCGGCGGCGGCAGCAGCCACCCGATGTCCGCGCCCGACAAGCAGCAGCCGCCGCACGGCGGGGGCACAGGAGGAGGCGGCGGCGCGGGCGGCCAGGCCATGGACCCCGCGGCGGCGGGCCCCACCAAGGCCAAGAAGACCAACGCCGGCGTGCGGCGGCCGGAGAAGCCGCCCTACTCGTACATCGCGCTCATCGTCATGGCCATCCAGAGCTCGCCCAGCAAGCGCCTGACGCTCAGCGAGATCTACCAGTTTCTTCAGGCGCGCTTCCCCTTCTTCCGCGGCGCCTACCAGGGCTGGAAGAACTCTGTGCGCCACAACCTGTCGCTCAACGAGTGCTTCATCAAACTGCCCAAGGGCCTCGGGCGACCGGGCAAGGGCCACTACTGGACCATCGACCCGGCTAGCGAGTTTATGTTCGAGGAGGGCTCGTTCCGCCGGCGGCCGCGCGGCTTCCGAAGGAAATGCCAGGCGCTCAAGCCTGTATACAGCATGGTGAACGGCCTGGGCTTCAATCACCTCCCCGACACCTACGGCTTCCAGGGCTCCGGAGGCCTCTCCTGCGCGCCCAACAGCCTGGCGCTGGAAGGCGGCTTGGGTATGATGAATGGCCACTTGGCGGGCAACGTGGACGGCATGGCTTTGCCCAGCCACTCAGTGCCACACCTGCCCTCCAACGGCGGCCACTCGTACATGGGTGGCTGCGGTGGCTCTGCGGCCGGGGAGTATCCGCACCACGACAGCTCAGTGCCCGCTTCTCCGCTGCTGCCGGCCGGCGCCGGCGGGGTCATGGAGCCGCACGCCGTTTACTCCAGCTCCACAGCAGCCTGGCCGCCCGCGGCCTCCGCGGCTCTCAACAGCGGGGCCTCCTACATCAAGCAACAGCCTCTGTCCCCTTGCAACCCAGCGGCCAACCCCTTGTCTGGCAGCATCTCCACGCACTCCCTGGACCAGCCATACCTGCACCAAAACAGTCACAACGGGCCAGCGGAACTGCAAGGTGAGTTCAGGGGTCTCCAACCCCAGACTCGTGCTTTGACAGTCACTGTGAGCCAATCATGCTTCTAGAGTACGAGCCTCCACTCTGAGGGGAGGCAGCAGCCCACCGGACCTTTGGGTACCAACTGTTCTCTCTTTGAGGAATGAGCGCAGTTTTGATACCCCGGGTTTAGACTGGTCGAGTTTCGGTTCTCGCTTCTCTTTTCTGCCTGTCCCAAGCTTGACCAGGTAGGCCCCATTCACACCAAAAAGACTTAGACCCCAGCGCTCTTAAGTCCGTTGGACATGTGGGTTCCTTCGCCTCTAGCAAAGGCCCTGTGTATCTAGCCAGGGGCCTAGTCCTGGCCAGCGGGCCCACCTTTCGGATACTTCCCATGTGAAAAATCTGTGTCAGGCAAGAACGGAAGAGTTAGGCCCAAAGCAAGCATTAGGCCCAAAGCGGCCTGGGCCAAACACTGAGAGGCCCAGCCCAGGCCCTTCAGGAAACCTGGTTTGGTGAGTCCAGGGGCATTTTGTGCTGACATAAGCTGGACCTTGTGTGGTAGAGTTGGGGGGGGTGTCCGATTTTTTAGCCCCAACGCTCTTTGTCTTTGAGGATCCAGGTTTCAAGACCCCTTAGAGCCCACCCCAGAACTCCCCCACTGAAAAAGAAGATAACTTTCAGCTTCCGAGCCTAGTTCTGGAAGGAAAAATGGGCAGAGGGATAGCCATAAATAACCTGTCAGTGCGGCCCCAGGGAGGCAGACCCGAGGAGAGAGGTGGTTAGTTGGTAGCCCAGCTTTCCACAGGGTCACCCCCCTGCATGTGCCTGTCCTTCAAGGGACTCTTCAGTTGACTGAACCTTGATGCAGGCTTTGAATCCTGTTGACCCCGCATTGGGCATCTGGCTCCACAAGGGTGGAAGTGGCGACTGTAGAAATCTCAGCAATCCAGGCTCTGGGGCATCAGAAGCCATAACGGCTTCCTGGGCCTTCTTCCCCTTCCGAATCAAAGAAGCCCTCCGCCAGGCACGGAGTCCAGGCTGGAGAGGCCCAAGCCGCTGGAAGCCCCACAAGCAGGACTTAAAGCCAGTTATTAGTCCAGGTCCAGAGAACCACAGCGAGGGGCTATTTCAGTCCCCCGCTGAGGGCTGTGAGCCCCAGGAAGGTCAGTTTTACTAGGAAGTGGGGCTAGGAGGAGTGTGGTGAGCAAGGCTGAGCTGCCTGCCTGCTACACCCAAGTTTGTTGGGGCTTCTAGGCTGCGTCCTGAACTCTCGCCTGTGTAATCTAATGTTTTGCTTCTACCTCTTGCTGTCACCTTGCCCTACAGGCATCCCTCGGTATCACTCGCAGTCACCCAGCATGTGTGACAGAAAGGAGTTTGTCTTCTCTTTCAATGCCATGGCCTCTTCTTCTATGCACACTACTGGTGGAGGGTCTTACTATCACCAGCAGGTCACCTATCAAGACATCAAGCCCTGTGTGATGTGAGGTGAGGCCAACAGGCCCTCCAGCCCAGCCTGGCCGGCCCAGGGACCAGGAGCCCACCGCCACAAACTGCTTTACTCTGGAGGTATAACGCGTCAGCAAGAGAAAAGGGACAGCCCCACCCCTAACGGATTATTTGTAAAGAAAACCCCAACACAGACTGGGAGTAGCGGCTGGCGACTCCACCCCCACTCCCTCACTAATTTCTAAAAAAACAGCGGCTGTGGGGCCAGGTCGCAGTGCAGCTGTCAGTAAATAAATACTTATTTTCAACCCCATTGAAAGCGGCCACGGAGGTGCTGTGTCCTGTGTCCTCGGGGAAGCCAGATACACGGGAAGAGTTCTGCAGAGGTCTCTCCGCCCCTCCCACACCCAAGGACAGTTGTTTTAAGAAAAAAAGAGACACGAGAGACCAGTCATCAAAAACTTTTATTTTTGGTTGAGTATTTATCTTTTAGTTTTTAACTTTTTGAAAGAATGTCTTGAACAGCTCTCTCTTCAGCCATCTTTCTCCCCCTTCCGGGGAGGAGAATGGGACCAGGTGTGGCATCCCCTCTCCCAACCCGGGGTCTCTTCCAGCAATCACAGGTGAATCTTTATGGGAATGACACAGATACCTGAAGCCACTGTTTGTCTTTTTTTTAAAAAAAAAAGAGAACAGTGTCTGAGAAGCTCTGTCCCAGCCTCCGGCCGTCCATTTTCTTCTTCGTCCTCCAGCGTCTGTTTTTCACCTTGCTTGGAGTTACATTTTGACTTTTCCCCTGGGTGTTTTTCTGTCTCGACTGTGACTCTCTGAAAAGAAAGGAACACAGTGAGATGGGGGAACCTAGGTTCGATCTGGCCGGTGTAGTTCAGGCGCTCTGACACGGTAGACGGGCTCAGCCTGCTATTTATTCTGCTTTACTTCCTTACTCAAAACACCACGTAGCTCTGCCCTCTCAGTATTAATGGTGTGACTTGGTTGGCAATATTTGCCATGTAGAGTTGTTGTCATTATTGTGTGTGTGTTTTTTTAGATAACCATTGTAAATTTGAAACAAAGACCAATCTGTGTAAAAACAAATTTCCATATGTTTTATATAAATATATATAATATGAAGGACTGTCCCCTTTCCCCCCTTTTAGTATTTTGGCCGCAGAGGTGCGGCATCTGTGACACATATTTTAAACCTCCTTTCTGCACTGTATAAAAGGGACAATCTGAGGGTATGCTTTTTGTGTATTTTTTTTTCCTACAAAAAGAACAAAAATAAAAATGTATAACATTTGTACAAGGCCTCCAAAACTCCTGTTGCTAGACATAAATCAGAATGCCTGTTTTTTGGGAGAAATAGTAGACCAACTAGTTACTACCTCAGGAGTGTCAGCTCTGGGCGGTGGGATTAAATGTAGGTGATTCTGAACTTTGTCTTTCCCAATTGGCCCTCTTCATCCTTTATTTCACGCTGGAGTAAAAGCTGAGAAGGGATAACTTTTTCTTCATTTCTGTCTTCTGAAGAGGAGTCCTCCGTTGTCCCTCTAAATGCCATTCCTTAGCTTGAAGAAATAATCACACATTTAAAGAAAAAATGTAGACCTTCATCCCAGGGAAAAGCAAGTGTGTGCACACATACACACATGGTCTTTACATATATTTATGCATAATTTTTCTGCTACCATGAGCCCAGTGAGTCCTTCATTCTAGGGGCGAGCCTGGCCTGCCTTGCATTCTGTTGTAGATAAATGAAGCAACTTCAAAGCTTTGTTTGTTTGTTTTTACTTATTTTGCCTACTTGGTTTTTTTTTTAATTGCCCGATGCCTTTCTCCTGTGGAGTCCTGTAAAACCCAGTCAGGAAGAGACGGAGCATCCGTGGGTGCTCAGGGCTACGCCCACGCTCCCTCCCGGAACATATTTCCCCTTTAAACCGTATTTTTTCCTTCCTCTTCTGGAGACAACGAACAGCTAAGCCCCGGTCTCCCCTGACCACCATCGCCATCACCAACCACCCACCTAGGAAAACAAACAGAATTGTTGGTGCCGCGGTCCTGACCCACCGCAGTGTCTGTGCACCGTGGGGTCGCGCCCCAGAACCTGCTTCTTCTCAAGACTTGACATTCTGGACGGGAGGGTAATTTCTCCGGTGCTCTGTTACATCAAAATTATCAATAAACTAGTCCGGGCAATTAATGTCCCCAACTAACAGCTGTCTATAAAACCCAGATAAAGAGGACGGGAGAAAAGCAGGAGCTAGGGCGGCTGGAGCATCGGGCGGGGGCTGCGGCCTCTCTGCTTTCCCCGTACCGCGTCCTGGGGCAGGTTCGAAACCAGGGGCCGCCTCTCCTCAGGCCTCCCCTTGGGCAGGAAAGCAGGTCCAGGGAAAAGCCCTCAGGCCCTAGGGTCACTGCCTGGAGCCGGGGCGCCTCCCTTCCCGGGGCAGACTGTGCCCCAGCGAGGACAAGGGAGCCCGGAGGCGGCCACCGGTGCTATGGCTCCCGCGCCCATATTGATTCCGTGTCCCGGCGGCACCGCGGACCCCGGCTTCCGACTCCTGTGTGGGGTTCAGTGGAATTTCCCAGCTCCGCCACATCAGGGCCAGCTGGGTAGAAGGCACCCAGAGTCGCCCCGGCAGAACTGGCCAAAACCCAGGGGATGGGGGCCTGGCTCTGCCTCTCGCCTGATCTGTCGCCGCCGGAGGGTGAGAGGGAAAGTCCGTCCTTCCCCTGGAGGAGGGCGGGCTCCAGGCAAGCGTAGAAGGGCCGGATTAGGCCGGGAAGATCGCCTAGCAGCCACCCGAGGTCTCCCGCCGCCGCCACTGTGGTGGCGCCCGGGTTTCTCCAGGGCTCATTTTGGTTTAGGGTCGCCTGATGGGAAGCGCCCACTGCGGTGCTCAAGAAAGCATTCGGACACCTGCAGGTCACAGGCTAAAAACTCAACACGAAATTGTGTGTGAGTGCTTACTGTCAGCTCACCTCACTGGGAGCGTGCGTTAGTTAAAACCCAAGGACCCTTGCAGAACTGTCCAGAGGCAAAGGCTGTGGGAGGCAGGAGGCATGGAGATGGACAAGCCGCAGGGAGTCACACAGCTAGGCCCTGTGGGTAAAACACAGTCCCCTCCACAACCTCCTCCTGCGGACCTGGGTATAAATCCCGGAGGCCCCGACTCTGGGTCCCACAGACCTAGGCAGGAGGAACTGCCCGGACCCTGAACCCAGGCCGGGTCTGACAGCAGCACCTAAGGCCTACAGGGCAACAGGGTTTGTGAGCTGTGCCTGCAGGCGCCTGGCCCACAGAGGCGCCATCTATACACTGTCAGCCTTTCTCTTTGGGGTTGAAGGGTCCAGGGCAGGGAAGGCTTGGTACTGCACCAAAGCCTGGCTCCCTGCCTGCCAGGCCCCTACCAGTGACTGTGTCCCTGGAAGGGAGTGGAAATACTGACCTGGAGTCCTTACCCTGAGGCCACCTGGCATTGTGGAAACCAAGCCACCCTAGTCTTTGAATTCCTCTTCTCTGACAGTGTTGTTCCAGAAAGATGGAGCGGTGACGTGCTCAGGAGGAAGGGGACAGATTTTCCTGGCACCCAGGAGGGAGAACGGGTGGCCTTCGGACTCCTGGGGTTTCTCACTGTAAGGATGGGGGGTGGGGAAAATGCAGCAAGTAGGAACCAATCCTCGCTTTCCAGGAGCCTCCTCTTGGGTGCTTCCTATGAACATCCAGTTGGGCCTGAGAGTCCTACACAGACTACCAGAATATTCTGACACTTGGTCCCAGGATGAGAGAAGAAAGGTCACTTTACTTATGCCAGTGGCTCTGTGAGACCCACCACACGGGAGTTGGGAGTCTGTCTCAGTCTGTAACTACCTGAGGGAGAGACAGGGAAAGTCCACACCCCTTGACAGGTCCTCCCCACAGATTGACAGGAATCCTGGTAAGGGCTGAAGCCTGAGGTCTTCCTCAGATCAACCCCCTGGATCCCTGCTGAGGTAGCTTGGTCTGGCCTCTGCTGCCCTCTCCTGCCTGCTCTGGCTTCAGCGGCGGCGGCTTGGGGGAAACTTGGGTGACCAGGGTAGCAGGCAGCATTCTGGTGACATTCTTATCCCCACAGCCCAGCCCTCTCCACAGCTCAGCTCGTTCTCTCCACAGCCCCTTAGGTGGCTCTCACTCTTCCCCTCCCCACACTCCAGCCATGAAAGCCAAACTCAGAGAGGACAAGGGTAAAATAAGAACCAGGGCCTGAGGCTCAGGCCCCGGGTTTTCTGACCCCGAAGCCTTTGACCTGTTCGGATGGATAACCCATTGTCGGTGGAGAGGGCAGTGATGAGGAAGTCCAGATCCAGCCCAGCTTTCTCACTGAGCCCAGAAGGGCTACGGCTCCCAGCCCGAGGACTCTGACTTCCCAGAGTTACAGAGCCTGCCATTCCTATCCCCCCTACCCCACCCGCTCCCTTTCTTTCTCCAGCCCTTGGTACTGTGGAAATACATGTCAAGCAAAAGTTGACACAGGACCACAGATGCTGTGGATAGCGGTAGGGTGCGGCTGCCTGATCCCGTTTCTCAGATGCGGGGTCTCCTTAACGAGAGGAGGGGGCCTTCTTTCCTGCAATCCTGGGAGGAGGGTGCAGTACCAGTCACTGGATTCCCGTGGAGCTTTAACGGTGAGCTTTATCCCCTGCTTGGATTTCCTCAGCCAGTCCCCGCCCACTTCTCCCCGCCCCTCCCACTTTCTGCAATGGTTCTGTAGCCAGGGTCTCACTCTTAGGTTGCCATCTACCATAGATCTCTACTCCCACCCCTGTGATAATTTCTGGTGTGCTTTGACAGCCCAGAGAGGAGTATGATCTGACAGGTAAAGAGTGGCCACGGCTGTTCAATCCACCCACACTGAGAGCCCATGGATGCCTGCCATCGGACTCCTTCACAGGGGACAGGTCGGAACAGCCCTGCTGTTGCCAGTTGGTGTCCACAGTCACCTGGCTGGCCACACAGAAACTTTGAGGAGAGCCCGACAGGAAGGTGAGATTACCAAGGTGTGACTGTGTGTGTTCTCTGCTGAGAGCAGACCCAGGGTCCTGCCAATGTTTCCAGTACCAGGAAGGCTCACGTGGATCCCATGAAAGGATGTCACTGGGCTTGGGCCACCCAGGAGACAATAGGTGGAACAGTCTGAACAGAGCTAAACTCAGCCATAGAACAGGCAGGGCCCTTTGAGTGGGCCGTTTGCCTGGCCAGAGCAGACCCAGCCAGCACCGCTCTAGAATAGTTCTGGTGTTCAATGCCCTTGTGGTGACACAGCACTGGCCGGGGAGGGACCATATGCCAAACCTCTCTGAGCATCTTATTAAGACTACTGACATCACACCAGGGAGGCAGGGGCCCCATGTTCCCTGAGTGTCCCGGCCATGGCCATGTGGAAGAATGCCAGGTTCTTAGATGTCCCTGAAAAAAAGGACAACTCGTCCGTCTTTGGGAATGTGTCCTGAAAGCATGTTCTAGATAGGCACATGATGTCTCTGGGTTTCTGTGATAGGGGCCTGACAGGCATGGGCTCTCACTGGACCCCCAGCACCCGCTCCAGTAGTGGGGCTGAGTCTGAGAGATGGACCTGTGTGTGACCTGCTACACAGGGGGGCAGGGCAGCAGGTAGGCAGGGGCGGGGAAGGAGCAACAGGACACACTTTGTTGTGGTGTCAGTACAGGGAGAGAGCTCAAGGTTAGGGACCCCTTGAAAAGGAGAGGGAACCTCGGATAACACTCGGAGAAACACTAGGGCTACCCTGGGACGTTGTTCCTATCTCTCACGAGGCGACAGCGCCCCCTGCTGTCCATTTCTCACAGTTCGCGTTACAGAACTGTGAGAACTACAGAAAATGGGTTTCACCGGGAGGCAAGCATAGGTGCCCAGATGATTCGACCCTATTCAAGGCCCTTGGTTTAGGGGAGCTTAGGGGAGATGGATTATTTTTGTTGGAAGTTGAATTAATTTCTTTTCCTAGTCGCACAAACAATGGGGCTTCAGAAAAGTGGAAGGTTGCATCATTTTCAGCCCAATCCCAGGCAGCTTTGCGGCCTGTGGACACATGCCCTGCACACGGAGACCCCGTGGCCCCAAGAGGAGCAGATAACAGACGGACGTACCAGGGCTCCGGGCCACTGGGTGGATTCCTCGATCCGCCTCTTTCTAACTTTGTTTGCTTTCCTCCTGTGGTGCCTGGTGACCTGAGAAGTATACTGTAAGTCTCAAAAGCGTTTACTCAGGCACAGAGAGGGTGAGACCTTGTCTGAGGTCACACAGCTAGAAGGCACTGCAAACCCGCCCCACCCTTCAGGCAGTGTGTGGCACTGACTTGGGATTCTTCAACCACTAAATGTTCTCTGTGTTCTGACAAGCTGCTGTGGCTTCCGGTTGGCCAGGAGGCCTGGCTTGTGGCAGGTCAGTGTTCCCCCTGGGAACGGCCTTTTTCCATTCAACAGGGCCAGGCTCCAGGACGTCAGCCAGTTCTGGTCTGAGACCCTTCTCTGGAAAATTGCTCCTTCTGGTGGGTCTGTTGGACCTGCAGGTGGGAGCCATGTTAGATTTACCCACAGCTCAGCACCTCAAGGCCGATGCTTACGGCTACCAACCACCGAAGTATGGGACGTCTACACCACACAGACGCACGTCAGCTCCCATTTCAATCTTGTGGATTTATAGCCCTGGAAAATAAAGGACTCCATTCACAGGAGACAGCCCTGTCCCTGCAAGGGAACAGAAGTGCAGCTCCTTACCTAAATCTGCTTGTCTGGACGTCTCTGTGGCGGATCCTGGGTGACCCAGACTCTCTGAGGCTCTGGGAAGGATGGGGAAGACCTACAGAGTCCTTGTGACCTGCAGTGTGACCACAGGAGCACCAAAGGGCAGCGACCAAAGCCTAGAGGTGAGAGGCTTGAACTGAAGGATGCAGGATGGATGCTGGATGGGCCCAGCACACTGGGTGACTGATGCCCATGCCACAGACCCAGACCCATGTTTCTTCTGCTGTAGGAAGACCGAAGTCATCACATAGGGAAGGGCTGGTTTTCCCTCCTGCCAAATGGCCCTAGCTTGATCCTGCTCACTGGGGGGTAAAGAGCAACTTGCTTGGCTTCTGGGACTCAGCTAGCAGAGGACCTTCAACCACAATGATAACAGAGGTTAGGATGAACCCTCTACCTATATCCTGTGACTTGCCATTCTTCAGCGGAAATACAGGTCTATGCTTGATGAGCTACCTGTGTCCATCACCATCTGTGACCACAGGTGAGGATTGATTACTGAGGAAAAAACACTTGCACCCAAGTTCAGGGGCTTAACCATAAGTCATTTCACTCATGAGGCTATATGGCTGCCTCAGTAGGACCAGATCCTCAGGGCTCCTCCGCCTGGCCTGGGATCTCTTCCAAAATGGCACATGGTCCTGGCAGTGCTGGGCACCGGGTCCTCTCCACAGGGTAGTCCAGCACCACCACAGCATGGGACTGGTCTCCAGATGACAAACATGGTATGACTTTAGCCAGATTTGGGGGGGTGATGGCTTCTGGTGGGAAGGGCTAGAGCATTTCCTAGGAAGTTACACCAAGCTCCAAAGGGGACTTTGAGCTCTTGGGAGAATAGTCCAATTGCAAGGAAAGGGATTTTGAAGTGTGTGAGATCAGCAGGCATTGCCCACTAAAGAGTTCTGAGGTCCACAGGTTGGGTGTCGCCTACACTGTAGCCCATATATGTGGGTCTAGTTGCAGATCTACTTTGTAGAACGCCTCTAGTATTTTGGAAATTTGAAGCTGAGTGTGGTGAGAGGCAGAGGCAGTCGGATCTTGAGTTTGAGGCCAGCCGGGTCTGTAGATTGAGTTTCAGAACAACCAGGGCTACACAGAGGAAACTCTTGTCTCAAAAAAAACAGAACATAAAAGAAAATCCAAAATAACTAATAAAATTGATGTTCTCTTTGAGGGCTTATCTTCTATTTGAGGTGCTAGTCACAGAACTCAGATAAAGGTGCAGGAACATGGCTGCCTTTGGTTACGTCTGCTGGGGCTGTGGAACAGCAACCTCAGAAGCGTCACAAACAGGCCAGGTGTTGGGGACCCGGAGGAGGTGGCATCAGGCCCAGGTGCCTGGGATGTGGGGTAACAGCATCCCAGCTGTCCAGAACCCACCATCAGACCAGGAGGAGAGCCTGTGTTGGCTCCTTCTATAAAGACAGAAAACTAATCTCAGGCCACAGAAGACCATCAGGCCTGTGCCTTTAAATGTGTTTTCATGTGCCAGGCCATCCAGAGTGCTGGGGTGATCTGTGGGTGTTTGTTGTGGGTGCCTGACAGACACATTTTTCCTAATGTGATGGCTAGTCTTACACCAACTCGACACGAACTGGGGTCATTTTTGGAAGAGGGAACCTCAAATGAAGAAATGTCCCCACTAGACAGGCACATGGGCAAGCTTTTGGTGCCTTTTCTTGGTCGATGGCTGACAGGGAGGGCTGTACCACCCCTAGGTTGATAGTCCTGGGCTCTACAGGAAAGCAGGCTTAGCAAGCCTCGAGGAGTGGCTCTCCCCCATGGTCTCTGCATCAGCTGACTCGTACCCCTGCCCTGACTTCCTTTAAGGACGGACTGATATGGACAGATAAGATGAAATAAGCCCCTCCTTCCCACGTTGTTTTTGGCCATGGTGTTCTATTACAGAGCAGAAATTTAAGAACTATAAAGTGACCCCTCGGCTCGGCAGCCTCTTCTCCAGAGTTCTATCCTTCAAGCCTCCATCTGGCTCCTCAGAACAATGACTGCTGTTACTCTGGCCTCTCCTTCTGGGGTACCCTGGCGTCTGTAGCAAGTGTGGCTTCACCAGGACAGGACACAGGGCAGAAGGGATGCAGGCAACCTCACCGGGACGTTTGAACCTTGTAACCACCTCTCATCTCTAGGCTGGGGCTTAGAAGCTGGCATTGGGTAGGTCTTTGCCCGGAAGCTCCTCTGCCAGCCGGCTTCATTCTGTTTACACGTTCATGTGTGTGCACGTGGGAGACCACAGGCCAGCTTCTGCTGTCCTCTGTCCTGTGGGTAACAATTCCTGATGCTCTATTTTCTTGGTTCCCTGAGGAGCGTCTACTGAGATCTTGCTGGCCGTGTTGGAACTGACATCTTTCTGCGGATCTGCAACCACTTTCTGTAAACTCATCAGCCAGTCTCAATTACTTAGTTTTAATGCTAGTATGCATACACGCACATGTGTGCATGCGTGTGGGTACGCGATAGTCATGAACAGATGAGGGAGGGCATCAGATTCCTGTAGCTGAAGCCAGGGGTGCTTGTGAGCTTTGTAACGTCATCATGGGTGGAGGGAACTGAACTCAGGTCTCCTGGAAGAGCAGTAGGGGCTCCTAAGGGCTATACCATGTCTCTAGGCCCTGCTGTTCCGTTTCTAGAAGTTATGTTATAATGGATGCAAGGAAAGCTGTTGGTTTGTATCGTCCTGCATTAGTTCTTCAAGATGCCCAGAAGGGTTTACTCAGCTTGAGGCATCAGTCTGTCCCGGCAGGAGATTGAGCTCTGCTCTCAGGACAGCCAGGATGCAGGGCAGGCACACACAGAGAGAGGCCAGTGCGTTCGAGAGTTTTATGCCAAATTGACACAAGGTAGAATCGTCTGAGGAGGGAGCCTCAATTGGGAAAATGCCTCCATGAGATCAGGCTGCAGAGAAGCCTGCAGAACATTTTCTTATGATTGATGCGGGAAGGCCCAGACCACATTGTAGGTAGGGTCATCCCTGGGCTGGGGGTTCTATAAGAAAATAGGCTGAGCAAGACATGAGGAGCAAACAGTAAGCAGCCCCTGCCATGGCCTCTGCATCAGCTCCTGCTCCAGGTTCCTGCCCTGCTTGAGTTCCTGGCCTCACTGATTTTGATGACAAACTGTTGTATGGAACTGTGAATAAAATAAACCCTTCCTCCCAAGTTGCCTTGGTCATGGTGGTTCATCACAGTGACAGTTACCCAACTTAAGCCAGCCAGCTTGAGATGCATCCCTGAGGACGACTTCTCCCAAACAGTCATCCTTCTGCCCAGGTCTCCACTATTGGCAAAGTGGAAAACCATGAGTGGAAGCGTGGAGAGGCCCAGAACCCTGCAGCGACATTTACAGCATCTTTGTCACCTCAGCACCTGACAGCAGCTCTCTGTCCATTTTGATTATGTGTGCTATACAACTGTAGTGACAAAGAATGCAGTGACATCGTCACCTGTGGCTTCCGTCATCTGGAGAACCAGACCTCAAAGGCACAGAGACGGGGTAGCCCTGTAGCATCTACCTGGGCTTAGACTGAGGGCACCTGGCCTTCAGCGCTTACACACTTTACACAGGCACAAGTGGCTTACACTGTGTGTCAACACATCTGGATTATTCTGGCAACAAGGGACAGGAGGCCCACGCTATCTGGGAGGCCTGAGTCACACCGGTGGGATTCAGGCTTGGCTGGCTCTTGAGTAAGGGTCATCTCCCAGCTCCCAGCTCACGTAAAGTGTGGATTTCCTGAGTTGCTCATGCCCTGCAGGTCTGCAGCAGGAGGGGAGAGACAGCTCCACACTGCTAATCTGCAGGCGCTGTCCCCTGGGACATCAGCGGTAAGAAGGGACACAAGGGGGCAGGCAGAACTCTGAGGAGAGCAGAACAGGTGAGGATGGGGTGGCTGTGGAGTGGGAGGTGGGGCCAGGCAGAGGCCAGCACAGCCCAAGTCTGCTTCCCTCAGCCACTCCTCACGGCACCTGTGACAACTTGGAAGCGGTGGTTACTGAACTGTTTCCTAAGGCTGGGTCTCTGCAAGAAGATGTATATCATAAATTCTTTTCCTTTAATATGAGTACAATTATATGAATATTCCGGGGCAGAGGACGGTGCTAACAGACACTGTGGAAGACCCAGTAAAAACAAGAAACTTGCCAGGCATGCAGATTTGAACAAAATAAACTCTCCACCTAAATGCTTATGTTTTTCCTTGGGATCAATGGCACAAGTGCTTTTGGGAGAGCACAGGCAGCCATGTTCCTCGTATCCTCACCTGACAGACAGCGTGGCTCTAAGCAGCCTGGGTAGATGTCACCATGCATGCACACAACACAGGGCAGAAGCCCCACCCTTCCCACTCCTGTTCTGATGGGCTAGAGGTTCTCCAGTGGTCGCAAGGTCACCCGGCTCTGCCACATGCCCTCGATCCCTGCCAGGCATGGCCTCTTCTCTGCAGGTCTCGGCTCTCGTCCTCAAACACCCTGAAACAGGTCTCCATTGTCTACCTCTTGTCTGGTCTGCTCTGCCCTGAACCTTCTGCACCCGGAGAAGATCACGTGGACGTCACAAGACCCAGAACTGGAATGGGCCAGAGCCTGCAGCATCCTGGAAGTCCCTACCCAGGTCTCTTCCCAGGAAGAACAGAGCAGGAGCCTTACACAGCAGCAGGTCATCACCAATGGCAAACTGTCACACGGCACACACATCCCAGCAGAAAAGGTGTGACTCTCCTGCTGGGGGCAGCTCGCCAGGTCACATATCCCTCTGCTGCCCCAGTGACACCCTCAAGGCGTTGGCACCCAGACGTAGGCCCTGTAGGAGAGAGGCAGCCTGCTGGGCAGCAGCTGAGTCTGTATAGTGTAGAATTGCCCTGTGCTGTGGCCCCTGCCAGGTAAGCCTCAGGGGCACTGCCCCCAGCTCCTGGAGGGCTCCCTTCAGCTCACGCACACGAGTATTGTAGGGCAGGTTTCCCACGCACACAGTGGCAGCTAGTTGGGTGTCCGTCCCCTGCAGGGGACTATGGGACCTTCCTCGGAAACCTGCTTGTGGTCTATCCTGGGGTCTCCTGACAGTGCTTGGAGCTGGCTGCTGGCTGCCAGGCTCGGCCTGAAGAGCGACATCCTTCCCAGCCCGTTTCTCTCGCTCACGGAGGCTCCTGAGCACTGGGATTTTCGTAAGCATCTCACAGCTGACCTGGAAGAGAAAGCAGCCACAGCTGGTCTTGGGGTGTCCAGGGGGCAGTCACACCAAGGCCACGCCCACACGCTCAGAGGCAATTCTGGCAATGCCATACCCCGAATATGCACGGAAGGATGCTGAGGGGCCCAGCTCAGGCTCTGGGGAGGGAGAGAAGACGCCACTGACTGGAGTGAAGCACAGGCCCTCAGTCTAGGCAAGCATTCTACCACTGGGCTACAGCCCGGCCACTTCTTATTTTGAGACAAAGCCTTATCCTTTTGTTCGGGCTTGTCTGAATGTCAAACCTGCCATTCTCCTGCCTCGGCATCCAGGGTGTCAGCATGAGAAGCCTGCACTGCCAGAACTGGATTCCACTGCTTAACAAAAGTCACCAACCTGCAGCTCTGACCCCACGTCAGCCTGAATGAGATCCCGGCACTCTGAAGTTGTCCAGATTGGCCCTTCGTGTGCCATAGTGAGGGTGGAACAGGCCTCTACCTTCCTGAGGCCCAGGAAGTACAAACAGCCCGGGCTCCTTTGTGGACCACCCACTCACAAGAGGCTCCTGGAGTCACTGGGATTCACACAGGCCACAGAGGGCAATTCCCTGCCTACCTCCAGGAGGGTGAGGCCCTCTGCTGTGCCTGTGGCTGGGATGGAGTCCTTCACGAGCTTACGAGTATCTCTTGGGTCGAAGAACTGAGCTAGGTAGGTCTGACATAGAGCAGGATTTGTGCAGCACTCCCTAGCAGAAGGGCCACCAAATTGCTAAATGAACAGCTAGTTAGCTCAGTGCCAGCCTATGGGGCTGTGCACAGGCCACCTGTGGCCCTAATTGGTTGGTACAATGGCCACAATATCCCAACAACCTGCAGAGACAGTGGAAGGCAGGCAGACCAGCACATGGGCACTGAGGGTATGCACGTCAGTCAGCTCTCAGGTTCTGAGGTTGCTCTCCTATGAAGCCGAGCAGCTCAAGATGATGACATGTCTCAATGCTCAGTCTACCATGAAGCCAGGCATCACTCCTCTCTAGAGCAGTCTCTTCTGAGTAGGGAGTGATGACGCCCAATGTGGCTTGGCTTTCTTCTCTACAAATCCCAACCCCATTGGCTCTGCCATGTCCCAGCTGCTCACATTTGGGCTTACAGAACAAGGGTGTACTGTTGCCCAGGCTGACATGGACCTGCTTTTCCTGGCTGCCAATTAGGAATGGTTGTTAGCTCTGTCCACACGCCACGTGAAATGGAGATGCTAATTGTTAATCACACAGAAGATAATCATTCCATCCTCCAAGAACTAAACACAGATTTGACTTTCGCATGTCAATCACTGAGAAGTTTGCAATCCCTTGTTGGGGCTGGCAGTGTAGGCTTTTTATCCTGACACTTGAGAGGCCTAGTGAACCCTGCCTCCAAAAAAAAAAGAAGCAAAGATCTGTGAGGCAGCTCAGCAGCAAAGTGCTTGCCCAGAGTCACAAGGCCGTAAGTCCAACCCCACAGAGCTGCAAAACCAACAAAAACTGGAAACCCTGCAGGTCATGGTGGTGCATACCCTGAGGAATGATGTCCAGGGTGAACTCTGGCCTCTGCACATGCACACACGTGAACACACACAGAGACAGAGTCAGAGAGAGAGAGAGAGAGAGAGAGAGAGAGAGAGAATGAAAACCGTCGGCAGGGGAGCCCCAGTGAGGTGACCCTCCCTCCCGATCACGGCTTTCTGGGTAAGAAGACTCTATGACTCAGCCTGAAGAGGTGACTCGGGCTATACCATTCAAAGTTGTTGGTTGTTGGCAATGCTCATATCCAGCTGCACAGGCTAGTGGACAGCGGCCAGGACACACAAGGAACACCGCGAGAGCCGCCACAGTACCACGAGAGCCACCACAGTACACCATGTCAGCCACAGGGATGACCCACCTTGGACCACATGATGCCTGTTGGCTTTGGGCGTGCACAGCCTGTAGTGATGACCCTGGTGGGAGTGAGGATGTAGTCAACCGTGAGGTCGTGGTCCTCCAGAAGAGCCTCAGGGATGTCAACGACCTGGACCGGATGGGAGCTGACAGTCAGGTGACAGCAGGGCCCGCCCAGCAGGAACCCCGCATTGACAATCGACTCTAGTGGCAGGCATGAGGAGGAGCAGGTGTCTCTGGCTCCCACTCCTAGGGTAGCTGGCAAGGAGGCCAGCGACAGGTCTGCAGGACGTACCTGGCAGTCGTGGACAATCGTGACGACTGGTGTCCCCTCGTGGACGGCTCCCATGGACACCATCATGGCATACTCGAGATCAGCGTAGCCTTCTCCCTTCCCAATTCGCCAGCCTAAGAAACAAGACGGGGGCACAGCGGAAGTGGGTTCCTGTCAGATCTCCGTGGAAAGACAAGATCCCAGAGTTCCTCTTGTCCACTGCAACCCACGGCGGCCCCAGAACACGAACCACAGGCACCCAATGCTAAAAATGCACAGTGAGAGAGGGAGCCTCAGATGCCACGTGGAGTGACCACACTGGCACTTGGGAGGCTGTCATGACAGCAAGACACCCTGAAAAGCAGTAGGCAGGGCCGGGTGCCAGGGCATAGACCGGCAGTCAGCACTCAGAGGCTGACTCGGAAGAGGGCAGAAGGTTTTGCCATCAGAACGGAAAGTCAGTGTGTGACAACAGAGAAGAGAGCTCTACTTCGAGAGGCAGGTTTGGTCTTCCTGTCCCGGGAAGAACAGGCGGATGGAAAGGTGGGCTGGCTGCAGTGGGCTTCACAGCCATGGGCCCATCCAGGCAGAAGAACAAAGGACCACAGCAGTGAGCAGGCAGTACCGGCCTTCGGCTCTCCTTGCCTGGAGTCTGGGTACCACCGCAGCATCACTCAGGAGCAAGCACACCACCAAGACGCCTAAGACTGAGACCTGCCTGAGCCCTTGACAGTCAGAAATGCATACGCAAAAGAATAAGACAGACAAAGGGACAGAGGACAGCAGACAGTACGTGTGGACTACATGGCTGGGCAAGCTGAGGCAGGAGACAGGTAGGAAGGAAGTTCTCAACCATCTTAACCCTGCAGCCCTTTAACACAGTTCCTCGTGTTGTGCTGACCCCCGACCGTACAGTCATTTCAGTGGTGCATCTAGCTGTAATTCTGCTACTGTTATGAATCACAATGTATCTGACATGCATGATAGCCGTTATGTGAGCCCAAAGGGGTCACGACCCATAGGTTGAGAGCCATTGTCCTCCATGGTGGCACACACGCATGGGGGTCTTGCAGGAGGTGGACAGGAGGACAGGGAACCTGATGGAAGAAGACTATAAATATACAGTATAGGAGAATATAAGGACACAGTATGGAGACTGTAAGCTAGCCTGGGCTAAACAGCAACACTCTATCTTTAAAAACCAAAACTAAAGGCAGGAGAGAGATTACCGCTCACCATCAGTCTGCTAAAAGTTAATGTTGGATAATTCCAATCATGAGTGGGCCTCCACGCATGCCCGTGGGGACGCTCCAGACTGCGTGAGTCACAGACGTCAGGTTCTCCGCATGGACAGTGGCAAGTGGGGAGGTCACCGGGCAGCCTTCGGGAACATCCAGACTGCCTGCCTGCCTCTAGCTTACCTTTCTCAGACACAGCAACAGAGCCCACCACAACTAAATCCACGCGGACACTGGAATCCAAGCCCACTGGGACGCTGAAGTTCCGCACACCCTGGGGAGGGAAGCGTGAAGAGCTCATAGTCTCTGAGCAGGCAGAGTGGGGTTGGGTTCCACACCACCCTCCAGGAGGCAGTGTCCTGGGACAGCCAGTTCTGGGAGCAATCAGAGGGTGAGTCTCCTACAGTCCCCATCCCAGGGAGGTGGCCAGAGGGCAGCACTGACCACACAGAGTCCCACAGCACTAATGCCAGTGAGCATCACCGGGAGCACCAGGTGAGCACCATCAGGAGCACCTATTGAGCACCAGGTAAGAGACACACGAGTAGGACAGACCCTGGGGAGTCACAGGAGCTTCAGGTTCCTCACGGACAGGGACACCAGGATGCTGGTTTGAAATGAGGCCACAGGTTATGCACTTTAGTGCAGTAGGTACCCCCGTGTGGCCATGCCTTCATGCAGGCACTCTTGCTTCTGGAAATGCTCCCCAAGTGCAACCACCTGTCCAGATCATCAGAAGTCTCTATAAAGTCTGAGTGACTGTGCCTCTGTAGCAGGTTGGAGATCTGGCAAGATCAGTGTGGGTCTGTCCAAAGCACATGGCTGGGCATGCCCGAAGCACCCACCCTTTGTGCCAGCCCTCTCTGTGGCCGTGGGACTGAGCACCACCAGGCCGTCTCTGCGGCCATGGGACTGAGCACCACCAGAACTGCGGTTCATCTTACTTTCCCTCTTTCTTTTTAAAAATTTTCCCCATTTTCTTCAGTGATGGGATACGGGGCCTCATATATCTGTAGAAGAGCTCTAGTGAGGTCCACTACACTACACACACACACACACGCACACACACACACACACACATACCACACACACATACATATGCACCACACACACATACATCATACACACATACATACACCCATACATACAACCCCCACATACTCACATATATACACACGCACACACATATATACACATATACATACATACACATACACACACGCATACATACATACACACACGCACACACACACCACATACACACACACACACCATACACATATACACACCATACATACCTACACACATACACCCATACATATACACACACTGCATATACACACACACACACACACACACAGAGTTCCCTTTAATCTTTCTTCTGAGAGACAGTGTTGCTGTGAGGCCAGGGCAGGTTTGGACAGCAATCCTCCCACTCCAGCTTGCCCAGCAGCCGATTTCAGGTGTGCACCACCAACTCCAGCCCTCTGTGCACACACATTCTATCTTTCTAGCAGAGTGGACACACTTTTGTAAGCCGTAGACGATTCTATTTTTTAAGTCTATTTTATTTTACATTGTTATGTACTTACATTCCAGGTGTTGCCTCCCCCCACACCCCGACAATTCTATTTCTTCAATAAGAAAAGTTATGAGCAAATGGTGAATCAATCAACTGCTACATGTTAGAATCAGACAACAATCCCTTTATGGAAATGACATGGGGTTTGTGGGTCTTTAAAAAGCCACCAAGTGTCATTTTACCTAAGATGCAAACCCTGGCTCTCCATCCCTCAAGTGTGTCTCCAGACCACTTTATCAGGACTGTGAAGTGTCTGGTGACAGGCAATCAGGCTCCTGTCAGCGGTTCCAAATGACAGGCGCTTCCCAGCCTGCTCTGCAGACGGCCATCGGGCCATCGCTGCTCCAGCCAGCACAGGTGCACAGCGCCAAACCCACCACAAGAGGGCGCCAGAGTGCCAACTGTCTAACACGCATTTCTCCAGGTCAGTCCACCCATTCATTCAAGGATCTACTGCTCCCATGGAGCTGCTGAGTCTGCTCTCACACCTGTGTGTGAACCCTGTGGGACAGTCCCTGAAGGGGGGGGTTCCAGCACTCACCTGGGAGGTGGCACATCGCCTCAGTATGTCTTTGGTGGCTCCAGGAGGTGGTGTGATCTTGTTAAACAGCCCTGTTCTCAGTCTTGGTGTTGGGACCAGCAGTGTTTTTTTGCTCTTTGAGGAGGGAGAAGACAGTCAGTCAACTACAGGGCGGGCGCATGTTTTCCCCACTGCAGGAGGAAAGGGATATGGGCTGAGCAACACCTGAGCAGACCCAGACGGCTTCCTTTCTCCTGCCTGGATCCCCTGAGGGCCACATGGGGACTGCAGGTGACAGGACAGGAGAGTGTCCATCCCTTGTGCCACCCCCATCAGTCACGGTTCCCTGCTTCTCCCTGCAGTCTCATGGGCCAAATCCTGCTCAATCCTGCTCTGCTTAGAGAACTGCTTAGGAGCCCCACATCGACGCCCTTCCTCCCTGGACCACGTGTTAGGCATCCTGCCCAGCTGAGACTTCTGTATTACTGAGACACCAGTGGGAGACAATCGAGTCACCCCCCCCCACACACACACACACAGCCTCTGGCGGTCACAGGGGGATTTCCAAAGCCCCGTGCCTGACATGCAGTGCCAACAGCAGCCCCGTGGGACTGGAGCAGCAGCGGACTTGGCTCAGCAGAGCTACAGTCAACATTACGTGAACCGTGCCCTTCCATGACACCTTGGCGGCTCTGTCTTTAATCACTCTGACTGCTCTAAGTTATAATTGCTTAGGAGGAAGGAACATTAAAACGCACACCACGGTCTCTTCTCATAGACGGATATGCTATAAAGCAGTGAAAGTCAATGCTCCCTTTGCTTTGAGAGGCAGCTGGCACATGTGTGCCCAGACTCTGCTCTGTTTGGGAGACAAAGTTATCAGATTTCTATCTGAGGAGTTTTTTGTTTCGAGGAATTAGAACAGTAACAATGTAGCGAAGAAACAGACTGTTGTGAATTGCAGTCATGGCTCAGTCTACCTGGATACACTGTGCCTACGCATCAGGAAGACGACTGAGGGCAGCCTAGGAAAGTGGAGTTACCTGCAGTGCCAGCAAGCGGACACCTTCCAGGGGCTTATCAGGGTCCACTTTCATTTCCTGTGTCCCAGCAAAGACTTCCAGGTCTCTGATGCTCTGGCCAGCCAGGTAGGACCCCTAGTTAGGCAGACACAGTGCCACCCTTACCTCCAGCACCAGGAAGCGGGCGTTCCTCTGAGGAGCATCAGGGTTAACTTTAATGGTTCTGGCCACACTGAAAGCGTGCAGGTGAGGGAAATGCTCTGCAGCATGAGAAGCACCCTGTGTAGACGTGACTGCGTGTCACCATGAAGGTACGGGCCAGGTCTGGCCCAGGCATCACAGCCCAGCATGAGGCCAGATCCCCCCAAGGAGACAGAAAGAGCACAGTGTGGAAAGGGCTAACCCAGAACTCAGTTTTTACTGGAAGAAAACTCTGAAGAGAGCACAAGTCTCAAGGGCAGAATCGGGCTGGATTTCCACAAGAGAACGGAGCTCCTGTAAGCACTGCCCAGTCAAGGAGCAGGACGGCCTGAGGCCTTGTGTGATTCACTCCTGAGACCTTGAGCAGGTCCTGTGCTTCCTCCGCCCTCTTCCCTGAACTCCATGTTCATCTGTCTCCCACAGAACACAAAGGAGGGATGGCCTCCAGTCTGCAGCAGGCTCGGTCAGGACCAGAGCCAGGCCAATGTAAGGAGAAATTCCAGGCAACATAGGGTGCTGGTGGATGCTTGGTTTTAAGTCCACTAGGGCCTTGGTATGTCTTCACAAAGCACTTCAGAATTTTTTTCAAAACCTATCTCTCAATACCCCACCCCTCCCTCTCTCTTCAGGGTCTTCTGCAGCTCAGTCAGGCCTCCAATTCACGATGTAGCTGTGAATGACCTCAAACTCCTGATCCCCCTGCCTCCGCCTGCCAGGATGGCCAGCCTGAGCCAGCATCTGTCTTACACTGCCTCTTTAAGGCAAACTATTTCCCATGCAAACTATCAGCAGTAGCCATCTCGGGTTGACTTATATTTTGAACAGTTAGGACACTGAGGTCCAGGGCTGGTACTAAAGGCTGGGCTTCCCTCTGTGGGCTCCACAAGCCCCTCCCTAAGTGGCTGAGGGACGCCAGCTCAGAGACTGTGCATGGCCCAAGGGGTCATGGAGTAGGATTCGTCAAAACACCACGTGCCCCCCCCCCAGACCCTCCGGACTCTGCCTCCACACACTGTGCCCCCAAAATCCATCCCACCAGAAAGCATTGGATCTGTGTCACTGATATGAATAGCTTGATCCCTTTCTAACAATCCCAGGAACACTTCTGTACCTTGAAGTTGGGGATCCTGTGGTGGACAGGTCGGGGAAAGTCAGCTATATCATGGGATTCCATGTAGTCCCAAATCCGTTCACGTATGCTTTGCTTGGAGACACCTATGACATCAAAGGACTGTGACGTACTGATAAAAAACCATCCCACAATGCACGCTGGCACTTGTATACCTGCTGGAGTGACATCATTTGCACCGGAATTTGTGACTGAATCGGACCAGTTTAAAACACCCAAAATGTTGGTTTTTCCCTCAAGCTCCTTCACCAGTTGAGAGAAGTGCCTTCCTTTCTGCTAGGAAGCTGCAGTGGACTGTAAAACCTAGCCGTAAATTAATTTGTATTCTTTTCTCTGCAGTGCTAGGGGCTCCTGCATACCAGGCAAGGTCTCTACTAGTGAGCTACACACCTTTTGGAGGTAGGGTGTCTTTCTGTTCAAGATGGGACTTGAACCTGAAGTCCTTAAGTATCGAGCATTACGTGTGTGCCACTGGGTCTAGCTAGAAGGTCGTCTTTTGAGTTATTTAGTGGCCCTGTGGGTCAAACTTGAGGCTTTAAGAATTCTAAGAGCACTATCACTGAGCCACACGCCCAGCCTGTCCTTTTAAATTGTTAAACCCTTACAAATGACCTTACAAGCCTCACAAGACTGGTGTATAGAAAGTACATTTGTCTTTCTTGTTATTTATGGCTGGTGCCTTGGTGGCGCATGCCTTTAATCCCAGATCTTGGGAGGCAGAGGAGGTCGAATCTCTAATTTCGAGGCCAGCCTGAAACACAGAGTGAGTTCCAGGGCAGCCAGGACTACACAGAGATACCCTGACTCGAAGAAAACAAAACCAAAGATGTATTTATTGTATATGTGCACCGCCAGTAACCTGGGTGGGTGTGTGTGCACGCAGGAGCCGCAGAGCACTGGGTCCCTTCCGGTGGAACTGGACTTGTGAGAACTGGACTTGTGAGCCACCACACAGGCTCACTGGGCCTGAACTCTGGTCCTTGGCAACAAACGCTCTTAATCATTACTCGCTCTGCTCGCTCTATGTATCTCCTCTCCTCCCTCCCCATCTCTCCCTCTCTCTCTTACTCCTCTCTTCTTTCCCTCCCTTCCTTCCTCCTTCTCTTTCTCCTCTTTTCCCCTCCTCCCTCCCTCTCCAGCTCTTTCCTTTCTCTCGCTCAGTCGCTCTCCTTTCTCTCTCTCCTCCCCTCTCCCGCCCTCTCCTCTTTCTCTCGCTTTCTCTCTCACTCAATCTCTCTCCTCGCTCTCTCCCCCCCCCCACTTCCTCTCCAGCCCCAAACTTTGTGAAGGCGTCACAGCGTTAGCACCAGCAGAGCCCTCTGTCCAGCAATGGATGCTTTCCACACTTTGTGGCTGGTGCACACACTCCCTACTTGTTGAAAACGCTTTGCAGCGCGGGCAGGTGCTCAATGCTGCGCGACGACGTCCCCAGCCCTGGCTGGTTTAAACCTGCCTAGCCCGGCTGGGCGAGGGCGGATTGACCCTCCCTCCCGGCTGTCAGCCTCGGCGTCCCAGCCGTAACAGGTGGAGCCGCGTCCTCCCCACGCATGCGGACCACGTGGACGACCGCGCCGTCCCAGCCTCGGTTTCCCCACTGCCCTCCGTTCTCACCCTCCTGGGTCTCCATGGCTACCACGTCACCGAGCGACGCCCCCGTAGCGCATCCCGGCGCGTTAGTGACGTCAGACAGCCGCGCTTCGTGCTACACATGCGCACTGAAGCTAAGTAACCAGGCATGCGTGGATGATGCAGTGGGCGGGGATCCCGTTCTGGGGTTGGGGTTCCCAGCAGTAGCCTCGGACGCCTTAGAGGATCGAAGCCACCACTGGAGCCGCCTCTGAACGCGGATGCCCAGGACTGCCCCGGGGCATACACGCACACAACACGCATGCATTTGTACCGCATGGAACATATAACACTGATAGGGCCGTCGAGATGGCTCAGCGAGTGAAGACGCTTGCCATCAAGCCTGACAACTTGAGTTCGATCCTCCGGACCAAAACACAGGGTGGCAGGAGGAAAAAAAAAAAAAAGACTCCCTAAAGTTGTCTTTTGACCTTCACAAGCTGTGCTGTGTCGTGAGCGCATACACACACATCATGCCCACAAAAAACTACAGGGGTCATATATATATCACATGCGAGATATATATATATGTATATCTTAAATATGCAAGTACGTATAGTAGCTGTAGAAACAGCACTTGAAATTCAAGGTTAACAAGGAAAGCTGTATATAGGAGTGGATCTAGGATTTCCAACTTCCTGTACCAAGAATTGTACCAGGAACACGTGCTTAGACATAGAAATAAAGACTATTTATTAAGGAAAGAAAAGGCACTCCCGAGATGAAGAGCGTTGTAAGCAGGGGACCGCAGACAACAAGTGCCAGGCCTGGAGGCTTCTGATTCCTCAGTGGTCATTTACATACACCCACTTGAGCTTTGCCTTTGTCCATCTCTGGCTTTGGTGGTCATGCCGGTTCTGGCATCTGGCTCCAGTCTTCCCAGGTGTGCGTGTGCGTGTGTGTGTGTGTGTGTGTGTGTGTTCCCAATGCAAGGAGAAGTGGAGGTAGGTGGCTTAGAAAGAGACCAAAGCTGCTTGGTGTTTGCTTGTAGTCAGCATACTGTGCGTTTGGAACATCTGATTGGGCTAAGGATGTCCCCGGTGGCCGCCCAGCCCCATGCACCCAGCCTCTGATGGGGGTGGGGATCTGTTGTCTGTTTTGCAGCTTGCCTTTCTTTGCACCTTGAAGAGGCAAGGCTTCTCTGAACTGCCCCCTCCCTGGGATGGGATAGGTGGCCTCACAGCTGCCATCTTCACGGATTCCTCAGTGGGTTAGAGTCTGTTAGCACTCTGCTCTTCCTGCCCACTAATGGGACAAAATGACTGGTACACTTTTTTTTTTTTTTTTTGAGACAGCATCTGACTATGCAGTCCTGGCTGGCCCTACAACTCATCATGTAGACCAGGCTGGCCTTGAAATCCCGGCCCCACTTGTCTCTTCTCCCAAGGGCTGGGTGTAAAGTTGTGAGCCACCATGCCTGGCAAACGTTTGCTTTTCTGCTCTACCCCCCAACCCCATCTTCCTTTTTCTCTTCCTCTTCCTCCCATTTCCTCTTTTCTTCTGCCTCTTCCTGTTCCTTTAGGTGTTTTGAGACAGGGTTGTAGTCTTTCCTGACCTTGAACTCACAATCCTCCTGCCTCAGCCTCCTAAGTTTCCATGTGCTAGGGTTGCAGCCCAGTGTCACCGCACCTCAGTTTGCATATTCTTTCTGTCTTCTTGTGTGTGTTGGAGTCGTGCTTCCTATGTGTGGAGGTGTGAGGAAGCTGGTGACATCCTCAAAAGCCACCCAGCTTGTTTCCTGACCCACCCCCAGGAATCTGCCTGTCTCTGCTGGATTTTCAGGTCTACACTGACATACCCAGATTTTTATTTTTATTCTTTAGCATGGGCGTTCCTTACAAGGCAAGCATTTTACCGACTGAGCCCTTTCTAACTCTCAATTCCCCTGACTGGAGAGTGCAGTATAGAGGGAACAGCTGTGTCCCATCCAGTATCCCCTAGTTTCTAGAGTTGTCATTACCGTCAGACTGTCCTCAGAGAAAGGACTGTGACCCAGGCTTCTGACCAGCACACTTCTGCAAGGACACTGGACTACCTGTCTCCTGAAGTCCTCTCTTAGATTAAACATGTTTCCCTGGAAGTGGAGAAAACACCTCTCTACCAGATTTTTTAACAATCATCTGTTTATTTACTTTGGATTATGAGGCAAGACCTCAGAGCCCAGGACCTACATAGTGTAAGGACAGAGCTGTCTCCTGGAAACTGCCCTATGACCTCAACACAGTCAACCTGGTCCATCTCCCCTTCCCCCAAATAAATGCAAAAACATTTTTAATTTAAAAAAAGAAAGAATTCCTAACAGCATGGGGTCTAGCCTGCCTTGATGTCCTCTCCTGCTACTGTGTGTGGCCCGGCAGCAGATACAAGCAGATCCCACCACACTGCGTGGTGTAGCTGAAAAAACAGGGAACAGGGTAGAGGGTGTGTATGTGTGGAGGGGAGGGGAGGCAGGTGGTCCGGTAGCTAGAGAGCAAGTACCTGAATGTGATGGACCAAAGGCTCAGCAGGTGCAGTGGGGCTAGAGAGGGCCTTGGCTGATGCAGGGTGAGGGTGATCCTGGCTTCATCACTCCTAAAGGTAACTCAGATGCTATGGTCCAGGCAGTGGCTTGATCCCCAGGGGTTCACTCTGCCCCTGCTCTCCCCAGTCCATGAGCATCTTATTGTCCCAGAATCTGCCTTGTGGCCACTTTGAGTTACCAGTCCAAATTAGGGAGTTTGAGTGTGGCTCATCCTCAGAGCTAGGAATCCTCAATCTAGAGGCTTTGAATCCCAGATCAAAATGTCTACCTCAGCACCTTTCTCTTTTCTGACCTTCCAGTCAGGGTCTGCAGGCTCCCACAGAAGCCCATTTAGCCTGGAGGGTGAGTCACAGGGGTTCACAACGACACAACTATTCATGGCTAGAGTTTTAAAAAAATCCCAGAACAGTGGGAGAGGGGATGCTGGAAGGTTCTTGAACATTCTCAGCTCACTGACTGCTCTCTCTCTCTCTTATATTTCTGTTCTATTTTCAGAGTTATAATGATATTTTGATTTTGAAAATTTCCTAACATGCAGAAAAATCGCAGGGCTGCTACAAGGGAGGCCCTAAGTTTTAAAAGCCCCCATCTTGTTACATTTTGCTACATTTATGAGGCTCGGCTTCCTACTCCTGCCAGCTGTGATACTTAGTGTTGTCTGTCAGTTGACAGACTCTAGGCTCACTTAGGAGAGGGGGCTGTGAGCTTGTCTGTGGAGATTATCTTGGAGGCATTAATTCGGGGGGGACCCCAACCCTGTGGGCATCACATTCCCAGGGATCCTGGACTGTGTGAAGCAGAGATGAACACCAGCACCCATGGGTGTCCTGGCTCCCTTCACTGTGGCTACAGTGTGCAGCTCCTGCCCTGTCCCTGTACCCCCTCCCCCACGCTGCCACTGCCACCGCTTCTGCAAATTGAGGAACTGTGTGCTGAAATTTCTTTTGTCAGAGTATCACAGGCTGGAAAACAGGCTAAAATCCCACCCATCTTTGGTTGAATACTTACTTCCCCCTCCCCTTTCCTCCCTCTCCCTCCCCTTTCCTCCCTCTCCCTCCCCTTTCCTCCCCCTCCCTCCCCTTCCTCCCTTTGTTCCTTCATCCCTTTTCTCCCCTCTTCCTTCTCTCTTTCCTCTCTCCCTGTCTTCTTCTGTAGTGCTGGGATGGAAAACGGGGCAGCGTGTGCCTGGCAGTTGCTCTGCTCGATGGCACAACCCCTTTCAAATATTTTAAAAGTTGCAGAGGCTGTGACATCAGCCCTAAATATTTTGACATGCGCTTGCTACAGGCAGGACCTGTTCTTACCTGAGCACAGTTCCTATCTCACTCAGGAATCTTAACCTGGGGAAGATGGCTGTCCAGGGCACACTCTGGATTCTGATTCCCTCAGACCTGCCCTTTGTTAGCTTTCTGCCCCATAGCATCAAGCATGGCATGGAGTCTCTGGGCTCTTTCTTGTCCTTTGCAACTCCTATCCTCATCAGTTCCTTTACCGTGGCAACTTCTGGAAAATTCTCACTAAACTGGGTTAGGATCCATCAAGGACCGAGACATTTGTCCTGATAACAGGTTTTTCCAGAGGTCCTGGGTTCAATTCCCAGCAGCCACATGGTGGCTCACAGCCATCTGTAATGGGATCTGACGCCCTCTACTGGGCAACAGTGTACTCACATACATGGAATAAATAAATCTTTAAGAAAAAAAAAAGTAGCTCTGTGGCCAGGCGGTGGTAGTGTACACCTTTAGTTCCAGCACTCAGGAGACAGAAGCAGGCAGAGCTCTAAGTTTGAGACCAGCCTGGTCTACAGAGAGTTCCAGAACAACAAGGGCCACACAGACACAGAGAAATGCTATCTCAATTCATCAACCAATAAATCAACCAATAGCTCTGATGCTGGGGCGTGGTGTGCACGTTTAATCCCAGCACTCAGAAAACAAAACCAGGTGTATCTCTGTGAGTTCCAAGCCAGCCTGATCTACATAGTGAGAGCCTGTCTCTAAGAGAAGTGGGTTTCTCTGCCCATGTCTAACCCACAGGTCAGTTTTCAAGAAGCCTTTGGGAACCTGGGACTCTTCTGCTATCTGGTTCCTAAAACTGAAGGCATCTCCCAGACCCAGAGGATTCTGAACAGAGAGTTGAGAACAAAATCGCTTCTGGCTTGTCTGCCTTGGTCCAGGCTGGGCCTGGAAGGCAGAAGTCTCCAGACCTGACCTTTCATCACATATCTGAACAGCTCTCGGCTCAACTTCCCAACTCGCACTCACAACACACCTCTGCAAGTAGTAGCCAATTTGTTCAACAACCCGGTGGGGTGAATCCAGCCTTCTAGCCAGCCATGTGGAAGAACCTCCTTGCTTCTCTCGAAACTGCTAGAAATCTCAAAGATGTTTCTGTCTCTCAGCCTCAACACATGGCAAAGCTTCAGTGAAAGAGACCCTGCCAGTGGGGGGCGCCCTCCTAGACCCCGGATTAGGTACAAACCACACCCAAACACCTGTTTTCACAAAGAAATTCTTTAATGGGTGGAGAAGAAAGGTTAAACTGGCTGCTTTTTTGTCTCTGGCAGAGAAACAGGAGCCAGTGACCTTGCAGGTATAACTTTAAAGAAGAGAAGGGGGGGATCCTGTGTTAGAACGGGCCAGGATGCTGTGGTATGTTTTGACCGGGCATGTTAATTACGTGAAGCAAGAGGAACTTCTGACTTCAGGACTTCAAAACTTTGATATCTGGACCTTGGTAGTCAGCCTCAGGAGGAGGAAGTGGCCAAATAAGAAAATAGACCTTCGGGGCTAGCTTTAGGAATGTAATCCAACGGTTTTTAGCCAGGCTGAGGGAATGAGAGAGAAGGGTAAGGCTTGCCAGAGCCATGTTTGCCACGCTCGAGCTCAGAGCCCCTTCATTCGGAAAATGGCTTTTTGTAAGCCAAGCTTGCCTTCTTTCTGGGTTTCCGCAGGCTTTACTCTTGCAGTGCAAGGCGTCGTGGCGTCCACAAGGTGTCAGCACCTTCATTAGAACCAAACCTGTCTGGCTGTCCTCGCTCCTCCCCGCTCCCCGCCCCCCGCCTTTTCCGTTGTAGCTCCACAACCGGCCTCAAGATGGCACCATCACCCACGGAGTATTCGCCAGGCGCCTCCAGGTGATGAAGCCGTGGCGCCTGCCGAGGAAGAAGGGCCGGCGGGAAGCGGGGGAGGCACCTCCCGGCCCTTTTCATCGCTTATTATTTGACAAACACACAGGGCTCTCTGGGGTCTGATTTGCCTTCGACTCGTTGACAACAAGACAAGGAAGAGAAGGAACAGGCAATAAGCAAGAATGTAGCAAGTCTTAGAGAGCCGAGGCCTCTGCAGGCTGCCGGAGCCGGACCTGGTTCCTGCCAAGTCCAGGTGTGTGTGTGCAAAGTGTTGTTTTAGAAACCGGAACAAACATCTCTCAGTGCTCCACAGAAGCCCGAAGCCCAGGTCCAGAGCGAAGGAACATCGCTACGACTTCTCTGAGCCTCTCCCGGAGCCCTCACCCTTTCTTTCGGAGAGGAGGCGAGGGTCGATCCATCTGAGAATTAAACCAAAGTTCTTTTAAGAAGACACTGGTTTCGATCTGGGCATATGGAGGCAGAAAGCGGCCTTTGCCAATTTAGATTTCATAGTCCGAAGCGTTCGGTTTCTGCCCTGTGTTTTGATAAAGCTGTTTAACACGGGGACACACACACACACACACACACACACCTACCTCATAAAAGCAGCTTAATTTGTGCCCCTCCAGCAAGCCTCGGGGGGGGGGGTGTTTCTTGATCAATGAGTGGAATTTTTAGCGACATCGTGAGAAAAATTCAACACTACTTGCCACGAATTTCATGAGGGGCAAGACGTTTTCTGTCACAGTATTTTTTTTTTAAAAAGGAGGGGGGTAATGAAAATACACTAAGGACCATTGGAACAATAACTCTTACTGGGTCCCTGAGAGTAGAGGAGAAGGCTTAACCCCCTACCCAGATCTGCACCCGACCTGCACCCGGGAAGCCTTATTTTGCAGCTTAAAGGGGGAAAGGAATTAGTCCAAAAAAAAAAAATTCAGAACAGCCACAAAAGTGTGTTTCCCAAGATCCTCCATCCAGGTCACGGGGTCCTGTGCAGCCCTGTCCTTTAATTTCTGGTCATCGAGTCAAAGATAATACACATAAATACTTATTTTGCTGTTTCGATGAGAAGTCGTGTAATGCCACTAAAGTCAGAGCTGAAAAAGTGAGTTCTAATCTCTCACAGCCTTTTGCCGAAAAATCTAACGAGGGGTGGGGGTGGGGGGAGTCGGAGGAAGAGAAAGACTGAAACAAATGTTTTATCTGTCGCCTTCTTCCCTACCCAACCGGACCAACAACTTCCAGAAGGTTCTGCGAGGCACAGAGCCTTTCCGTAGGGCCGTCTCAGTGCTTCTGAAGAAGCGGCCGAGCAGGGATCCGATGACGATTGGAGGTGTTGAAGGAATAAATAACCAGTCCACAAATAAACAAACTGTCCCCGGGATTCCTAGAGGGAAGGAGCACGCTTGAAGGTCGGGGAACTCGGTGTCGCTGTGCGTCAAGGCTGGCAACGGAAAAAAAAAAATCCTTCAGTTACCAGGCCCTCTAAGGAGCCCTTGCTCCTCAGCTGACCTTATGAAAACTCAGTAAAACACACAGCCTGAAATATAGTCAATTTACAGGCTCCCAGAGATGCTGGCCGCGGAGTGGGATCTGCGCTGGGCCCAGCACCGACTAGGAAAGCGGGTCGGAGGCTACACTGTGTGGCGATCCTTTGCGTCTCCAGTGGCGAAACTGGGGTGGAGAGCAGGCCTGGGGCTTCCCACGGCGAACAGGGACACCAGCTCCCGGGGGAGGGGAGGCTGGCTGCCTTGTCCAAACCTTCGGGGAGCGCTTTCGTAGGTGGGGAGAAGGGAGAGAAGCCGGGATGGATGGCACGGGAGGCTAGCCCTCTATGCGGGAGAGGAGCCCAGGAAAGCAACCGTTGGGTCCCTGCGCTTTCCCGAACCCCACGAAATGGGCTGGAGGACGTAGATCCATCACCTAAGCCTCAGCGAAGACAGGAGGATCAATTGCTCCTTAGGTGTTACCTTCCCGGCTTGGCTTTCCCACCAAGCCTTCCTTCCCGTCGTGAAAGAGAGAGGAACCGAATTCTACCACCCGGCCTCCTTTGTGGGTTCTTCAACACTCCGACCTGGAAGCGTCTTGTGGGTTATTTATCACAGACTGTGCACGCTCCGTCCGTTTGCTCGGAACCCATTACAACTAGGCCCCCGATAATTAAGAAATCTAATTATTCTAGCCTCTTCACCCATTAATGAGAAAAACAATCTTCAGGCTCTTTCCTACTTACAAGGTCTCGGGAGGCAGATCTCTGCCCAACATCATCAATTCGATTTTATATTTTAAACTAAACCTCTTTCTTATTTTGCAAAGGAATAGGTTTTTATTTTTTGCTCCGGACACGTGGTCTCGTTAAACAAAATGTGATAATAAAATAAAATTTAATAAGATGTAACTCATTTTTAAAAGTCCTCAAGTTAACTTGAGCTGGGGTTGGGAAGTGGGGGGCGAGCTGGCTAAGAGCAACTGGGTCTTAGAGCCGACGGATTCAGGCGCTCCTCGTTCTGATTGGCGCCATCCTTCCCTGAGCTGCCAGATGATTGGTGCAAACTTCCTGGAGGGGGCGCGGCCTGAAGAAAGTAAAAACTCGCTTTGAGCCAGAAGACTTTTGAAACTTTTCCCAATCCCTAAAAGGGACTTTGCTTCTTTTTCCGGGCTCGGCCGCGCAGCCTCTCCGGACCCCAGCTCGCTGACGCTTCGGGCTGCCGTTCTCCTGGTGGGGCCCCGAGATCCGCTGTCTTCTTTTCTAGCATTCGGAAGGGCTGGTCTCTCTCCACGGTCGCGCGTGGCGTCTGTGCCGCCAGCTCAGGGCTGCCACCCGCCGGGGCGAGAGCGCGCGGCCAGCGGGGCCGCCCGGGGTGCGCCCTTCAGGATGCTGATCCGCCCGGTCGGCTGAACCCGAGCGCCGGCGTCTTCCGCGCGTGGCTTGCGAGGCTGCCCCGAGCTGGGGCTGCTCGCATCGCTCCTTCCCTTCCTGCTCTCCTGCTCCGGGCCTCGCTCGCCGCGGGCCGCAGTCGGTGCGCGCAGGCGGAGGCCGGGCGTCTGGGACGCAGCATGCAGGCGCGCTACTCGGTGTCGGACCCCAACGCTCTGGGAGTGGTACCCTACTTGAGCGAGCAAAATTACTACCGGGCGGCGGGCAGCTACGGCGGCATGGCCAGTCCCATGGGCGTCTACTCCGGCCACCCGGAGCAGTACGGCGCCGGCATGGGCCGCTCCTACGCGCCCTACCACCACCAGCCCGCGGCGCCCAAGGACCTGGTGAAGCCGCCCTACAGCTACATTGCGCTCATCACCATGGCGATCCAGAACGCGCCCGAGAAGAAAATCACCCTGAACGGCATCTACCAGTTCATCATGGACCGTTTTCCCTTCTACCGCGAGAACAAGCAGGGCTGGCAGAACAGCATCCGCCACAACCTGTCGCTCAATGAGTGCTTCGTGAAGGTGCCGCGGGACGACAAGAAGCCGGGCAAGGGTAGCTACTGGACGCTCGACCCGGACTCCTACAACATGTTCGAGAACGGCAGCTTCCTGCGGCGGCGGCGGCGCTTCAAGAAGAAGGACGTGCCCAAGGACAAGGAGGAGCGGGCCCATCTCAAGGAGCCGCCCCCGGCCGCGGCCAAGGGTGCCCCGACAGGGACCCCGGTAGCTGACGGGCCCAAGGAGGCCGAGAAGAAAGTGGTGGTCAAGAGCGAGGCGGCGTCACCCGCGCTGCCGGTCATCACCAAGGTGGAGACGCTGAGCCCCGAGGGCGCGCTGCAAGCCAGCCCCCGTAGCGCAGCCTCCACACCC
Organism: Grammomys surdaster; assembly: GCF_004785775.1. Classification (NCBI taxonomy): domain Eukaryota; kingdom Metazoa; phylum Chordata; class Mammalia; order Rodentia; family Muridae; genus Grammomys; species Grammomys surdaster. The sequence continues at coordinate 5,072,843 of NW_021604586.1, forward strand.
GCCGGCTCCCCAGATGGCTCGCTGCCAGAGCACCATGCCGCGGCACCCAACGGGCTGCCCGGCTTCAGCGTGGAGACCATCATGACACTGCGCACGTCGCCTCCGGGCGGCGACCTGAGCCCAGCGGCCGCGCGCGCTGGCCTGGTGGTGCCGCCGCTGGCGCTGCCATACGCCGCAGCGCCACCCGCCGCTTACGCGCAGCCGTGCGCACAGGGTCTGGAGGCTGCGGGCTCCGCGGGCTACCAGTGCAGCATGCGGGCCATGAGCCTGTACACCGGGGCCGAGAGGCCAGCGCACGTGTGCGTTCCGCCGGCGCTGGACGAGGCTCTGTCGGACCACCCGAGCGGCCCCGGCTCCCCGCTCGGCGCCCTCAACCTCGCAGCAGGTCAGGAGGGCGCGTTGGGGGCCTCGGGCCACCACCACCAGCATCACGGTCACCTCCACCCGCAGGCGCCACCGCCCGCCCCGCAACCCCCTCCCGCGCCGCAGCCCGCCACCCAGGCCACCTCCTGGTATCTGAACCACGGCGGGGACCTGAGCCACCTCCCCGGCCACACGTTCGCGACCCAACAGCAAACTTTCCCCAATGTCCGGGAGATGTTCAACTCACACCGGCTAGGACTGGACAACTCGACCCTCGGGGAGTCCCAGGTGAGCAATGCGAGCTGTCAGCTGCCCTACCGAGCTACGCCGTCCCTCTACCGCCATGCAGCTCCCTACTCCTACGACTGCACCAAATACTGAAGCGTCCAGTCCGCTCCAGCCCCAGGCCCGCACCGGCTTCGCCTCCCCATGGGACCTTCTTCGACGGAGCCGCAGAAAGCGACGGAACGCGCCCCTCTCTCAGACCCGGGAGCAGAGAGCTCCGTGCAACTCGCAGGTAACTTATCCGCAGCTCAGTTTGAGATCTCAGCGAGTCCCTCTAAGGGGGATACAGCCCAGCAAAACGAAATACCGATTTAAAAAAAAAGTCCCCTTCCCCTACCCGGATGCTGCGCCCGCTCCCCTTGGGGCTTTAATGGATTAGTTTATGGACCAAACCCCACAGGGACCCCTAATGACTTCTGTGGAGACTCTCCACGGGCGCAAGAGGTCTCTCCGGATAAGGTGCCTTCTGTAAACGAGTGCGGATTTGTAACCAGGCTATTTTGATGTTACTCAGAGCCTTTAATATAATATTTAAAGTTGTGTCCACTGGATAAGGTTTCATCTTGCCCAACCGTTACTGCCAAATTGAATTCAAGAAACCTGTGTGGGTCTTTTCTCCCCACAGTACCATGATAAAACATAGTTTTTTTTCCCCAACTGTAGATCTTTTACAAAACAAGAAAATAATTTATTTATTTTTTTGTTGTTGTTGTTGGATAACGGAATTAAGTATTGGATACTTTGAATTTAGGAAGTGCATGGCTTTGTACAGTAGACGCCATCTGGAGTATTCCTAAAACACACAAAAAGACTTTAAAATTTCAACTTTCGTCTGTGTTTGTCTTATGTGATCTCAGTGTTGTATTTACCTTAAAATAAACCCATGTTGTTTTTCTGCCCAAAAGTTTGGACAGTGTCTTTGTGTTCTTGAATTTTAAAAGGGAAGATGTAGTAAACCCAGTTGTGATTATTTTTATGGTGCAGGTGACCTGGTACAAGGGTGCATGTACAGGACAATGGAGCTCTAATTTACTAATAGAAAGGGCTCTTGATTTGTTGAAATATCCCATCCTTGTTTTTTTTTTTTTTTTTTCCTGCTCAAGGCAATCTGAGAAACTGTTCTCTCTCCACACACACGGACAGGGTTGCCTGAGGGCAGCGAGCTGGCCTGTTAACGAAATGCTTTGTGGGATGCAGAAAACTGTTGCCAATTGTCAAAACAAAATGGTGTCACTCTATCTCTGTGTCCAGCTGTCCTCTCTTTAGGGGAGAAACAGAGAAAGGACAAACGGGTTGCAGCTTGCTAACCTCAACGTAGCGGGAGCCTGGGTGACTCCTGCGCTCCCTCCATTTCCTTAGATGCGGACTTCTTGCTCCTGTTGGGGTTTTAAGTGTGCCAGCAACAAGCAGAGAGTGTTGGTCTCTGGTATTTAATGGCTAGCTTTGGGATCAGATTAGAAGTGAATTTCAGTCCGATTTATTTCTCAATTTGGGCTTTAAATATTTACCCCAGTGCGGTGGAAAGACAAACTGCTCAAGAGCATGTGGTATTTTAGCACCAAAATGGCTCTGGTTTTCAGCATGCTGAATAACAGGGAGATTATTTTTCTTTTTGATTCTGATATCTCATTTCTTAAAATAAAAAAAAAAAGAAAAGGAAGGCAAATCGGGACAAACCTTGCTAAATGTACCTGGGGGGGGGGGCTGTCCCTCTCTTACCTATCTGCTCCCTGAAAGATACAACTTCCTTGCAGGCCTGTGTGTTGGACTCTGGGCAGATCACCGATTCCCACCCCAGTCCATAACATGTACTGTTCATGAGAGTTCTTTCTGCACAGAACATGTTAACCAGGAAGGGGGGGGACTTTGCAGGTCCTCTGGGACTTTGCAGGTCCTCTGCTTAGCTCAGCGGTGGCCACTGTAACACGTATATCGTGTTACTGTTAAAACTGCAAGTTTTGTATCTGTGCTGTTTTGAAATAGAATTAGGGGAGGTTTAAATCCTGGTAATGCTCCCGTATATGTAAGACAATCTTTCAACCTGCGATGCCAGAACATGGCCCATGCTTCATTATCCTCCATAAAGTGGGGAGACTGTGGGCTGGACTGGGGTGCCATGGAGGAGGCAGGCAGAGGAAGGGCCCAGGCCAGGTATATCTTGGTTCCTGAGCAGAGCAGATAGCTTAGAAAGGGGTCAGATCTCTGGTCCCTCCCAACTCTGGTTTCATTTTGCATGGCTCTCTTCAAACCTCTTGCCTTGCCCCATGAGAAGTGAGTTGCTTCTGAGCCAGCTGGCTCTCCCCTTTCCCAGATGTTTTAGGGGCCTCCCTAAAAGCTTGCCCCCATCTTAAGATTCAGAACTCCTGGTGCCTTGTGACTGGCCCAGGGAAAGAAAAGAGGTGGCTTTTTAACGAGGACCATTCTGGAGCAGGTAGCTAGAGAGAAGCCCCCCCCAACAGGCCCTACACAAGGTCTTGTCTTGGAACACAGGTTATGTTAGAGGCTTCTTCCCAGGTCTCCCCAGAGCAGCGGTGTGAAAAATACAGCCCTGGGAAAAGTTGGTCTAGGGTGTTGCTTCCATGGGGCAGTTGAGGAAAAGGATAGTTACCAGAAGGTCAGATTCCTAAGGTTTGCACGGAGCTCAATGCTAGCAGTTCTGCTCGGCCCAGCCTTCTGCACCTTAGGACTAGGGGCTTCATCTCTACTTCCGATAAACTCAGAATCCCTCACCCCCACCCCAGCAATGTTGCCAGCAGCAAGGAGGCATGGTGGGGTCACAGTATTGGGGTTTTAACACCCACTATTGAACGCTGGATAATTTTTCGACTAAAACTTCTGTGGGCACACAGGTTGTTCTTGGCCGTATACGGGTCTATCTCAGGTTGCTCTGTCCCTGGCAAATCCAATCCGGGGCATTCCAGGAAATCGGGGCAAGGAGTTTCCGAGATGGAAGTCCTGGAGTGCCCAGCCCAAGCCGTCCAACTCTCTGCCTGAGTGATTCTGATCTCTACCCAAACACAGCCTTGTCTGATAACCAGCACTCAAGAAGCCGATGCGGCCGGGCAAAGATATGATAAAACTGCAGAGATAAAAATGAAAGCAAACCCAGAGACACTGGCGGAAACCTTCACTTGGGTTTATCCCGGCTGGCCTTAACCAGGGACACTGATCAAACACGGTTCACTTTCAACGATAGCCCTCCACACCTGACCCTCTGGTCCATCATTGCCTTCTTAGGCTGAAGTTTTCAAGAAATGCCTGCCAGCAGAGTCCCTACCGGGACCTCTCCCCAAACCAGCTTGGATCTGCAGCCACAACCCTCGCTCTCTGGCTCAGGTGGCCTGCTGATTCCGGCAAATGAAGAAATTGAGGATGACTTTGGTCCAGGATGTGTCCAACTGGGAATTCAACTCCTACATCTCAAAGCACGGACCCTTGTCACCTGGGCACCACCAGGGATCCTGAGACTGACCTGTTCATCAGTCTTACCCTCGTTTTACTGACGTAAATGAAGACCAAAAGTTAGAAGGAGTTGAAAAGGAAGGGTCCATCTGGGGGATACCAGTACTTGCCTCATGGCCCCTTCAAGGTCCTCTCTCCTGTGGCCCTCCTGCCTGGATCTGGGAAAAGCTGGTGAACATGGCAGAAAGGAGTTTCCAGCGCCCTCCCTGCCAAAGAGGTCTGTTGGCTGCTGTCTTCTCCTTCATCCTTGTTCTCGCTCCCAAATCTAAAGGTGGGGGTGGGGCAGGAATCTCCAACTTTGTTGCAAACCCAAACAGACAAGTATGAATAAAGATGTGTAGAAAATGCTTCACAGGCGGCACAAGGACTAGGGTCTTGAGAAGGCACTGGGATCTCCCAGCCTGCAGGGCTCCCCCCATACGGACCCCTACTGCTGTGCCACCTGCCACTGAACACTCCCACCGACAGGTGTGGCCCGAAGATGGGTCAGTGGGTGGCTCAGCTAGGAATGGAGACATCTAAAGTCTGATTCAGGTGGGGTGGCGGACTGGGTCAGAACCACAGAGTGCCATCTGTCCCGGAGAGCCATCCAGCCCCAAATATTTGAAATCCTTTCCCAAACTGAGAAGCATTCCCTGCCCGTCTTCTTTGCCTACCCTCCACTGCCAACGCCTTTGAAATGTTTGCTCTTTTGAGACAGGCATGCAAAGAAGCCGGTAGCATGGTAGCATGCTTCCAGAGTATTAGGAGGCTGGCGGCCACCGGCCTTCATCGGGGACAGTGTCTGGGAAGATGTCACCGCGTACCTTTACCTTGAGTCAGCCTTCCTTTCAACACCCCTGTGCAGGGATGACCACAGAAAGACATGCCATGGGTATTGTTCTACTTTGGAGCCTTGTCTTTTGAGGGTCTGTTTGTCTTCCTAAGACAAATTCATCCTGGGGCCGCGGGAGAGTGTATAGAGCCGAGCCGGGAGGGGCAGTAGCGGAGTTACAAAGAGGTAGAGCCCTGTAGTGGGAGATTTTGACCTGCCTTGTCTGTCACGGAAGTATGGCCTTGTGGTTTCGGACCTCAGCCTCTGGCCACTGCTGCGGAGGAGCCTAGATGGCCGCCAGACAGCCACGGCTTTCCAGCCCAGGGTGCCTGGCTCCTCCTCAGGCGCTCTGCCTCCCGGGCAGTCTGTCTGCAGTTGAAGCCCCAGCAACATTCCAGGCTCCATAAACGTCTTAACTTCATTCCATTCTCTGGGAACAGTTTCTTAGGTGATATTTCTTAGGACTGTGAAATAGTGTTGTCATTGGGGTGGGGGTGGGGACAGTTCCAACTCTTAACTCCGTTGGCGCTCGGAGAAGGGATGCGGCCATCTATCTTGCCTATCTGGATGGCTTCGCGGTGGGGTAGTGGACGCGCCCCGGAGCCTCCTTGGGAACAGTCCCATCCTTGCTGCGAACAAGGTGCTCTATAAATAAATATGTCATTTGGAAAATCCTGCTCTGCGCTCTGGGCCCCACGTAGCATCAGCTGACCAGATCCAGCCTCTCTTTTCTAAAGGCCCCACTTAGGTCTGTGCACCCTAGGGAGAGTGAGGCGGGAGAAGGGGGAGGGGGGACACCGCTCAGCCTTTTCCAAAGGGGAGGGAGAAGAGCGGAAGAGTGGAAAGCCTTCCAGTGAGGATTTAGGGGTGCTCTGAGGCTCTCACCACCAGGGCTGCATACTTCTCCCATTCCTTCCCTCTCTGCTCTTCCTCACCCTCCAGAGGTCACCTGAGCACCCGGGCCTCACCGTCTCCACCTTTGAGGACAAACTGTGACTCCCGATTCCTTTTTGGTCGTCACTAGCTGGGGAGTTCTCTGTGGCTTAGCCTCAGTTTCATGTTCTGTGCAATGGGTGGATTCTCCAGGTTTATCTTTCACATCAGCTTCGAGGGTTAGGAGGGATCTCTCCACAGGAGTCCTGCGTGCCACCTACAGGGTGGCTGTTATAATATGATTTTGTCTCTGTCTTTGGGACAAGTCTCTGTGGGAGAACTGAGATAAGTTAACACGACAAGCCTCAGTTTCATAGTCTGAAAAAAAAATGGGAATAACAACTGTTCCTCCTTTATTTTTTTGTGTGTGTATGTATGTCTGTGTGCGCATGTGAGTGTGTGTGTGCGTGTCACATTACTCTCCCTAAGACCTCTTTATTTAAAACATCATTTATTATTTTTCTGTTCTGTCCTTGGAACTAGTTACAGGTGCTTGTGAGCACGCCCCTTCCTCCCATGGCGATGCTGAAAGCCAGACTCCTTCAGAACAAGTGCTCTTAAACACTGAGGCATCTCTCCAGCCCCAGACCCTCCTTTTTGAGACAGGACTTCATGTACCCTAGGTTGACCTCAAACTCACCATGTAGCTGAGGATGGACTCTGAACTTCTGATCCTCCGGCTTCTACCCCTCAGATGCTGGGATTGCTGGCATAGGCCCGGCATGTCTGGTTTATCTGGTTTATGTCGCCTTCCTGAGTTCTAGGCAAACGTTCTAGCAGCTGAGTGACACCCCCCCCCCTAATCCCCCCCCCTTTTTAAAATTTTGAGACAGTGTCTCACTGAGGTGGCCCAACTTGCTATCAACTCACTGACGCCCAGGTAGACCTTGAACTTGGGATCATCCTGCCTCAGCTTCCGGAGTAGCTGTGGCAAGCTGCTCAAGGCTTCTTATCGTTTTAGGGGTGAAATGATTTAATACAAGCATATCACACAATTCCACAGCACTCAGTGGTGCTCAATAAGCTTTAGTCATGATGCTCTGTCCCCCATACAGGGGACACCCCCATACAGGGTTTCTCTGTGTAGACGGGGCTAGCTTCAAACTAACTGAGACAAGCCTGCCTCTGCCTCCCGAGTGCTCAGATGGAAGATGTGCATCACCCGTCTATAAAATAAGTCTTTAAAAGTTATTAATGCAATAGATAGAATAGGGACTGTCTGTCTGCGTTTGTCTGTGCTCTCATAGAGAGTGCCGGGAGAGCATAAAGATCTCCCATGTGTGTCAATTATTATCAATGTCACCAAGTATACCCGTGGGAGAAAGGAGGTGGCTTCACATAGTAGGTGCTAGCAAATGCCCAAGGCCCAGTGAGCTGTGAACTACCTAAAGGCCAGAGAGGCAGGCCGACCCCACCCCCACATTCTGCTCTCGCTCTGAAATCAGATTCTACAGCTGCTGCTGCCAACACCACCCTAGTGTCTCTAATGGGTTTTAGGTTGTCATTAAGGTGACTAGTCCGACTCCCCACCCCAAACATAGCACAGTAGGTGAGATCATAGGTAGGCCCGGTGCTCCAGAATAGAAAAAAAAAAAAAGAGTACAGTCGTCCCTTCATTTGGAAGCCTGCTTTGTTCTGGGTGTGCCCAGGGGCAGTGGGAGAAGATCCTGGCTCTCATGCTGGGTTTTGAGGGGCCTGTCTCCTCCTCATAATCTCCGGGAGCGAAAATCCCCTTTGTTTCGGCAATGGCGGACTTTGGCTGTCCTCATCTCACGCAGAAACCACTGCCCATTTCTGCTGGCGTCTGGTTTGGAGAAGCATGGGGTTCTTCTCCAAGGAGGGAGGTAGCTGTCTCCAACTGACTGCCCAGTACATAGAGGGCTTAGCGGGCTGTGTGTGTTTGTGTGTGTGTGTGTGTGCGCGCGTGTGTGCGCGCGGGGGTGGTTGAACGCTTAAGAAACCTGCTTGGAACCCCTTTTTTTCTCTGCGACACCCACTCCTCCTAGGCTCTCCCACCCAACCAGGTCAGCGTTCAGAAGACTAAGCTTCCGCACGAGGGCGCATCCGCTCCTAGACTCGAGGACTCCCGTCCTCTGCGTTGCAGTCCCCGGAAAGGCTGGACCATGCCTCTACGCGAGGGTCGCCCCAGAGCAGGCCCTCTAGGACTAAGTTAGGCTCAGTGTCACCTGAGAGCCCAGGCTTCAGACTGCCCCCGGAGTGCACCGGGTGCACCGGGTGCACCGACTCCAGTCTCCCGCAGACGCTGCCAACTGCAGGCCTTACGCCTCCAAACTGCTAGTGCAAGTCCGCTGGACTTTTCCCCCTTTACGGTCTGTGCCCCGCCCACCTGCCGGGCGTGTCTCCGCCGGCAACCGGCCCACGCCTAAAGTGGGCGGTGTTTTTCTTGAGAATCCAGCTCAGATTTGCCTTAGGGTTTGGAAGAGGTGCCCCAACAGCGCAGCGGGGTGCGCCTTTCGGACGGGTCGAAGGTGCCCGCTAGACTTGGGGTCTTGGAGAGCTCTGGGATTGGCGGGGACTGCGGAGGTGAGGGAGGGAGGTTTACAGTGACAGCGGCTTATTCTGGGTCTGGATCTGTTAAAGGGGATGCAGAAGCGAGGGAACCGGCTGCAAGGGTGAGGTTGCTCACATCTTCCATCCCAGAATTAAAGGGGTATTCCGGGTGAAAGACCGGGGTCCGAGAGAAACACACTCCGACCTTCTGGGCGCCAGTCTTCCCCCAGGACCTAGGCCAGTAACCAGAGCTGCGTGCTGAACTCATAGAGGGAAATGGAATGGGGAGGGCTCACCTTTCTCCGAAATCGGTTTGTCTTTTTGTTTGTTTGTTTTTGTTTTTCCAAGCAGGAGTGAAACTTTTCCGGTTCCTTGCTGGCTTCTTTGCGGTGGTGGGATGCTAGGACAGCGTAAACATGAAGGCTATATTCTCGATTCCTTCCTTTGGAGTGGGAATGTCAAGACTCCACTTGTCCACATTCAGAGGCCATATGAATACTAGCGGCTGGTCCAAGCCTCAGTGTGTCTTTCCCATCCAGTGGGTGGCAGAGACTATTTCTTTACTCACTACACCGCCAAACACTTCCTTCTTCTTTGACAAAGAATTAAGGAGGTGGGGGGGGGGCGGTTAGCTACTATCCCAGATCTTGACACAGTTTCTACTTTCTTTCAAAGAATACTGGCGCGCAGAGTCATGAATAGACTGGTCACGCAAGGTTAACCTGGATTCCTACCCGGCTGGAGGGGAGCCACTTGGAGAGGTGCCCCTTTTGGAATGAGCATCATTCAGGAGTTTGGATTCAAAGCTTGACGTGGCTAAATGTAAAACAAGATGGGTGGGGGATGCTTACACCCCTGGGTGGGAGGGGGGACCAGTATTCAGGCTTTACAAATGCTTAATGTAATCACGGAGCAGCTGTGCACACTTGTAAAGCTGTTGTAACCCCCCTCCTTGTTATAAACAGGAAAGTACAGAATATGGAGCTAAAGACCCACATTCACGAACACCAGCTCCTCGCCAGCTGCCACCCTCCCCCTCTTTATGGCGTGCCTTGCTCCAACCTTAGCCGGACCTTGTTTCCTCTCCTCTCCCCACTTTCTAAGGGGGAGTTGTTTTGTGTTCTTCGTCTGAGATAGGGAGGTAGGGACCAGATACTCTGCTCATCCTCGGCTTTCCAGAGCTGTCTGCTGCTTCCCCCCCCCCCCGAAAAAGCGGGGTCTTAAGATCCCCTCCTTTGAGTCTCCTGGAGCCCCGTTAGGTGGGGCCTCTGGGACAGTAGTCCCCTAGGGAGTGCTCATCTCCTTGTGGGGGTGTGTGTCTAGTGTCTTCCCAGCTCCCGAAATGCAGAGAAGGGTGCTGTCACTACCGTGCCAATTAAGCTCGGGGAAATAAAAGATCTTTTGTGGGAGGATCCCCAAGACCAGATTACAGTGTACCCCTTTGCTTCCCCCCCCCATCTCCATCCCTCCTTTCTGGCTTAGCAGATCCAGCTTGGGGAGAGCCACCCGTCCCTCCACATCCTGCCTCGCTGACTGTGTGCTTACAGCGTCAAGGGGTGGACGTGGTATTTCAAACATCAGATCAGTGCGTTTATATATTGGGTGCCCGGAAATTTTTCCAAATAAACACAGCTTGATTCAACTTGGGTGGGCGGACTTATCAACAGACTAATTCTATAAACAAATGAAGACTAGCCCCGAAACCGATTGGCTGGTATCAAAAAGACACGTGGAGGGAAGAGCTGGGAGATTTTCAGCAATGAAATTTTAATTAATGTGGGTGGGCTGAGAACACAAGGACTGTTTATCATAGACAATTTATTTTCCAGCGCTAAGTCAACACATAATAGCAAACTTACAACAATTATTTAACATTTTTAAAGCCATGAAGAAGGGACAGAACGCGCAGCGGCTGGGGAGAGCGGCAGATCGCAGGGCAGACGCACGGAGGGCTCCCCAGGAGGGCCCTGGCTCGGGGCAAAGTCCCTAGAACTCCCCGGTGGAGTGTAGAGGCTGCTGTCGCCATGAGCCACCTCTTCAGTCCCCCGCTGGCCGCTCTGGCAGCCTCGCCGCTGTTGTACGTGTACAGCCCCGAGAGGCCCGGGCTGCCCCTGGCCTTCGCCCCTGCGGCTGCACTGGCCGGCCCGGGCCGCATCGAGCCTCCGCAGAAGCCGCCCTACAGCTACATCGCGCTTATAGCTATGGCGATCCAGGACGCTCCCGAGCAAAGGGTCACCCTAAACGGCATTTACCAGTTCATCATGGATCGCTTCCCGTTCTATCACGACAACCGCCAAGGCTGGCAGAACAGCATCCGCCACAACCTGTCGCTCAACGAGTGCTTCGTGAAGGTGCCACGTGAGAAGGGGCGGCCGGGCAAGGGTAGCTACTGGACCCTGGACCCCCGCTGCTTGGACATGTTCGAGAACGGCAATTACCGGCGCAGGAAGAGGAAGCCCAAGCCCGCCGCGGGTTCCCCGGAGGCCAAGCGCACCCGGGTCGAACCGCCGGAGACCGAAGTGGGCTGCGATGTAGGGTCCCCAGTCCTGGCCACTGCACGCCCGACGCGCGCGCCGGATCGCTCCCAATCCCCGGTGGTAGACACAGCGCGGCCCGTGCTCCTTCCCTGGCCGGGCCCTGAGCCTCAGGACCCCGACGCGGACCGCAAAGTCCAGGGCGCAGGAGCGGTGGCGAGCGGCCAGCTCGAGCGCCCAGTACACCGTCTGGGGTCCCCTCTGCGCCCCGCCCCCAGCGACTCCCCTAAAGATTCCAAGTCAAAGAGTTTCAGCATCGACAGCATCTTGGCCGTGAGACCAAAGCCAGCCTCAGGGGCCGAAGCACCGGGGATCCCTAAGCCCGTGCCGGGCACGCTGGGCTCCTCTCTGCTCGCCGCCTCCTCCAGCCTACCCCCTCCTTTCAACGCTTCGCTGGTGTTCGACGCGCATGTCCAGGGCGGCTTTTCCCAGCTGGGGATTCCCTTTCTTTCTTATTTTCCTCTGCAGGTTCCTGAGTCCACGGTGTTTCGCTTCCACTAAGGCGGATTAGCGACTTCCCCGCCCCGCGATCCCCCTATCTACAGCGAGCCAATGCCTGTGGGCGAAGGAGTCGCCCCGGTCTCTGCCCTGGCAGAGACTGTGGGTTTGGATCAGTCCCCATGCCGGCCAAACTCGGTGCACTGAGGGGCCATCTGCCATCTCCAAAGATGACTTAACCAGCCTCCGGTAGCTTTGCAGATTTAAAAGTCCAGTAGAGGACATGGTCGCTGCATACTGCGTTCACAGTCCATCTCCAACAGAAGCCCCTCGTTGGCCTCGTTGGCAGCATTGTACAGTGACCCACCACAAGTCCCCTCTCGGACCCGAGTCTCCTGCTGACCCCGAGGGCAGAACTCACAGATATAGAGAACGGCTCTATGTGGAGGTTCATCTGGACCATGGAAGGCTCAGCGGGCTCCGTGTGGCACAGGCCTTGGCTTTGACCTCTTTGGATGTGGGGAGCTTGCAGCCAGGGTGATGGGGATGATCTGTGCTCCGCAGAGTCTGGGAGAGAAGTAGGCCTGGTTAACGTTTACAACCAAGGTTGAACAAAAGCAGGCTGATCGGAAATGCTCGATATGAATAGATAAACCTTCTTCCAGACAGTGAAAGGCTCATTTCTTGGCTTATAAACCAGGCTTCCCTTGCTATAGCCAGTAGCTTCTTTTAAGGCACCCCATGTATGAAGCATCCCCTGGCTTTATGGTGGCACAGCAGTGCATTCCACAGCATAGTCTCTGGTAGATTCTGCTTTTCTTTTTAAGGCACCAAAAGATTTCAGGGGACACAGGAGGATGTGTGCTCAGAAAGACTATGACTCAAAGGAGGGATTTTTTTTTTAAATTTCTGTAGTTTTTAAAGATCTAAGTTTCTCTCCCCCACGACACATACTTTCCAGAATCACATAGTGAAGGACTCCATGTATTCAGAGAGGCTGGGCGAGCAAGGCCTCTCCTCAGTGTGGGACGTGGCCTCCAGGCTCGATAGGGACTCTTTTCAGACATAGCCTGTGGAACCCCAAGTCTATGTTCCCTCCAAGCCCCTCCAGGAGAATCTGGATCCTGATATTACATAAACACGTAAGAGGTGACCAGAAAGCGAGGGTGGGGTATCAACAAAGAGCTGACTAAGCAGCTTCTGACTTTGGGGAAAACTCTCAGGCCTTTGTGGTGCCCGGGTTTAAGCTTGCTGGTGGGCTCTGCAACATGACTTCCTGAGGAAGGAAAGTGCTGGTCCTTGAAGTAAGAAAGGACCAAAAATGAAGACTTCTAGGGCATAGGCCCACAGTCAAGTCTCATAACAACTAAAGTGTGCCGAATATCACATCTATAATCTCAGTACTTGCAAGGCCCGAGGCAGGAGGATTGCTGTGAGTTTAAGGCTACCGTGTGCCACAGAGTTAGTAGTGTCTCAAACCAAGGAACAAAATCCAAACAAACGACCACTTCCCAGGACTTGTGCAAAAGTGCTTAAGAACTCTCAAGTCCCCTGCTGGTCAGCGTTGGGAAAGCATTTTGGGCCTTGTGCTACCTACCATTGGGTCTCACAGCCTAACCCAGGTCCCACCAGGTCTGTGGGAAGAAGGGTACTGGGCAGGAGCTCTACCTGAAGGTCATTGCTCAGACTCCATGGTGGATCCAGGTGTCTGGGACTGAGCAGAGCACAGCCGGCAGGCAGCCGTTGGATGTTTCCCATGTGTTCATCCTCTGAATAAAGTTTTTTTTAAATTTTCATTAACCTCTCACTGACTGGTTCAGTGGATTATGAGGACATAAACAAACAGTATAACGGGAGAAAGAGAGCTCAAGATTATATCCGGGAAGCCGGTCAGCATCTTTGGCGGCCTTGGCTTCTGAGGGTGAAGACAAGCTGCAGAGGCGGGACCAGAAACTCTCCTGAGCCCCTGGGGTGGGAAAGGGTGAGCACTTCTGCGGTACTGGGTGCTTTTAGTTTTTCTTTCCATTCTCGTGTTTGACATGCTGTCCTGTGCGTGTTTGTTGATTCGTGACAACCGACTTTTGAAGAGGCAGCTGATTTAACACCGCTGTTCTTAGAAGGTGGTGTTTTAGGGCTATAACTCAAGAAGCGTTTGTAAGAGCATCATTTTAAAGGGAAAGACAGATGCAAGACCATGTATCCACTTTGTGTGTTTATGCAGGAGGGGTCTATCCAGTTTCCGCTTTCATCAGGCACAGGATTGCTGCAGACTTGGGCCGTGAAGATGTTTTCTATTCAGTCTGTGTGTTCCTTTCCTAGTGAGGAAAAGGGGCAGGGTCTGGGTCCTCGACAGCCAAGCAGCTGCTCTAAGGTCCCATGTATTTAACTGACTTAGTAGTATAGAGTATTGTTATTATTATTATTGATTAGCTAGACCAAGAAATGGTTTCAGGCCCGGCATGGTGGAGCGTGCCGGTAATCAGGAGGCAGAGGCAGGCAGGTTGATCTCTGAGTTCAAGGGCACCCTGATCTACTGATCTACATAGGCGTTCCAAGGCAACTAGAGTTACACAGTGAAATTCTGTCTGAGAGAGAGAGAGAAAGAGAGGGAGAGAGAGAGAGATGTCTGCTAGTAATTAAGACAGCACTCCAGTTGTGTTTAACAGGAAGCAGAAGGGAGGCTATGATTCTACTCTCACGAAATCAGAAGGTCGTCTCTCTGCACAGAACAAAGGAGAGGATCTCCTCTGATAGCTCCCTCTCTCTCTCTCTCTCTCTCTCTCTCTCTCTCTCTCTCTCTGTGTGTGTGTGTGTCTGTGTCACCGTCTCCCTCTCTCTGTCTCTGTCTCTCTGAACGTGCATGTGTGCGTGTGCATGTGTGTGTGTGTTAACTCTCTGTGACCCTCTCAGGTGACTCTCTCATGTGTATGTCTGACTCTCTCTCTCTCTGTTTCTTTCTCTGTATGTGTGTGTGTGACTCCCTGTCTCTGTCTCTCTCTTGTGTGTGTGTGTCTGTGTGTCTTTCTCTGTCTCCCTCTCTCTGTCTCTCTGTATGTGACTCTCTCTGTGTCTCTCTATCTCATGTGTGTGTCTGATTGTGTCTCTCTCTGTCTCTCTGTGTGGGTATGTGCCCATCTGTCTCTTTGTCTCTCTCTGTCTCTACCGGCTTGCCTGTCTCTCTTTCACACATGCAGATGAGCTCACTGAGTGTGACAACAGGTAGATTATTGATGAGCATGTATGTGGATTTGAACACGTGTGTCCATGTGTGTGTATACGTGCAATATCTACATATGTCTGTGCGGTGTACACGGGCACTCAGAGACTTGTGCATGAAGGCGGGGCTTGGATTGAGTGCTGAGTTCTGTAGCTTTAAGCAGGACTTCCTTTTTAAACTGTGTGTGTGTGTTTGTATGTGTGTGCACATGTTCATGTGCACAAGTGTGGTCATGCGTGTGCATACATATGGAGATCAAAGGACAAACATCTTCCATCTTGTTTGACGCAGGGCGTCTCTTGTTTACTTCTGTATACACGCACAGGGCTAGCTGACCCACCAGCTTCTGGAGTCGCCTGTCCTCACCTCCCATCTCTGCAGAAGTTCTGAGATCATAGTTACCAGCTCTACAGCATCTGGCTTTTCATGGGTTCTGGAGATTTGAACTCAGGACCTCACGTTTGCACAACAGGCATCTATCTACCCACTGAGCCACCTCCCCAGTCCTGTAACTGGCTCTCCACAGTTTCATTTTCTATGTCGTTCTGACTAGGGACAGCTTATCCATGTTTCTGCATTACTGCGATGAGGCTAACCCAGGCTTGGTGTCTCAGAAGACACTCTGACTCTGAGCCCTTGCGGCTCTTATCAGTAGAGAGCTTTGTAGTAGACCAGATTGTTTGGATGCTAAGGGTCTGATGCGTATTTCTGAGGACGTAGGCAAGACCTGTCTGGGGCATTTGGGGTGTGGCCATTAACTCCAGCCATTCTCACATGGACCCTGGAGACATGTGTCCTCCTCACATGAACAAGGACTGGCCGGTGACTGTTCAGGACCAGGCCACAGATGGTGATGATTATAGGAGCCAGGGCTTGCCTGCCCTCATGTCAGCAGCCCAAGGTTTCCACCACATGAGAAAATAGATACATAGTCACAGTTTTGTGCACCTTTCTGCCTCACGGTGTAGGAAACACCGTTGCTTCATAGAGTAGAAAGGCTCAATGACAAAATCATCTGCTGTTAAAAAGAAAGAGTAGGGGTTTTCGGGGAAGGCAAATTCATTTGCTATGCATCAGAGTCATTTAAAACAAAACCACCCAGTGACGCATGGTCCACCGCGTTGGTCTGGCCTCAAGGTCCCAGGGCCAGGTTCTGCAGGCCCAGGCAGATGCCAGAGTGTTTGCAGTGACTTGGGAGGGGCCCCATCGAGGACTGAGACTGGCTGGAGGGGATTCCTGTCCCTTCAAATGGCATTTGATTGCCAGCGGCCCTGGGAAAGATGGATAGGTGCTCGTAGGCCTGACTGGGGAGTGAGCTGGATACATGTACCATGGGGGTTAGGGATGTTATCTTTGGGTGCCCTTGTTTATACTAGTACCAGGTGTGGAGGAAGGTGGGCAGGTTGTGGGGCAAAGGTTGGCCCTGAGCCTCCTTCTCTATCAGGTTTGAGTATCAGGGGTTCCACAGATCAATGATAGGAATCGTATTGTGGGAGCTGAGGGTCAGGTGAGGAGACCAGATGGCCTTCTGCCTTATGCTTCTAATACCTCTGATTGGCGGTTACCTGCCATAGTTCTAGCCCCAAGGAAGACTGGGTAACAAGGCTTATAGAAGATGAGCTGTATACACTTACTTCATACTTGGGACAGAGTAGACCTGAGCAAGGACCAGGGTGTGGGAAGCCAAAGGAAGCCACATGACAGGCTGGGAGGTTCTTCTTGGGCCAGTCGGTGGCTGCTGTCCTGACCACCTCGATGGCAATTAAGAGCGAGACTGGGATGCCCTCTGATGATGCTGGGCTGAGCCTTGACTTCCTGGAGATCCGCTCCCTCCTGGGCAAGCTTCCAAGAGGACGGAACAGCTCTAGACACTAATCCTGAGCCATTTAGATGGGCCAGGTCTGGAGCTGGTCATGAGTCCCAGGGGACCCATGGCTCATGGGTTAGGTGGAAGTTGAACAGGCCGAGTTCTAGTGGTGACTCATAACCTCATGATGTACAGTGAGAGACGCTGTAAGCTTCAGGACACTCTAGTCATCTGGCTCCTATATCCTTTGCTGTGTAGCTGGCTACCATCCACCGCCCCGTTCTTTGGGCACGCTCCCACCTCTGAACACCCCTGCCTGCCGCTAGCTTCCCAGCAATCTCTCATGCACACGAACCTGATGTTTAGGCTGGTTGGGAAGGAGGCATCAACTGTGTCTAGTGAAGTCGGTGACCAGCTCCGCTTCGACTTGTTACAGACTTTGGCAAAACCACCGAACTCTCTAGGTCTTGACTTTTGTCACACGTCCAACAGAGGGAACAATCACTACTGCCTCTGTTCCACAGAGCTGACACAACCAGTTACCTAACAGGTAGAAATATAACCTGTCCTGGGTTACCAGCTCCAGCCTAGTCAGAGTTAAGTTGGGTGGTGTGGGTGACAGGCTCCAATCCAACCTCTATTGGGACAGTTTCTGGAACAGCAGCTCTGTCAAGGAGCTGCAGCTTTGCCCATCCACTCCCGCAACCCCAAGCAGGCCCAGGCTAGCCCCATGGAATGAATCTCTTTGTTAGTTTATCTCTTGGGATGGGCTGAGCATGCGAACACATACAAAGCAAAAGAACTGGCTGGTTCAGCGGGGAAGAACAGCAGGAGACAACAGGAAGAGCACGGGGGCAGAGGGAAAGATTTCCAGGGACAGCGGAATGAAAACCCTGCACACATCTTTGCTGTATCCAGGCAGCATGAGGGTTTCAAGGACACTTCCTGGGACCCGAAGTCTAGCCTGGTGAGTTTACAGATTTACAAAAGCCTGTTGGTTCTGTTCCAGCACTGGGGAGATCCCTGACTCCTCTCCTGTGGTGAAGGGGGCCTGAAGAAGGCTTTTGCTAAACCCTTCCATCTCACGGCCCGCCTTTTAAAGAACGTGGCTTTTCAATGCTGCCGCTAAATATAGCAAGGGCTCGATCAGCGAGAACGCTTTTAGAAAGCACATTACAAATCAGGAATGTTTGGTGGGAGAAATAAACTTTCCCACATTTTTGGACTTGGCGTTGGCACTGTGTGCTCCGTCTTCAGCACAGGATGGAGGCCATGATGATAACCCACGTGGGCACTGCCCAGTGTCCCCTCTGGTGCCCAAGGACATGGACACTTTGCAAAGATCTAGGTGGTATGACAGAGGCTGGATGAGACTCTCCCTGGGGAGGACAGCACTGGGTCTCTGTCAGGGCTGCTTAGCCAGCAAAGAAGTCAGATGCAAGAAACAAACCTAATCCCGGGGTTCTGTTTCTTGTCTCTGCTAGTTTTCTCCGAGGTATTCACTGAGATGAGATCACAGCCATGAGGCCGTGGGCTGCCTACTCTGACCTGTGACGGCTTCCTGGTGCCTGTGTCCTGTCCCCAGAGGACAGAGTCAGCTGGTGGTGGGACCAGACGGCTGAATTTTTATTTTTAATTATTTTCTTTCAGGATGTATTTTTTACTTTATGCGTATGGATGTTTTTTAACTGCATGCGTCTTCCTTGCCCACAGAGGCCTGAAGAGGGCGTTGGCAGAAGACAGCGAGCCACTCTCTAGGTGGTGAGAACTGGACCCACGTCCTCTGAAAGGGCAGCCAGTGCTCTTTCACGCTGAGCCTTAAGCTGGATTTAGGGAGGAGGGAAGGAGAAGCCAACCACAGATCGCTGTCTCCCGATGCTGTCTCATGCCCGTCTCTTACATCTGACCTACCATTTGCATATCACTTATATTTGGCCCTGGTAGGCTCTGAGGATCTGTGAGCATAAGTGCTTTCCTTGTCTTTGTGACCTCCAATGATATAGGTGACCTCCATAAAGCACTGAAGAGAGAAACCCTCCCCTCCCAGGCACCCAGATGGTCCAGGAGTGTGCTGAGTGTTTCCAAGGTACCTTGTTATTTAGTTTTTCATCTGTAGTTATGTGTGTGTGGTTTCTAGGGTTTTTTTTTTATGGTACAGGAAATGGGACTTAAGAACTTGCACACAGTAGGCAAGTGTTTTACCATGCAGCCACACCCCC
>NW_021604586.1:5096425-5100782 GCF_004785775.1 Grammomys surdaster
TGCACGCACACACACACATACACACACACACACGCACACACACACCTGCCAGTGCACACACACACCCTTCATAAAGTGACCTTTCGATTGAGCGAGTTATGTATGAAATATAACTAAATTAGGATTAATTTAACGTTCACACTTGGAGCTTATGCCCAAGATGGCTCACATGCAAACATTTCAAGATCCTGATAAACTCTCAAACAAGAAGCGCCCCCTCCAGTCCCGAGCTCTTCGGACAAGGGTCCTCTCCCTGTGGTGCTGAGGGTTGGCCAGCCACATAGAACCCTTTGTGACCTCTCAGCATTGGTTGGAACGAAACCCATGGGACAAACTGGGTTTCCTTTTTGTCATCTTATCTCCCTGTGACAGGTTCACAGAGCTCTGGAATTCTCTTTCCCTTCTCTTTTTATGGTGCAGGGGATGGAAGGTCGGACTTGGGGGGATTTGTCTCACCTAGGATCTGTCACCTCTAACTGCGGTTCTTAAGCTGAGGGGGTAAATGGTACCTCTGAATTGGTGTCTGTTTTCCTTCTAGACCGGCGAACCAATAGAGAGTAGTTCAACGACGGGTAGCGGCTACATTTAAAAAGCAAAAATAAGCGGGCGAAGCTAATTTTAGTAATGTATTTGATTTAACCTCAAATATCCGACCTCATATATCAAAATATTATCATTCCGTTGGGTAATTCAGTATGAAGAATTACTGAGATGTTTTACATTGTTTTCTTGTGCTTAGCCTTTGAAATCCTGTGTGCTCGGTGTTCACAGGAACCCTTCATCTAGACGAGTCATGTTTTCCACACGCAGGGTCAGAGGAAGCTTACAGCTCGTGGCTGCCAGGGTGGACAGCACAACCCCATCTTTCTCGGGTCTCCCCATCCAGGAGTTTTTGTAGAATTCGGAAGGGCTTCGTGGTAATTGTCCGTTACAGTAGTTTGGATGAGAAACATCCCCCACAGGCTCAGATATTTGAACAATGTGGCCCCCAGTTGGTGGTGCTGTTTCCCCAAACAGTTATGAGGAGATGTAACCTTGCCGTGGGAGGGAGGACGCACATTGCTGGGGTGGGGCTTTGAGAGCTTAAAGCGTCACATCACTCCCCAGTTCACCGTCTCTCTTTGAGCTTGTGGTAAATAATGTGACCTTCACCATCTCTGGATTCATAAACCTAAATACCATCTGTCTTCCATAAGCTGCTTGACTGCGGTATTTGATCACAGCGAAGGAAAGTAGCCAGGACACAGGTCACCACCACACCACCATCATTATCAACATCATCATCACCACCACCACCACCATCATCACCATCACCCATCATCACTACCACCATCATCATCAAGTCAATCACACCATTACAGCAATCCCATCACCAACATCATCACCATCACCGCCATCACTAATCTAAAAAAATTCTCAGGGGTGCTTGATGGTAATGTGCTTGCCTAGCTTGTGTGAGGCTCCAGGTTAAATCCTCAGGAAAAAGAGGAGGAGGAGGAAGAGGAGGAGGAGGAGGAGGAGGAGGAGGAGGAGGAGGAGAGGAAATGGTTCTGTCTTAGATGTTTTTTTCCATGGACAGCTTATTAGGATGAAGGCTCTATCATTCCTGCTGCTTCCTTGTTTGCCCGTGTGGTGGCAGATGCGTTTGTCACGGGATTAAATTCCATACATAGTTCTCCCACCGGAGGGGAAGCATATATAGACAGTGCTTGAAGGATTAGTGTTTCACTTCAGAAAGCATCTCTTTCTGTATCCACCCAGCCCAGTGACTAAGTGGAGAGTGCATCTATCTTGGTGAAGCCACAGCTTCCAGATGAGCTGCTTCTGTCGTGAGTGTTGGGTGCCTGGATGTCTTCTTGGGTCTCTGGTGATGACCTCATATTACAGAACCAGGACCAGAACCAGGAGGGGATGTGAGCTCTTCTCCTAAGCATGAAGTCACAGTACCAAGGATGGAGGGGTTTGGGCTCAAGCGTGTGGATAGGACAGTGTCACCCCAGTGAAAACCAAGACAATATTTATCATACCCTGGGTATGGCTAGGGTGGGACACTCCCTGAAGAGTCAAAGAAGAGTCCTCATGGACAACCACACTCCTTCCTGGAGGGACATGGAACCCAGAGCTGCCATCTCTGGGTTTACCCGCCTTCTAGTGGTTTCCATTGCCTGTTCCTTGGTAGAAGGATACCCGTGAAGGCTGGTGTTGTACCAGGAAGGGGGGAATATAAGTGTCTTTCTTAGCAACTGAAATTCCCTGTGAGCCCCTGTCAGTCACCCTGCTGAGCCTGGATTGATGCTAGCCCTTAGAAGTTGGTCTGAATGGTCATGGGATGGTGATTTGGATTCTGTGTAAAAGTGGAGGGCAAATGACTCTGGCCAGGGGTGGGGCCATGAAGAATCTCTACCCTGCTTTTGTTCTGACTGGTGGGGTGTTCTCTGCTCCCCACTTGCCACTATCCAGTGAGCTCTGTCATTGTCCCAAGCCTTTGTTTTTCCTAGCAAAGCAATATGTGATCATAGTTGTTAAAATAATTGCATTTCTATTTTAACATCTGTAAAGATTAAGTTAAACAGTGTGAAGCCCCATTAAACCATTTCACGGCATGGCGCCATAAATCACCCTTCATTCCCGCGGCTTCTTCAACTGTAGAGTCAACTTTGGAGATGGGCTCCCGCCACTGGGGTTATTTATAGCGGCTCATTCATCAATAAAAAACTTCAAAAGGAATTTTTAACTCTTCTATTGGGAAGCCAAAAAGAAGAAGAAAAAAAAAACCTCTCACAAAAACGACCCCATTAAGAAACAAAGTGGAGACCACCACAAGACTCTGGTTCACTAAAACTCAGATTTCTAACAAATACTCCATCCGGGGAGAGATGGCCAGAAACCCAAGTCCATTGAAACAGCTCGGTTCCCAATTGGATAGCTAAAATGAGCTGTTAAACACTTGTATTTACCTTGGCTTCAAAGGGCTCAGGCCCCTCACTGGGCTTTAAAAATGTAATAGATTTGTGATTTTTGACGTGGTGAAGCCCTTTCATCTCAAGCCGTGTGTGTGTGTGTGTGTGTGTGTGTGTGTGTGTGTGAGAGAGAGAGAGAGAGA
Source organism: Grammomys surdaster (assembly GCF_004785775.1). NCBI lineage: Eukaryota > Metazoa > Chordata > Mammalia > Rodentia > Muridae > Grammomys > Grammomys surdaster. Next base: position 5,099,529 of record NW_021604586.1, read on the forward strand.
GAGAGAGTGTATGTGTGTGAGAGTGTTTGTATGTGTGTGTGTATGTGTGTGAGAGAGTGTGTGTATGTGTAAGTATGTGTGCATGGATGTACATGTGTGTATGTGTGTGTATGAGTGTGTGTATGTGTGTGTGTATGTGTGTGTATATGTATGTATGTGTGTGTATATGTGTGTATATGTGTGTGTGAGAGTATTGTGAGAGTGTGGGAATGTGTGTATGAGAGAGTGTGTATGTGTGTGAGTGTGTATGTGTGTGTGAGAGTGTGTGAATATGTGTATGTGTGTGAGTGTGTGTGTGCATGTACATGTGTGTGTGAGGGTGTGTGTATGTGTGTATATGTGTGTGTGTGTGAGTGTGCATGTGTGTATGTGAGTTTGTGTATATGTGTGTGTGAGTGTGTGCATGTACATGTGTGTGTATGTGTGTATATGTGTATGTGTGAGTGTGTGTATATGTATGTATGTGTATGTGAGTGTGTATATGTGTGTGTGTGTTCCCACTTTGCTCACTGCTTATAGTTCAGGCCAGCAGCATTCTCTGCTCTCCCTGGGACTCTTGGTGATCAGAAGAGGCTGATGATGGGAACGCCTTTATTCATCACTCACTAGGGTGTTACGATACCCTCAATGGTAACAAATGAGAATGGTTCCATTTAACAGATGGAAAAACTGATGCTGAGGGAGTTATCTGTGTCTATCGGACTGGGCAGCAGCCATGCCCTTGGGTGGCTTTGAGAATTACAGTGTTTCTTTTTAAGTCCAGGTCTCCCAGCAAGCAGAACCAGCTAATCTACATGGATATTTATGGACCTTATTAACCTGTCCGATACCTGACTGTCTGTGAGATGGGTTGATAAGGCACATAGAGAGGCACAGGTGGCTGAGTGCCCTGGTGTTTCTGTGCCTTTGCACAGGCAGGTTCTGGTTTGTGGAAAGCCAGATCCCTGGAATGCCATGAGGACTATTCCGTGTCTCATTTTGCCCAGTCCTGTGGTACAAGGACAAACTCATGATAAGGTGTAGGTTCGAGGTTACCCACCCAGAAGGCTGGCAGTGCTAGGGTTAGAGCTTTCCCAGAACAGAGCTCATAAGAGAGACCCCTAACCCACCCCAGATTACAGAGGCAGGAGGCTCTGCATTAAGAAAATGCCTTAGCAGCCAAGGGTGGTGGTGCAAGAGACTTAATCCCAGAAGGAGAGGCAGAGGCAGAGGCAGAGAGGCAGAGAGGCAGAGAGGCAGAGAGGCAGAGAGGCA
>NW_021604586.1:5100792-5129707 GCF_004785775.1 Grammomys surdaster
AGAGGCAGAGAGGCAGAGAGGCAGAGAGGCAGAGAGGCAGAGAGGCAGAGAGGCAGAGGAGAGGCAGAGGAGAGGCAGAGGAGAGGCAGAGGAGAGGCAGAGGCAGGTGGATCTCTTTGAGTTTGAGGCCAGCCTGGTCTACAAAGTAAATTTTGGGGCTGTTTTATAGAGAAACCCTGTCTCAAAACAAAACAGAAAAGGTGTCCTGGCACCAAGCTTACTCGCTGCCCAGAGCACCTGCAGAGAAGCCGAGCTGATTGGATAGCCAGCGTGGCTTCTGCTTGCCAACCTTGCAGCTCCAAACTGAGGCGCCTCCTAGGCTCGAGATGGTTCTGGAGCCAGGCCTATCAGCCTGGGCATCTGGCTTCGCTGGTGATTAGCAAGTCACTCAGCCTCCAGGAGCCTCGGATGGCTCATCCCACAAATGGGGCTAATAACGCCAAGGCAGTGGGAAGGATTAAATGGGATGAGGTCATTTCTGTGTGGCGATTGGCACATCCTAACAAGAGCAGCGGGCACTGCCTAAGCACTACAGCCTCAGCAACTGTGGATTCATGCAAGCCTGTTGCCCCCATCCTCCAGATTCCCTGAAGCTGGAGGCTGGATGTCAGGGAAGCTGGAGTGTTATCATTGTCACAAAGCTCTCCAGGGTGGGGCTGGGAGGCAAATACAGGTACTTGGTGCCAACATTCGGCTCCTTCCACTATTCACCTCTGTGTCTCCCGTGGGCTCTGGATGGGTACGGACAGACAGAATGGAGGGTGGTGAGTTTCCACTGCACCGACAGGGCAGGAACAACCATGTGTGTTTTGGAAACTTCTGGGAGCTTTTTGTGCCCAACCCTGGGAATCAGTTACACAGATTTTCAGTTGTGTTCTAGATCCTAGACATCCAGAATGTTGCCTTGGGCTGTGCTCAGCGATTTTGGGCTACAGCCTCAGTATGTCCTGGGGACTGGAAAACTCAGGTTCTATCTGCAGCCGCATAGCTGCTTGTCCCAATGGGTGACACCAAAGACCTGGCCAATGTCTGGTCTCAATTCCAGTGAATTGAGGGTTTCATGGTTTTGCAAATAGTCTGGACCTGAGACATCTCCTGCTGTTTTGACTGTGATTGTGAGCGGACATCCAGAACCTTGCTTCCACTCTGAGCCTGGGATGGGGTCTGGCTCACCTCATTGGAGCATGACTGTGTGACACACGGCTGGGAGCCATGTTGGTTTTCTGTTGACGGCTGAGGAGAGGACTTGGGTTCGTTTTTCATTGTGCACTCGTGGCAAACAGAATACCTACAATCTTTGTCAATCACCATGTCCTTGAACTTCCTTGCCTGGCCTTTCACCCTTCAAGGACAGGAGTGGCCGAGAAGCCAACAGCCACAGGTGGTGTGCACCCCACATGCCTGGAGGCACTTCCTCCTGAGCCCAGCAGTTTGGACTTTCTGACTGTCTCACACTGTTTGAAAAATTCATGGGGTTTGATAATTCTGAGACACTATTTGCCAACCCCCCCCCTTCCCCTTCGTGTCTTAAATCCTTGAGGATTTGAAGGGGAATTCACTCCATATGCGTCTAGCTCATTTGTTCAAAACTCATCAAAACCTTGTTTCCGAAAAGCTATTTGATGTCCAAGGAGCCTTTGCAGTCGGGTGGGTTTTAAATCTTTTAAAGTCTTTTGTTTCCCGGCTTTGAAATGAGATGTCGAGTTTTGCCAAGTGCAAATGTACACCCACAGGAGAAAAATTCATGTTTGGTTCATAATTAGCCAACTAAAAAGAACTGTGAACTCTCAGTGGGCCATGCAGCCAGCAAGGCCTGAAGTCCTTTGAAGACCCGTCAGAGCAGCCTCCCCCAAATCTAGAACGAGGCCCCCAGCCTTGTAGAGAAGAGCCTTCCCACTGGCTTGGGGTGACAGGAAACAGGAGACCCATGCACACAGAACAAAACCCATTCTTCCTAGTGAAGGGCCACTGTGGGACATTTTGAGGAGCACTTGACCTACATTTTAGGGGACTACTGCTGGGGAGACTTCTAATGTTCTCACAGAATCTGAGTTATGTTAAACTTTTATGATTACAGATGAGGTAGGGGGTGGAGGAGGGCTCAGGGGTTGAGAGTGCTACTCTTCAGAGAACTCAAGTCAGACGATGTGCAGCTGCCTGTAACTCAGCTCCTGAGGATCGGAAGCCCACGTCTGGACTCCAAGGGCACATGCATGTGTACCTGCCTATGCACAGACACACATGTGGACACATACACACATACACACACACACACACAATACAAAAGAAACCCTTAAAGTTTAAGCAAAAGCTGGGAGGACTTGTCACCAGAGGCCGGCACAGGTACACCCCACTACACCCACCCTTTGTCCAGGACGGGAGCTGGGATGTGGGTCCACCTGTGACTCATGGCCTTCACCCTGTCGCCTGCCTCAGGATGGCTGCTTCAGTTCCATCCCAGGTGACTGCCAAGTGAATTCTAGACGTATACCACTTCACCATGAAATAGTTCAGCATCTACTTTTAAAGGGGGAGAAAAAGGATACACACACACACACACACACACACACACAGAGAGAGAGAGAGAGAGAGAGAGAGAGAGAGAGAGAGAGAGAGAGAGAGAGAGAGAGCAGCTTGTTTTGTTTTATTTTGTTTTTTGTTTTTTTGATACGGGGTTTCTCTGTGTAGCCCTGGCTGTCCTGGAACTCACTCTGTAGACCAGGCTGGCCTTGAATTCAGAAATCCACCTGCCTCTCCTTCCCAAGGGCTGGCATTAAAGGTGTGAGCCACCACTGCCCGGCACACCCCGGCTTCTTTGAATTAGAATCTAAATAATGGTTTTATGCGGCTTTTGTTGTTTTAAAGAATCCTCTCCTCTCTTTTCCCATCTCTCTTCACCGTCTTCTCTCTTGTTTCTCCTCCTCTTCCTCTCCTTGTTTTACAATTTTTTATTTTCATAAAATATTTTGATAAAAATCACATTTACACTTTGACATGCAAACATCGATTTAAAGTATTCATTATATTTTTAAAGCTGTATGCACACGCATGTGCGAGCAGGTGACTGAGGAAGCCTGAAAATGGGGTAAGATCTGGTTGTGAGCTACCTAGGACCTGAACTTGGATTCACTATGATAGCAATAATCCTGCTACACGCTGAGCCATCTCTCTGGCCTGCTGAAAGATAACAAAGATTTTTTTTCTTTTTAAAATAGGATGTCCCTCTGTAGCCCTGGCTGTCCTGGAACTCGCTCTGTAGACCAAGCTGGCCTCAAACTCACAGAGATCCACCTGCCTCTGCTCCCTAGTGCTGGGACTAAAGGTATGCTCTGCCTCCACCTGCTCCTTGTTCTGTGTTCTTGCTGCAGGCCATCCTGCTGTGTATGATCCTTGCTGTCACCTTGGCCCATGTTGATATCCGTGACCCGCGATGTTGCCAGAGGCCATGTTGATATCTGTTATCTGTGAGGCACTCAGAGGCTTTGCCTGAGGTCGTCAATGTCCATGGTCCTCGCTACCACCAGAAGCCATGTTGAAGTCCAGGATCCATGCTGCTCTGGGCAAGGCAGCTTTTTTTGCAGTGGTATGGAGACTTGAGAATGAGGGGCACTGAAGGCTTCTGTGACACCCCCCCCCAAAAAAAAAACCAATCCAGGCAGGAAGCTATTGAAGAGAGTTCTTGGAAACCATGATAAAAAGATGCTTAAGTGTTCTTCGTAACTGATGGCGTCTGGCACGGGTGGGGATGGGATGGGTCATGGGCTGGCTACTGGCAGTCTGACCTTGCTCCAGTGTTTGTTTGTTTGTTTGTTTGGGGCAGGGCACAAGTGTGGGGAGGTGGGCCTGGGAGTGGTGTGATCGAGGTGCATTGCAGTAAATTTACAAATAATTAAAGGAAATATGATGTTGTTGGGGAAAGGCAAATTAACAACAACAACAACGACGACGACATTCAATGTACCCACTGAATCCAGGAAAACAAAAGTTGAGCACAAAGGGAAGTAAAATCAGACCAGCGTGTCTGGGAACAGACTGTGTTTTGCAGTCTTAGGAGGAACATGCTACCCGCTGTAACAGAGGAAGGTCTGAACCTTGGCTGTCTTTTTGGCTACACTGAGAAATGCCTAGGCTAATGAAGTCCACTTCTGGGCAGGCCCATAAGGCTATCTCTAGAGATGACTGGTGTGTGGGAAAGGAGCCAAGGGGGAAATCCCACTCCTGAATGTGGGTGGTACTGGCTCAAAGCAGTAGCAGAAACCCAACCATCTCTGTCTGTCTGCCTCTCTGTCTGTCTGCCTCTCTGTCTGTCTGTCTCAGCTTCTGTCTCTGTCTCTCTCTGTCTCTCTCTGTCTCTGTCTCTCTCTGTCTCTCTCTCTGTGTCTCTCTCTCTCTCTCTCTCTCTCTCTCTCTCTCTCTCTCTCTCCTGTCTGTATGAGGTGAGCACACTTACTCTTCCACACTCCTGATGCTGCAAGGTTCATCCTCACTCAGACCCAAAGGGAGGGAGCCATTCACATGCTCAACCCCCTCAAACCACGAGCCCAAGCCAACCTTCCTTTAAATCAGTGCTTTTCAGTCTGTGGGTCACGACTCCTTTGGCAAACCTCTATCTCCAAAAATATCTATATTATGGTTCATAACAGTAGCAAAATTCCAGTTATGAAGTAGCAATAAAATAATTTTATGGTTTGGTGGTCACCATACCGTGAGGAACTGTATCCAAGGGTCACAGCATTAGGAAGGTTGAGAACCACTCTTTCTTCCTTCCTTCCTTCCTTTCTTTCTTTCTTTCTTTCTTTCTTTCTTTCTTTCTTTCTTTCTTTCTTTCTTTCTTTTTATTTGCTAATCATTTTATTTGTTTACGTTTCAAATGTTATTCCCCTTCTCAGTCTTCCCTCCTCGTACCCCCCACCCTATCCTCCTCCCCTTTGCCTCTAAGAGGGTGCTCCCCACCCACGCATCCACCCACTCCTGCTTCACCCCTCCAGCATCCCCCTTCTCTGGGCATCAAGCCTCCACAGGACCAAGCACCTCCCTTCTTTAGATGACCTGTCCATTTGACACAACAAAAACTAATCTAGACCTCCCAGCACCTGGGAGGCAGAGGCAGACAGAGCTCCATGAATTTGACGGCCAGCCTAGTCTACATAGTGAGTTCCAGCATAGCCTGGGCTATGGTAGAGAGACCCTACCTCAGAACAAAACAACAAACAAACAAAAAGGCCAAGGCTCTAATCTAGACTTCAAGGGCCCTCTCTTAAGTTTCTCCCCCACTTCCTTCCCCGTGGCTTCCACGCTCAGCCTCCATTACTTCCTGGGAGGATCATCTCAACTTGATGTTCCAACACATTTGTAGGATTCGTACGTCGTGCAGCCAAGCTTGATGCCTCCCTTGTTTCTAGGTGAATTTTAGAGGTGACATTTTGTACCTGATGCTCTTGCCTGATACAGCGGGCACTTCTGTAAGCGCTGGCTTTCTGGTTTACACCGGTCTGTCCCTGTACAGACCCGCTGCGTTCTATCATTGTGATACACAAGTGGTAGCTATTCTCCAGACTTTATCCCTGTGATACTCAAGATTTTTATATGACACAAGATAACCACAAGATATCCCCAGCCCCCGTCCCACAGACGCTTAAAAATACCTGCAAAAACTAGGAGCTGAGTCGGATCTTCAGGACCCAGCTGGGTGTGGTGGGGCTGGGAAGGAAAAACTAGGCTGTCCCAGGGCCCACCAGCAGCCAGCCAATTTGCTGAGTCCCAGGTTCAGTGAGTGAGAGTCAAATGGGGGGTAAGGGGCAACCCTGAGGCTGACCTCTGACCTGCACATACAGGCCAGGGCGTTTTTTGCTCGTGTGTGTGTGTGTGTGTGTGTGTGTGTGCATGTGTGTCGGGAGAGGCACCATTTATCTGATATTTTCTCTAAGGCTAGCATTTTATTTCTGAAGGAATTCTCTCTAGTTGTCAAGACTGTCTTCACGGAATCCAGCATCCTGTGCAGGCTAAGCATGCGACCCACCATCAAACTCTATCCTGTCTCGTTTTGAGGGGTGCGTGTGGTGTGTGACCGTGAGGTCACAGGACAGTTTGTGGAGGTCGGGTCTCTCTATCACATGGAGTCTGAGGACTGAACTCAGCTTGTCCTGCTGACAGCAAGTGCCTTTACCCGATGAACCCTCCTATGGGCCCCCAGAATCTTTCTGTACTTAATGAGAGGAACCCAAAGTCCCAGAACCTGGAGAATGAGCACTTCACTGAAGCAAGCATGCTCTGTGCATTTGAATTTTAGCTGGTGCACCCGATGTGAGGGACACGCATCTTTGCTTCACGGTGAGGTGGGGAAACACTTCCTTTCTCACCGACTCCCAGGCTGCCGGATTACATCAGGGAGTCAGCTTTGTGGCTAACTACCTCCAACACCTGCCAATCTTACCATTTAACAGTCAGTTCAAGCCCCGGGCAAGGCACCCCCGGAGGGGGACAATGTCTACCTAGACATTAATCATGCCAGGGTGTTTTCCCTGCGTCCGCTCAGTTCCATTCCATTTATCGTGACAACTGATTGCTGCTGCGTATCGCCCAGCTCTTTCCTCTTAAAACTGAGTCAACTGGAGGGAAGTGTTCACCAGCTGGAGGATGGCAGCCCTGCTGGTGGCCTCAGGGCTGAGGGGTAGGCTGGGAGGCCCCGAGGCTCTGGGTCACCATGTCTTGGGATCTGACAAGTGCCTGGCCTTCGGCAGATCTTCCTGTGCCATCGGTAGAGAGGGCTGAGTACCCTGCCTGGGCTCCACCACCTCCCAGGGCTGTGGTTGGGAGTAGCGTTGACGAACGTGAAAGTGCCTTGTAAACTTTAATTACCGCGCTGCCCTAATGCGCTCCTCCGCACTGGCTAGCTGCCTGCTGCATCAGCCACCTCCTCCTCCTCCCTTTCCTTCTCTTCCCCTTCCTCCTCCCTCCTCTTTTCTCCTCTCCTCCTCACCTTCCTCCTCCCTTCTCCTCTCTTCTTCCTCCTCCCCTCCTCCCTTCCTTCTTCTCTCTTCCTCCTCCTCCACTTCCTCCTCTCTTCCTTCTTCTCCACTCTTCTTCCTCCGTTTCCTTCTCCCTTCCTCCTCCTTTCCTTCTCCTCTTTTCCACCTCCTCCGCTTCTTCCTCTCCCTCCTCTCTCTCCATGCATTTTGTCTCTTTCCTCCCCTGCAGGAACTGCAGCGGAATTAAGAGCTGGCCACCGGGAAGAGTCTAGAAGGTAAACAGACTTTTCTAGAAGGCACTGTGTCTGGTCAGCCTCTACCCCTGGCCATGATTGGCCCATCTTCATACACGTGACTCTCATTGGACAAGTCAGAGTTGGCTCAGGGCTTTTGCTATGGAGACTGGAGGCAATGCCTCCTTCTCTGGGATGGCTGTGGCCTGCAGGATGGGTGGGGAGGCTGAGAACCTTTTTCCACTCTCCTGACTCCGTGGGCTGCTCCATGGGGTCTCAATGTGCGGCCTTTGTTTTTGCTTGGAAGGAAAAATTGAGGCTGGGGGAGAGGAGAGAGAGAAAAACAGTGAGCTAAGTACAGGAGCCCGCCCAGGAGCACACTCAGGGGCGCAGACACATCCCACTCCCAGAGGCCCGCTGTGCTCCTGTGAGGTTTTTTTTGAGGAAGCAGACAGATTCTGAAGCCAACCTGGGTTTCTGTCACCATCACTTTACCGAGCACACACTGGGCTGTGCGTGACATCTTGGACACAGACATCTGCAGTAGACTGAGGATGGGTCTGTGGCTCTGCTGGATTCTCCTTGCAGCTGGCTTGCTATGGCAGCTCTTCCAGAGCCTTTTGAACCATCCCCTCTCTAGGAGATCCCATCCCAGTCACTGTGGCTGCGTGTGTATGTGCACATGCACGCGCCCCTATGATGATGGGGCCTGCCCATGGTGTGGCCCAGGTGCCAGAGCTTCTGGATCAGTGCGGGTGATACTGAAGAGTCAGAGAGAGGCTGAGGACTAACCTAGGCTTTCCGTGAAACCAGGAAGTACTGCACCTTGCTCCCTGCTCCCCCCTCCTCAGTTTCTAGTTCTTAGTTCACTGTCTTCTCTCTCTCCTCTCCCCCAGCCTCAATTTTTCCTTTCAAGCAAAAACAAAAGCCGCAAATTGAGACCTCATGGAGCAGCCCACGGAGTCAGGAGAGTGGAAAAAGGCTCTCAGCCTCTCCTCCCACCCCCGAGGCCACAGCCATCCCAGAGAAGGAGGCATTGCCTCCAGACTCCATAGCAAAAGCCCTGAGCCAACTCTGACTGGCCCAGTGAGAGTCACGTGTCTGAAGAAGGGCCAATCATGGCCAGGGGTAGAGGCTGACCAGACACAGTTTCTGGGATGCTGTTCTTTCACAGAGCTGTGGCGTGGTGAGGGCCCCTCAGAGGCTCCGCTCCTGTGCTGTCCCTGAGAGATGCTCCTGCCTGCATTGTCCCTTCAACCTCCCACCCTTTCTGGTATTTGAACAGCCTGGTGCGTCCTGCCTGGTCTCTGGCTGCTTCTGTCCTTTCATCACCAAAATGGGCCTTATAAATCTTTGAGTCTGAAGCCATTGGACCATGGAGTGGTGTCATATGCTTTGTAGTTGTGTGTGTGTGTGTGTGTGTGTGTGTGTGTATGTATCTCTCTGTGTGTATGTCTCTGTGTGTGTCTGTCTGTGTATCTGTATGTCTGTGTATCTGTGTGTCTGTGTGTTTGTATCTGTGTCTGTGTTTGTTTGCATGTGTGTTTCTGTATATATATATCTGTGTGTATATCCGTGTCTGTGTGTCTGTATCTGTGTGTCTGTTTGTCTGCATGTGTATATATGTGTCTCTCTGTGTGTATATCTATGTGTCTCTGTGTGTGTGTATATCTGTGTGTATGTCTGAGTGTATATCTGCCTATATCTGTGTGTCGATACCTGTGTGTCTGTGTATGTTTGCACATGTGTGTCTGTGTATGTGTGTGTGTATCTGTGTATATCTGTATCTGTGTGTCTGTATGTTTGTCTGTGTGTGTCTATCTGTGTGTGTATTTTTGTTTCTGTGTGTGTCTCTGTCTTTGTGTGCTTCTGTGTGTGTCTCTGTGTGTGTGTGTCTATATGTCTGTGTGTCTGTATATGTGTATGTCTGTGTGTGTCCATGAATCTGTGTGTCTGTGAGCATGCACCTCCGTATCAAGGCCAGAGGACAACCTTGGGTGCTGTTCTTCAGGAGTTATCAACCTTTTTTTTTTTATGAGACAGACTCTTTTGCTGGCCAGGAAGCCACAGATTAGGCTAGGCTGGCTTGCCAGTGAGCCTCGGAGCTCTGGCTAGCCGGTGCTGGGATTACAGACCTGTGCCAGAATACCTGGCTTTGTAGGCAGCTTTAGGGCATTAAACTCTGGCTCCCATGATTGGGCACCAAGCATTTTACTGAGACATCTCCCCAGGTCCTATGATGTCTTCAAGATCATGCTTACTCTATAAAAAGCAGGTAAGGACATATAGAGCCTTACACTCCCACACACCCTCCCAATCACCACCTGGATAGGATGAGACCCACTCTGTGAACCCACAGAGAGAAAGGAGCCTGTGCCACCTGGGCAGGGACATGTTCTGGTCTTCTGTCACAGGCTTGTTTCCTCTGCACACCGGATGGACTCTTTCATACATGTTGTCTTTCCTTTCATGCTGTGGCTCTGAGCCTCTGTCACAGGGCGTGTCGGGAAGACTCATTCCCTCTTCAGTGCTGAGCAGTGTTTCTCTGTAGAGTACACCACAAGTTACTCAGCTAGCCTACAGTCAACTGATAGATGTTTGGGTTCTTGCTGTGAGCGAGGCTGAAGATGTCGTCTCAGAGGGCAGAATTAACTTTATTTTTTCCCCTTTTCTTTTTACTTATTTGAAACCTGGTCTTCTGGAACTCAATATATAGCCAAGACCCGGCCTCAAAATTGGACAATCATCCTCCCTCAGCATTCTGAGTTCTGGGATCATGGATGGGGTGTGTGTGTGTCCATGAATCTGTGTGTCTGTGAGCATGCGCCGACATATCAAGGGAAGAGGACAACCTTGGGTTCTGTTTCTCACGAGTCACCAACATTTTTTTTTTTATGAGACAGACTCTCTTGCTGGCCAGGAAGCCACAGATTAGGCTAGGGTCAACTTTCTCTTCTTTTTCATCCTTATGTTTTCTTTGTTTAAAACAGAGTCTCACTCTGAAGCCCAGGCTGGCCTGTAATTCACTCTGAAGCTGAGGTTATCCCAGACAGCAACCATCCTCCTTTGGCCTTTCCCTCTTCCCAGCTCATAGACACCATGACTGACACCAGGAACCTTTTACCAGGATAGATGACAGTGTTTCCTACCTTGTCAGAGCACCACAAGGCAGGTGTCCACATACCCATTTCACAGATGGGAGCCAAAGTTGGTGCAGACATCTGCTGCCCACGCATTTGCAGGTGATGGAGTTGGGACACAAAGTTTGAGTTTGCCTGGGGTCCAGGTTCTCCATACTGGTCCCATGTACTCCCGAGCCCCTGAAGTGCCCCACTGTGCTCTTGGCAATCCCTAATGCCCATCCCCCAAACCACTCCTGAAGTTTGTCTGTCCCACAGCAAATGAGCATTTCTGCTAGACAATCCTGTATCCCCCAACTCTCCAGGGGCTCCGTGTGGTTTATAAAAGGCCCTGGGCTTTCTCCCTCACTGGCCTCTATTGACAAATAAGTCACTGACTCACCCAGTTAAAAATACACTGTTGGATCTGAGCCGGGCAGAGTTATTAAAAGTTTGTTGTGTCTACTCAGATGGAACAGCCCTGCCTGGGCTGAAGCAATGACGCTGCTGTAGGCTAAACACTGAGAGCCCTGCATCTCCTCTCCTGACTCAGTAGCTTCCGTTTGTTCCAGACACGGTGACAGGTTCACAGGGTTCCCGGTGACGGCTCCCCTCTGCTCTCCAGGCAGATGGTAGCGTTACATCTGGAGCTTTGTGGACAATGAGTGTCACAGGGCTGTCCCTCATCTGCCGTGTGATCCAGGGTGAGTCACCTGCTTGCCAGGAGCCTGTCTCCCTCATCTATAAAATGAGAATCATGAATCTACCTCCAGGGGTTGGGATCCAGTATCCTCAAAAGGTCTATGAATGCCTTCTGGTTAGGAGGCAACTGGGGGGATGTTGGTGGTGAGGTGGGCGGAGGGATTTATGTCCCATCACCCAGGAGGCCAACCTGAGTTGTCTTGAAATGACATTGGAGGGCTGGGGGCATATTGGTTGGGGATGCTCTGCTACCTGCCCCTCTTGTGTCCCTGCAGACATTGCTAATGGATCACAGAGCTTCTCCCCTTGGGTCTGGAAATAAGAGTCAAGACTTCTTAGGCTATGGCCTAAGAAGCAATCTCACTCCTCAGTCAGAGTTGGTGAGGTTGAAGCCTACTTTTGGTTCTTTCTGAAGATCAGAATCCCCCAAGTTTTCAGCTCCATGATATCAAACGATCCCAAGATGGCTGAGGCAGGGACATCCCGCCTGACAATGAGGGCGTTTGGTTTAGAAATTCAGGAATTGGTTTCCTTTTGACTCCATGATGAGGAACTTCTCAGTGATTGCTACATCGATGGGCATGGGATAAGGAGCCTGTCTCCACATTAGCCAGAGCTTCCCACAACAGTCCATCAGCTCGGCAGTGGGGGCATCTGCATTCAAGAGTTCCGCTCATTTCTCAGCTGTTCTCGAGACTAGCTGCTTACTCCTAGGGTTCCGTTGTCCGAGGCACAATTCGTAAACCAAATTGAGCGAGCCTTGGCAAAATAGCGATGAGCCACAAAATCAGAGGACAGTGTGCCCGGCACGCCATGTTGGGATCGTGAAGGGTTTAAAGGCTGTCAGTGGGATGGGGACATTTAGAATGCTGGACGGCACTGTGGGTGGAGAGGGAACAGTAGGCTTGACTGGATTGCTTTGGAGTGAAAGTAGAGAAGAGTATGGGGTGTCATTCATGATGGGTTACCAGGTGGTATCACTAAGGGAGCAACAATACGCTGGCTGCCAGGCTTCTGCCATTTCCAGACCTCAGGCAATTCAGCATATACATTTCTTTCAGATTTTTCAGATTTTATTTTATACATATGATCATTTTTCCTGCATGTTTATTAACCAGTGGAGATCAGAAGAGGGTGTAAGATCTTCTGGAACTAGAGTTACAGGCAGCTGTGAATCACCATGTGGGTGCTGGGAGCCAATTCCCAGTCCTTTGCAAGAGCACCAAATGATCTTAGCTGCTGAGCCATCTCTCCAGTCTGCCCTTTCGTTGAGACTGTATCCCATGAAGCTCCCGATGGCTTTGGCCCCTCTATGTAGCGCTATGTAGTCCCCTCAGGGGACTGATCCTTCTCCTACCTTCTCCTGAATGCCGGAATTACAGATGTGTAGCACCACACCTGGTTTATATGAAGCTGAGAGTCAAACCTAGGGCTCTGAGCATCTTAGGCAGGCAACTACCAACTGAGATCTCTCTCCAGCCCAGATTTTAATTGTATTTTATTTTTAAAGATTTATTTGTTTTATGTATATGAGTACACGGTTGCTGTCTTCAGACACACCAGAAGAGGGCATCGGATCCCATTGCAGATGGTTGCGAGCCACCATGTGGTTGTTGGGAATTGAACTCAGGACCTCTGGAAGAGCAGCCAATGGTCATAACCGCTGAGCCATCTCTCTGGCCCCCCAGATTTTTAATTTTGATGGTGGTAAAAATCCACCTAATGTAAACTTGACCCCAATCACCCTTAATGAACAGCTTAGCAATTTTTGACCATGGTTGTGTGTTGACCATCAAAGTCACTCACTACGGGTCCATTTCCAGGATCTCACACGCAGTCATGAACTTCCACTTCTTCCCGCCCATCCCCGGCTCCACTGTTAATGGTCTGTCTTCCACACTCCATCACTCAAGTGAGCCACTGTCTGCACTCCATCAGCCAGACGACAAGATCCGCTGCCCACAATCCGTGCTCTACCACCCAGGCTCCACAATCTACACCCTGACTTTGGGGCTATTACTGTCTCGGGTGGTCACTTACACAGAGCCTGTCTTTCTGGGACTAGCTTCCCTCATGAGTCAGAATGTCCCTAGTTTCTTTCATGCTGGAGAAAGTTCCTGGACTTCTTTTTATGAGCGAGCGGCCCATTGGCAGTCCCCAGTGCACAGAGATCCATTTCGTTAACCTCATCTGACACGCTTGCTTTTCAGCTCTCGTGAGCGGTGCTCCTTTGAATACGCCCGTGACGTTTGCTGGAGCCATGACCACGATTCCTTGGGAACCCTGTCTGGGTCCTATCACTAGCACCCAATCCTGCATCCTACGATTTCATCCTTTAGCTATGGACAGAATTCAGGAGGAAGTGGTCAGCTGGGCCAGCAGATCTCACAGGAGAGAAAAGATTTCCTGATGGCCCTGCAGCTGCCAGCTCTATGTTAAAGCTTCTCCAGGAGCAGAGCCGGTGACAAGGACTTGGGCGGGAGAACTTTGTCTCTGAGGTAGTCGTGGAAAGCATCTGCAGGGGTGTGGGGATGTAAGGTAGAGAGGAAGTGGGGATACAAGAGATGCACGTGTGATGTGGCCACAAGAGGTACACTGAGATGCAACTGCAGAGGAAGCTGGGCACAGCCTCCTGCCGTCTCCAAAGATGAGCAGGGGCCTCAGCTGTCCCAGGCAAGGGAGAAAGACTCTGTGGTGTTGGTATACTGACGCTGGCTGGACCTAACTGAGAGCTCACTTTCTGATATGCGTGAGGGCTGAAGGTTTCAGGCAGGGATGTCCACAGGCAGATAGGAGATCCTTGTTGTGGGCAGGCGACAGAGCATGAGGAAAGGACTCTAGAGTCTTACATACTAAGAGAGGTGCTAAGAGCCCTGCTCAGAGGCTCGAGGCTGGTCTGTGCTCAGTGTGCAGCTCTCTGGATATCAGGACCTGTCTGCTGTCTGCTCCTCTGCATGGATGAGTGGTAATCAGAAGGGGCTTCCCTGACAGTAAAAGACAGATCAGCCTCACTTTGCCCGGAAGGGATCAGCCATAAAGACACCTACTGACCCTGGCCCTCTGCTCATGTCCTCGCCTCCAGTAGCATAGACGGGGTTCTCCCTCGAGGGTCTTAGTATCCCCAAGGTCACAGTGATCTAGGTGAGCAATCCCCAGCCTCCCTCACTCCACAGTGAGGTCTGAAGCTGGTCTTGGGTGTTTGTGTGCTTCCTTATGACAAAGCTGCCTGCGAGTAGCCCTTGTCTCCTGCAGGAGCCCTTTCTAAGGGTCCCGAGATGACCTTGTAGTCCCATTCTTGACCTTGAGACTGCTCCCTGGTTACTTAGCCCTTGCAGTTACCTCTTCTAGACTCAAAGCCAGGGTGGCCCCACAGGCTAAGGGTGATTTCACAACTGCAGCGTGATGGTGTTTAATATTTAAACCAACCACCCAAAGAGGAGTGGGACCGAGTTTCTGACAGCCTCAGTGTCACATGGGGAGGAATTCTAACACTGAAGGAAAGTATGCTGCCGTGTCTCCATACTTGGCTTGGTGGGTTTGCATCTGATGTCTGCTGTCCACCATGGTTTGCCACTTCCTCCAGGACAGTGGAGGGACCCGTATGAGACCTACAGGAGGTACATGGAGGACTTGTGGGCTCCTCCAGAAGGTAATCACTCCTACCTCAGAGAAAACACCTTCCAAAGAGATGCACAGTTCCTCTCAGGAAGGACGCATCACCGGGAAGAAACTTGTCCAACAGATGCCAGTTCCCAGGAGACAGGCATGTCCTCTCACCTTAGATTGTCCCCTTCCGGAACTTACAGAGCTCTTAGGGACCCACCATAGCAGAAACCTAAGGCTTTATCCAGTCTTAAATCTCAAGCAGGCAGGGGTGTGTCTCAGAGTAAAGTGTTTGCCAGTACGCCTTGGGTACCAGAAGATAAAACATGGGCCTGTGTTGTTGTCAAGATTCCAGGAAGCTACAAGAAGCCATGGCTCACAGCTGTCTTGTGGCAATGCCAACCTGTGTGGCTGGCAACACATTCCAGAGGCCGCCATACCATGCACAGTGGCTGAAGCTCAGATTTGCCACATCACAGGAGACCTCTGCCCTCTAAACCTTTCTTAGGCTGTCTCTCACTGCCTCTCCCAAGATCTCTGCCTCATTTCCACCACTGACTTGTGCCCAGTAAGCAGAGCCAGCTGGTGACATCAGTTTCTTCTGCTGCCTCGGGAACATAGGTCAAGCTGAAACCCAGGAGTCTGGGAAGATCGTTTTTTTCCAGCTCTGAGATCTTGGGGAGAAAGGTGGGTTCTGACCGTCCCAAACACATTTAGGAACTATCCAACCAAACAGCAGGGTGGTTGCTGTCTCCGTGGTCTCTGAGGCCAGAGGATGAGCGTGGCCAAGGTTACCCTTGTGGGAGACAGAATGAAGTTTGGATTCAAGGGGACAAGCCTAGTCTAGACGCTAAGTCTGGGATGTGCGAGAAGGGAACACCTCAGGGTAGATAGAGGGGAAGCTCCCTTTGCCTACGTAAAAGTCGTGGATTCCATGGTGATTGCCTGCTCACTCCACTGGGAAGTGGGTGAGGACAGGGTTTTCTGCATCTCAGGGGAGCCAGAGGTGACATCTCCTCTGGGAGGAGCACTAGCTTGTATTCCTTACAGCCCAGTGGGACACTCCCTGACTGTCATCCACTCCCTTCCTGCCGCCTGGTGTCTCTGAGCTCTTTTACCATAACTAGCTGTATCTGTCCTCTGTGGAAGGTTCTAGAACCAGACTTTCACAGCGTGCGGTCCCCACAAGCCACACACAGCTGTCAACATCCACGCAGAAGGGACTCGTGCGACCATCCGATGTTAACTCTCTGAGGCTTGGGCTCAGAGCTGGCGAACAGGGCTGAGATAGAGGCCTAGCGAGGGCAGCTTTGCCCGGAGATGTGAGCAGGACAGGTGGTGATATAACCCCCTGAATGACAGCCTTGTCCTAGTCTCTCTTTGGTGCTGACTTCATGGGGTCTAAGAGGTGCTGAAACTGTCATGTCCCTGGTAGCTGAACAGCTCTTGCAAGAGCTCTGCCTGGCCTGGCCGTGCTCCTCCACACACTCCCGCAGCACTGACAAGGACAGCTCCTCAGAACATTGCAGCTCCACTCACTGGCGTGTCCACATCCTGCTCGGTATCTCCCCCTGCGACTGCTTACCTGTTTTATCCAGTCTGCCATCCGAGTGTCTTTGCTCTCGTTTTTCCATCCTGCATCCGACATGTCTCTCATCCATCATCTGCCTCTTCATCTGTCCGTTTGTTCATTCGTTCATCCACCCATCGTCCAGCCACCCACCAGGTCATCCATCTACACATCCATGTGTCCACCCACTCATTTACTATCCTCCCAACCACACCCCTACCCACCTACAAGTACGTTTATCAAACTACCTGCCCATCCATCTCTGCCCTGCACACACACACACTAATCAATCTGTCCACCCACTCACTCATCCATCCACCCACCCACCTACCCATCCATTCATCCATCTGCCAATCCATCCATCCATCCATCCATCCATCCATCCATCCATCCATCCACTCATCCATCCATCCATCCATCCATCCACTCATCCATCCACTCATCCATCCACTCATCCATCCATCCATCCATCCATCCATCCATCCATCCACTCATCCATCCATCCACTCATCCATCCACTCATCCATCCATCCATCCACTCATCCATCCATCCATCCATCCACCCACCCACCCATCCATCCATCCATCCACCAATTCATCCATCCACGTCTCTCCTTCCTTCCTTCCTTCCTTCCTTCCTTCCTTCCTTCCTTCCTTCCACTCATCCATCCACTCATCCACCCTTACATCCACCAGTCTCTCCATCCATCCGTCCTGCCATCCATCCACACACCCATCTTTCCACTCCCCCATCCCCCACCCTCCTCTATCAGACAGGTGCAAACAGGACTGACAGAGCACATGATGTCATTTAATGATGGCTCCGCTCTCCGCTGTTTGGCGTTGTTGTTATCTCTCCACCTCTGGCCAACGACATGAACAGATAGAGCTCCTTTCCCGAGGCCTAGCTCTCCTCCCATCGCCCACACAGGTTCAGTCAGGAAGGGATGGCTCCTCGGTCCAGGGTGTGGCCAGATAGCCCCAGGCTGTCTGTCTTGTATCTCTTCATCCGTGGCTCAGCATGTGCCTTCCACGTTGGGAACCGTGAGCTGGCAGCCACACGATCTGATACTAGGCTGGGCCGGAGAGGCTTCTGTCATCCCTGCAGCCCTGGCGCCAATCACTCAGCTTGAGCACAGGGGGATGGGGCTGTGAGGCTCCACAGCCACCTTCTGCATGCTTGGACATGGTCGGACAGCCTAGACAATCATAGCACCCAGGGAAACACAACTGGTCTGGCTGCCACTGGAGCCCAGAGTCCCAGATCAAGAGCCTGTTCCGGCACCCATTGCTGGAGATTGTCTTCAGAGTTACTTGCTGGAGAGTAAAGAGCAGGTGACCTGAGGGGTCAGGGGAAAGGGGGCCCTCAGGACTAGAAGCCAACTTCTGAAAGATGTGAAATCAAAACTGTTGAAATTGTATTAGTTAAAATGTCAACGTGGATTTTCCTTTTAACTTCTCCTCTTTCAGCCTCCGCCCCCAGTGCACACCAGTCCTTCATGGTTGTTTCACTAAAGTAAAAATAATATGTACTAGTGTTTATCACATCCACATAATACCTCCTTCACGAAATACTTAGAAGGTCCTTTGTGCAGTTAAGAAGGGGCTCAGAGAGGTTAAGGCACTGGCCTGAGGTCACAGAGCAGGGCTGGATATTAATCCACTCATCTGTTCTCCCATACACCCAACCACCTACATGTCTATATATCTGTGGTGGTTTGTATATGCTTGGCCCAGAAAGTGCCACTATTAGGAGATGTGGCCTTGTTGGAGGAGGTATGTCACTTTGGGGGTGGGCTTTGAGACCCTCTTAACTTCCTGAAGCCAGTCTGTTCCTGGCTTCCTTTGGATGAAGATATAGAACTCTCAGCTCCTCCTGCTCCATGCCTGCCTGGATGCTGCCATGCTCCCACCTTGATGATAATGGACTGAACCTCTGAACCTGTAAGCCAGCCCCAATTAAATGTTGTCCTTTATAAGATTTGCCTCGGTCATGGTGTCTCTTCACAGTAATAAAACCCTAAGACATTACGCACTCACTCATCCTTCCATCTATCCATCTGTCATCTGTCCATCCATCCATCTACCTATATGTCCATCTGTCCATCCATCCAGGGCACTCCTAGGAAGCCACTCAAAGATGAGGATACAAAACACGGTTTCCCATAATAAGGCATAATTACCATGAGTTAATTAATAATTGAACTACTTAGTTTTAAACTTTTTGTAATAAAGTCTCTCCATGTATCCAAGGTTGGCTTCAAGCCTACAGCTCTCCTGTGTTGGCTTCCCCAAGTCCTCTAATGCTTCCACAGCTAGCTCTTTGGTTATTTGTTTCCTCTTTAACATGGATTTACGGAGTGTGTTTCGTCAAGTTCTGTGAAAAACTCTCAGCTTTCCCTTCCTTCATCCCCTTCCCTCCCCTTCCTTCCATTTTTCCTGCCTTTCATGCAGCCCAGACTGACCCAGAACTTACAATGTAGCCAAGGGTACCCTTGAACTTCTGATTCTCCTGATTCTACCTCACAAGTTCAGTGATGAGAGGCATGCACCCCGATGCCTGGTTTATCCGATGCTGGGGATTGAACCCAGAGTCTCATGTATGGTAGGCAACCACTCTATCCACTGAGCCACATCCCAGTCCTTGGCTATGGGAACCATTCTTTTGTCTAGGGCTTTTGTCAAAGGCTTAACCCACTGGAGCCAAGATCCAGAAGGTGGGCCTGCCTGACCTGGGACCCCTGCCTGGCTCTCCACACAGCCTCATCCCTGATCCCTGCTGGTCACTGTACTAAGCACATGGGTCATGCTTCATGTAGCCACATCCATGGACAGCTATGTTCCACACAGCTGGAGTGGCAGAACTACAGACAGCAGGCCTGTTCTCTGTGACCCCTGACTGGTCTGCAGATTCGCTAAGATGTTGTGAGCACCTCTGCAGAGACACACAGGGCAGGGCAGTAGGGAGGCAGTAATTCCCATGGTCATGTGCCCTCGATATGACTCTGTGTGGATGCCAGTTGCTCTACACTCCCAGGGGCCCGGGATGCACACTCAGGAAACCACTCAGAGGTAAGTGTGTGAGAACAAGTGGTTTTCCTGGGAAAGAGGTCTTGGGTCTGTCGCTGAATCACAGACAGCCCCCAAGGTTAGTGTCAGTTAACTATGCCCACAAATTTTGCCTGTGACTCAGGTTGAGGCAGAGCTTGTGGCCACAATCATTTGTTACCTCTGTGGAGTGTGAAGTGTGAACCCTGTAGGGTGTGATGTCCCACCACAATGTCACCGTAGCCTCTAGGATGTCTCTCGGCTGTAGGACATTCAGCCCCATGGACATCTCCCTGTGACATCACCACTTTGTTCCAGTACACACAGCATGTATTCACCTTTTAATGTTACAGAAAGCGAAGTGCACCATGGTAGACTCCACAAGAGGGTTTATCTCTGAGGAAGCAAAGTTGGGGTGGGGGAGGTACCAAAAAGGACTCTACTGATGATGCTTGCCTCTTCAAGGACGGATGAAGTACCCGTGTTTTCTCTTTGTTGTGATAAACACTGTGACCAAAAGCAACTTGCAGGGGAAAGGGTTTATTTCAGCTTGCAAGTTACATCACTGGGGGAAGCTGGGGCAGGATCTCAGGCTGGGACCTAGAAGCAGGAACCACAGAGGAAGGCTGCTTGCTGGCTTGCTCTCACATGTGGGGAATGTAGAGGTCAACCCTGTGAAGGAAAAAGGGGGATGGGGAGCGAGGTGCTACAGGCTCCTGTGACTCCTCGAAGAGTCCTGGCCTGCCTCACACTCTGGGAGTCTAGGCGGCTCCCAGAATATCTGTGAGACACCAACGTCAGGGCGGTGGCTGCCTCCTCTGCCTTCCAGGAAGTCCTCACAGGTGATGATGCTTGCCGCTCCTTATGAGTTGCCTCATCAGGCAGGGATTTCACAGGAACACGGTGACGATGTGGTGAGAGATGATTGGCTGAGGACATGGGCTTAGGATTGGCTCTAACACTGTAAGATAAGCTTTTGTCCTTGATGCTGGTCTCCAGAGTCTGATTCCTGGGATTTGTCATGTGACTCCATCACCTCTTGAATACCCATCCTCGGTCCTGTTCACACAGTCAGACTCGTAGTCAGCTGTTTCTCTTACACGTCTCAGGCTATCTGCCTAGGGATGGTGCTGCCCACAGTGGGCTGGGCCCTCCGTTATTAATTAGCAGTCACAAAAATGCCTCCGGGCTAATCTGATAGAGGCAACCCCTCATTTGAGGTTCCTTCTTCCCAGATGGGTCAGGTTGACAACCACGATGATCCACTACAGGAAATGGCTGACCACACACTTGCTCTTGTTAAACTAGAATGGTCCAGGCAGGACATGGGTATTTGGTTTATTATCTTCTCATTTGAATGTACAAAATTTTTCTGAAAATTTCTACCAAAAACAAAACAAAACAAAACAAAACAACCCGGTAGAAACTCAAAGGCATCTTAGGAGCAGAAGCATCCAGGGGTCTCTGAGTGTGTTCAAATTCAAGGGCAGGTGGTTCTCTGCATTGTGACAGATCAGGAGTTATGTTGGTGGGCCAGGAGTGTGGATGCAGGATGCTCAGGGCGTAATGGAACTGTGCCCCACTGAGTTTTCACAGTATCCTCATAGGCTGCTGAGTCACGTGCTTCCTTTTACGTCAAGTACATGCCCCCAGCAAACCAAAGGCTACATTGTAACAGAAGTAGGTTAAACTGCTTTGGCTCCCAGAGGGATGCAAGAACCCACCCAGGAGCTATCATCTGGATTCCCGAATGAAAGGCACACACACACACACACACACACACACACACACACCAGTTAATTTTAATGTGCCTTGACTAGCTCAAAGGCTGGGCAGTTCTAATCCTTCCTGCAACTAGCAGTCACTCTCCTCCGATACTTCTGAGTTAACATCTTTTGCAATCTCTATTTCATCCCTGCTACCCCAAACACAACTGGGGAAGTGGCCTACGTGGCCACTTTCCTTGATTCTCACGTGTCCTGTCGGCAGGCCTTTTAAGTCTGGTGTTTCTTCTTCCCCTCTTTCTCCCTTCTCCCTTCCACCACACCCCCGTGCCCGCCCTCACCCCATTCCTAGCTCTACTGAATACCCTGCCTTAGTCTACCTGCCCAGCCATTGGCTGTACAGCAATTCTTTATTGCCAATCAAATCCATCTGGGGCAGAGACCCTCAGCGTCTGGGAACAAGGCCTTTGGGAGCCAAATTGAATTGAGACAGCATTAGAACCAATCCCTAACACCCCATTACCAAGACACAGCTTGGGCAATGGACCAGGTTCAATTGCCCTTCCAAAAATTCAGGATGTGTAGGTGTGTGTGTAGGCTAAAGACTGACTTGGGAAATTATTCCCCAGGAGCTGTCGATCTTGGTTTTTTGACACAGGATCTCTGACCGGAACCGGAAGCTTATGAATTCAACTACACCAGCGGGCCAAGAAGCCCCAGGGGTCACGTTGTCTCTTCCTCCCCTCCACTAGGATTAAAAGCACGTGCCACCACACCCAGCGTTTTTACGTGAGCTCTGGGGATTGAACACAGGCCCTTACACTTCTGTGGCAAGCATCTTATCTGCTGAGCTGGAGGGATAGCTCATTGGTTAAGAGCACTGGTTGCTCTTGCGGTTTGATTCCCAGCAAGCATACAGTGGCTCGCAACCATCCGCAATCATTGCCAGGGGATCCTACACCCTCTTCTGGCCTCTGTGGGTACTGAATGCATGTGGATCACATACACACATGGGAAATACTCATACACGTAAAACACAAATAAATACACATTTTAAAGAAAAGAATCTTTAGGTAAGACAGACAGGAAGGTTTTCTATCGCCGCGATAAAATGACATAATCAGAAGTAACTTGGAGAGGAAATGGTTCATTTCATCTTACAGCTATTAGTCTGTTGTTCAGAGAGGTCAGGGCAGAAACTGAAGCAGAGGCCATGGAGGAATGTTGCTTATTGGCTTGTTCAGTCTGCTTTCTTATAGCACCCAGGACCACCAGCCCAGGGATGGCACTACCCACAATGCACTGGGCTCCTCCACGTCAATCACTAATTAAGCAGACGCCCATAGGTTTGTTGAAAGGTTAACATCACAAAAGCATTTCCTTGGTTGTGTTCCCCTTTTCTCTGATAACTGGAACTTGTGTCAGGCAGGTGACACCAGGAAGTCAGAGAAGCTGCAAAGAGCCAATGTCTGGTTCTCTTAAGTTGCACTGAAAACAGTTCACGACCTGTAGCTCCATCTGGGGACCAGAGGCCGGTCGGTGGTGTACTGATGGAGGAGGTCTTGGGAGGGTCCAGTCTGAGAGAGGATGCTTTGCTTCTCAGGCACAGTCCCATAGCTCGTGCACTGAGCGCGGATGTTGGCTGAGTTGTTGATCTGAGCACTACTAAATCCTGCTCACTGCTTGAGCCTCGTTTAGCCTCCTGCATCCGCTCTAGGGAAGTCATGAACCAAGCATCTTCTCTCCTGAGCTGCAGCTACCGGACTCCAAGGCACAAGGACCCAGAACTTCAGCCCAGAGCTGCCAGGTGCCCAAAAATCTGAAAGAAAAAACAATAGCCATTACAGTTATAGGTCACAATCATTCATGTGTCTGGCATGTATGTGCGTGTGTGTGTGTGTGTGTGTGCACGCGCGAATACATGTGTGTATAAGCTGTCAGCCTGGTTTGATCTCCAGCTTCATAGCTTGCCAACTATACTCACAATCTTCGGAAAATTTGCTCAAATTCTCAGAGCCTCCCCTGAAAGATGAGACCGAGGATACAAGGTACAGAGGTTGATCTGCGTGACTGAGTAGAGTTCCCTCTCTCCTGTCTGGAGGGTGTCGGGTCCTCAGTGAAGACTACAGGGAACCATGACGTCATTGGAACCCCACACCTCCTCATCTGAGCTGGGGTCACCTTGATGGCCGATCTTCCATTTTGACTTCATCTCACAGCCTGCCCTGTCCCTGGAGCACTTTCTGTGACAGATTGAGTTGGTTCTTTGATGGTGGGGCTGGGAGTCACATGCCGCAGAGGGCGAGGGCACCCCAGCCTTTGTGTGCCTGAAGAGTACATATTCACACGCACAAACAACCCAGGTCCAGAAGGTGACAATTCTGGGTTTGTTCAAAGAGGAGCAAGTGACGGGCAGCGTCATTAGCCAGGGCTCCATCACTCAATGCCAGGCTCTGTGCCCATCTGATAAGACGTCCAGAGGTTCAACTGCAACAGTAAGGAACTGCTGCCAGGCCCCCGGTGGAGTTGGCTGAGCCTGGGGCGGGCGGAGACGCTGCAGACAGGAGGGAGGGCGGCTAGCACAGGGATAAACTTTCAGTAACACAGAGCCCATTCACAGCCCAGGCTGGGCTAGGGTGCCCCAGGGGTGCACTTTGTCCTCTGTGAACCATGTCGAAGGTGATGGAGACGTTGTTCTCGTGAATGGTCTTGGCTTTCTGTCTCTGAGTTGCATGGAGAGAGGCAGGGCTTGGGGCTGATGGGACACAGAGCTGGAGAGAGGCAAAGTGGCTTCCGAGAGGCTGGGGTTCCTCGGCTGTTTTCCTCTACCTGAGTGGAGAGAGACCTGAAACCTGTTTGTTTTAATATTTTAGAATATGAATATATATATATACATATGTATATATATATGTATATACATATATATATACATATATATATATATATATATTTAGGCTTTTTGCTTGCATGTATGTCTGTGCGTTCCACATCTACAGTACCTGAGCTGGATCCCTTGGGACTGGAGTTACTGCTGGTTGTGAGCTGCTATGTGGGTGCTGGAAACCAAGCCTAAGTCCCCTGGACAAGCAGCAAGTTCTCTTAACCGCTGAGCCATCTCCACAATGCTGAAAGCCAATTCTTATTGCTTTCATCTCTATGTTTTATTTTAAACAAGCTTTTTTAGATTTATAACGGCTGACGCGCTTGTCTAGAAAGTTCTTATATGTAAAAGTTAGGGCTGGTTCTTACTCCCTGCCCCATGCTTCCAGAAATAAGATTCAAACTTAAAATATATTCACAAATACCTTGGTCATATGGCTAGGCTCTTCTCTGACTGACTCTAATGTAAAATACCTACATTCTGTCACGCGGCTGGTTACCTGCGCTCAGGTACCACGTGTCGGACTCCTCACGTCTTCTTGGGAAAATCTTCCAGACTTGCTCTGTCCCAGAATCCTTTCTGCTTCTTGGATGTCCCGCCTTCTATTTCCTGCCTAAGCCGTAGACTTTTTGATTGACAGGTGATGCATCCATACAATACACAAGACGTTCTCTCTTCACTTATATGCTCCACCCCCAGTTTCCTCTGTTAATATTTCCCAGGGCTGTGCTGGGCTGATTCTCTTCAGAGCTGACATCTTTGGTGGTCTGCAGGAGTGCCCTCTTTGTAGAGGGTGCGTCCACTGGTTCGTGGCTTTCCTTAGGGTTAGGCAGGATGGGGATTCCGGGGAGGATGACTCCAGGGGAAGTGCTGAGACCACACTGTCACCTCCTTTGCCTCATTCTCACCCAACATTGACAACGAGTCCCTGGCCACGCCTGGGTCTGTCAGGTTTTGGTGTTGTAAACAGACCACATAGCAAGCAAGTTATTCCACCTGAGTCCAGCCTGGTGACCGGACCAGGTGACTCCAGGCAGCTGCTCCCTGAAGAGCCACTCCCAGCATTTTTTGACAACTCACACAAGCTGCCTTCCTAAAGTGCCCTGGTCAGCTCGAGAGCAGCTTCCCCGCAGAGCTCTCTCTGCCAGGCGATCATTACTGCTAGTGCAATCTTGGGGAGGGGCTTTGGGTCATAACTTTCGGGGTCTCCTGAGTCCTGTAATTTTCTTGGGCTTCCAAGTTTCTGCTCCCAAATCCAGGAGGAAATGCTTCAGAGGGACACCTACAAGACAGGGCTCACCACCATGAAGCCACCACCTTCTGGGTCTTCAAACACTGCTTTGGAGGAGGTGATCTCTGTGCAGCTGGGCCCCTTTCCCTCCCGTCCTGTCTCAGGATTCAGTGAACCATTCCTGTCGAAGACCAGTAGCATAATGGCAAATAGGTCTGGCTTCATGAGCCACCCAGGGCTGGGACCAGTTCCTTACCCTTGCTGTTACTGCCTAGAAATGGCCATAGGTGTTGAAAAAACTCATGAGTGTGGCTGTGTTTAAATAAATAATAATTATTATTATTTCCAAAGACAACTTGACCAGACAGGTAGCCCAATCAATAATGTGCTTGCTTGTAAGCGTGAGACTCTGAGTTCAGTTCCAGCACCTGTTTGTAAAAACCAGGCATGGTGTTGTGTGTGCTTGTAATCCCACTTCTAGTGCGAGGGAGGCAGAGGAGGGAGGATCTCTACTGACCAGCCAGTGTAGCCAATCGGTGGATCCAGGCCAATGAGAGACCCTGTCTCAAACAATAAGATGGGAAGAGGACACTGATGTTGATACTTGGATTACACACACACACACACACACACACACTTACATACATGTGCATATACCTACAGGCAGGCATGTGTGCATGCACAACTGCACACACACAATTGCACACGCACAATTGTATATACACATACGTAATTGAATTCACACATGCACGCACAGCTGGGGGCTGGGCATGCAGGCATGATGTAACAGTGAAAAACTGACTACTGTACCCCTCTGTATTTGTGGGTGCACCCATGGAGCTCCACTGCCAGGCATTCAGCTCAGTCCCGAGTCACTTGCAGCTAAGACTTTCTTGACCACACCATCAGTTATCCTTTAGGACAAATTCCCCAAGGGACTGTGGCCCCAGGATCTATGAGGATCATGGTCCATCTG
This sequence comes from Grammomys surdaster, assembly GCF_004785775.1. Classification (NCBI taxonomy): domain Eukaryota; kingdom Metazoa; phylum Chordata; class Mammalia; order Rodentia; family Muridae; genus Grammomys; species Grammomys surdaster. The sequence continues at coordinate 5,126,848 of NW_021604586.1, forward strand.
AGCTCTCAGCAAGGACGTTTGGCTCCATGTGGGACAGTCGCTCAGAGACGGGCCTGAGGAAACTCATGTGGAAAGAGGTGTCTGGGGAGGAGGTCACAGCCCCCTGAGGCTCCTTCCTGCCCCTGAGGTGACACTGAAGAGGTCATGTTTGATTTTGTAAGCTCTGGAGAGAAGTCAGGCACCCATCCTGCCTCAGGGTGACATTGATCTTAATAGGTTCTAAAGTGGGGAGCACATACATCGAAAGCCATAGAGAGGAGGTTAAGAAACAGGGAGGGGAAAGGTGGCGGCGAGGGCACAGGATGCTGGTTGGACCTTGGACCTTCTGCCCACTGTCGACAGTCAGGTGGGGGGATCACGAGGAAGGGACAGACCAATCTCATGGTCTAAAAGGAAGCCACGAGGATCCCAGAGCACATAAGGAATCTATGAGCAGTCAGTCTTCCTTTACCCCCAAATATTTATCAACTGACCCTAAACGACACTCTGATTAACCTTAGGGGAAAAGACCAACAACTTCGTGCAACACAAGGAACTGGCTGAGAGTGAACGAGGCCATTGGAACTGAAGTCTGGCCTCAGGAGGGCGTGAATACCATCTCTAAATCCACGGTGCTGGCGCTGAACCCAGTCAGGGTTCGGTGGCATCTCCCCTGACTCCTCCCTTTCTTCCCTTTCCCGTCTCTCTGCCTCTGGAAAGCCGTGCACGAGATAAACACAGACATCTCTAACGTAGTAAGTCAGTTCACAGTGTACATGACATCAACCAAACACCTCTCGGTAATGAGGCAGCCTGGGGGATTGGTTGTAACTGTGAATGGTTGGGGCACCAGGGGTGGAGGTAGGAGAGACCGGCGCCTTCAGAGTTCTGTGCATACAGGAGAACCTGAAAATGGACATCCGAGCTCTTTGATGGTCAGCCACCTCCAATCACATCACACTGGCCAGACTTCCTAGTTCTTCCCGCCTTAGTGCTCTGGGGACAGACAGGCCGGAACGGGATGTGGCTTCTCAGTGCTCAGTTTGTATTTCTAAAATGGCCACTATATTACCTTTCTCACAGGGATGCTGGCCCCGCCCCCTTTTTCCATTCGAAGCCCATGTTGTGACAGAGGCAAGCTGAGGTCAGCTGTCGGTGGCCAAGTGTCAACCTGGAATTCTTGGGATGTTTGTATCTGGAAGATAACTAGAGTGCTTCCAGGAAGCACAGAAGTCACTCAGAAAGAACACATCTTGGTGTCCTGACCCCAGAACTGTCTGGGGTCTTGGCATCAACCCCATAACCAGGTAATCCAGAACTTCTGATGCTTCCAGCCTCTAGTGTCAAAGACTCCTAATCTGCCACCAGTGACAGTGACCTTGATCACACGGCACTGCAGTGGGTGTCAGATATTTTCTTGTGAATGTTCAGGGTTCAGGGTTTATAGGGAGGAACCTGGGCTGTACCACACCCTCAGCAAACTGGGTCCTGTTGCCAAGGAGCAGAGGGCACAGCTCTTAGCCCCACATCCTAAATGAGGAGGCTAACCCACCAGAGGAGGCTTACCCACCAGAGACTTCTAAGGTCAATATTGTGGCTCCTCAGGGTTTAGAAGGATGGGGTGCTTTGAAAAGGGTGGCAGCTTTTGCCTGGGAGTTCATTCCACCAAGGTGTGGGTGCCAGACCCTGGGACAGACAGCAGGACATAGTGCTTTCCAGTCTTCTTTACGAACCGAGAAAAGCTGGGTGAATGGCTGCCATTGCTTGCCTCTGGAGCCAATGGGGTGAGTAAGGCAGTCACTGGCTCAGCATCTGAACGAAGACGTAGGAGTTAATCTGAGCGGACCGGTAAACTGGGCCAGGGATGAAGTGTTGAATTCTTTGGTGTGTGCATGTGTGAGCGTGGTTGTGCTCATCCAATCATGTGCTCCTGGAGGACAGAGATGGATGCCAGTGTCCTCCTCTAGTCTCTAGTCTCCGGAAGTCAGGGTCCCTCATTGTTGTCTCTGCTCCAAGCTCTAGAACTATGGAAGCCAGATAATGAAGTGGCTCTCTGTATGGGTACACGGGATTAGAACTCAGGTCCTCTTGATTGCACAGCAAATCCATTACCACTGAGCCATCTCCCCAGCCCTGGGTGTGTTGGGCTTTTATTTTCTGCTCAGCTAAACACTCTGGCATGGTGGTCCCTTGGATCAAAGCTGTTATCTGGGTTGCTTTAATGAGTGTCTCCAGAGGTCCATAAATTCTGAGTCTACAAATGTCTGATTTTAGTCACTCTCACCCAAGAGCTCTTTCTTGAGCTCACTGTCACTGACTGGGGGTCATGTGGAGTCACTGGTTCTGGTTCTAGGATCTCACTTGTGAGTGTCGACACCAACCTAGAATATTTTGGAAAATCCAAAATGTTCTTCAGGTACGAGGTGGCTGTGGCTGGCACTCTTGTGGTCTCTGTGAGCACTGGGTTTTTGCTGCTGTCTTTGTCTTGACACCACAATGCAGGATTTTTTTTTTAAAGTGGCTAGAGAGAAGGCTCAACCACTAAAAACGACATTTGCAACCAAAAGGGCAGAAGTTGGGTTCCCAGCACCCATGGCTGTCTCCTCATTTACCTCTACACAGACACAGACAGACATAGATACACACATAGACACAGTCAGACACAGACACACAAACACACACACAGACACACACTCCTACATAGTCAGATACACACACGCATACAGACACACACTCCTACACAGTCAGATACACACACACACAAACACAAACAGACACAGAGAGAGAGACACACAGACACACACAGACAAGCACACAGATACACACATACAGGCACACAGACACACATAGACACACAGACACAGATACACAGATACATATA
>NW_021604586.1:5129717-5142148 GCF_004785775.1 Grammomys surdaster
AGATACACAGACACACATAGACACACAGACACAGATACACAGATACACATACACAGACACACATACACAGGCACACACACACACAGAGATACAGACACACAGAGACACACACATAGAAACAGACACAGACACACAGAGGCACACACATAGACACACACACACACATGGACACACACACACACCCCTCACATTTATAATTACTCCTGAGTTGATGCTTCCTTCCTCCCTGCCTTTTCTTTCCTAATTTTGGGGGAGGGGAAAGGAAAGTGCCTCACGGTCCCAGTCAGGCAGCAGGTTCTGGACGTTGGAAACCATTTTCCAGTTTGGGACATATGAACCCGGGAATTAGTGAGCATTCCAGGTCAATTAGGGAAACAGCTTGCAGTTTCCCCTAACTACTGCTGTCTGAGGCACATCAAATGCAGACTGTTGCTGTCCTATGTCAATGTCAGAGGTGAGGCCAGGCCCCTTGGTCTTGATTTCAAGGCATGACTGGCCTGCCTCACACATGCCCGGGACCATGAGGCAAGAAACAACGGGCCTGTGTCCAAAGCTCCAGGAGCTCTTCCCTAGGCTCCCAGACCTCCAGCCCAACCCCAGGGGACTTGGAGACTAAAGGCTGGCTACATAGAGGTAAAGAGACAGACAGTTGAAGTTTTACTTCTGTCTTACTATTGGGCGCAGACAGCTCACACCTCAGAGAAGACAGAACTTCGTTTCAGCCAGAGGATGCTCTAAAACCAGAGTTCCTTCCAGTGCTGCAGGGGAGATGGAGAGCCTGCGGTACTTACCACCAGTGTCAAACGTGTGACACACCTAGAAGTCTCCTTCCATGACGGCAATCCTGTGTCACCACCCCACCCCCACTTCCTGACACACTCAGTTCTGGCCAGATATCTGCCATACAGCCAGTCACTCCGAAGACCTCACTTCCACACCAGCCTTATCTGACCTTCCACGGAGGGAAGCCTTTTGATAAAGTATCACTTCCTCCCTGTAGCCACTCCATCTCCACCCAGAAATCCCAGAAGGTTATTAACTTCCACTTTTTAAAATGCTGATAAGATCCTGTAGACGTTTGAACCCTGTCTGGAGAGGGGAGTGGCAGTGGTGGATCAGACTGTTGAGCCCAGTGAGACAGGCGTGTGGTCTGTGCCCAGCACCCATCCCTGGGGTTCCGGGGGCTTGGTGGTCCTATCTCGGCATGTGTTTAGCCACTGCACCATGATCTGAGGTCTTGGGATTATTCTACAGATCTCCATCTGGCGGCCAGCTCTTTTATTCATCTTTCGGGTAAGCGGCTGAACTTTATCAAAGGATGGGACGACTTAGTAGGAATTAAAATGAATCTTCTGGAAAGCCAACACTGGACTGCGTGGGGATTGAGCAGATTGAGGCACACAGGCATTTCCCCCTCTCTTCAGGAGAGAGGGGGGCTCTGGCTGCTGCCAAGAGTAGGCAAGGGCCTGGCTGTCACCATGTGCAAGGACGGTTGGTTTTGCTTGGACAGAACAATGTCCTCCTCCTTGGTTGTCCTTCCATAGGAACCAGGTCACATGAGTTCTGACCTGCAGAGGACCGACCAAGACCCCCCCCCCCTCCTGCAGTCTATGTCCACCCCCTCACTCCCTGCTCCCTGGGGAGAGCACTGCTGGCCCTGCCTCTACTGACATATGGCCACAGATCCTGCAGATGCTTCCAGCAGCCCTGCAGTGGTCTTAGAACTGTCTGCCTGTGCTCCTGCTGAGATCACAGTGGCTATACCATCCCCTCTGGGATCTCTGAGCTCAGCCACTGCTCTGGGTTAGCAGCACCCCCTCTGGCTCAATATTTTTTTTCTCTGCAGAAGCAGCCATGAAGTCCAGTGGATGGTGGGAAGGTGGCAGGTTCTAGAATGGAGTCAACTCATGGAGGATCAGGCCATCACAGCTTAGGAGCACAGAGCTGGGTTCCAGGTCCCAGTTCTCAATGCCTTTCTTGACAACAGGATCTCCATAACTTCTTCTGGTGAAGCTCATCCTCTGTGGCCCGTGGCCCTGACCTGTGGCGCTAGACTGAGAGCCTTCCTCATCCCTCTCAGAGCATGGAATCTGCCGGAGAGTATCACCAACTCTCATCCTGGCCTACCTCGGACCAGATGAGATGTGGCGGGGACCTCCCAGCCTGCAGATCTCTGAGCCAGGACCCAGGAGGCCTCAGGACAGTCGGACGGCATCTCCACAGGGTTCTGAACATTCGGGTCACAGCTTTGGCTCTCAAGGGACACTTGTAAGAGACAGCTGGCTGCAGACTCTAATCACAGAATTGAATGTATGGAAACGGGGAGCCATTAAACCCATATTGTATCTGGGATTCTGTTCCCTCCTTTCCTTTTAGAAATAAGGTCTCACTATGGCTAGCCTGGAACCATCTGGATCAGGTTGGCCTCAAACTCACAGAGATGGGCCAAACAGGCCTCCAGGGCTCCTTTTCCATTCTCAGAAGTGGGGGGAATGGAGCCTCCAGCTCTGCTCCCACAGGCTGGGGCTCTGCAGTGGTGGGTGGTGACTCTTTTGGCCTCCTGTGTGAGCTGAGCATGGCCCTGTAGGTAGAAGACCCAGGGAGCCATTAACACATGTTGACATTTCCTCTTTGATGTCTGGGGGTGGGGGACCAAGCTCAAGGTCTCCCCCATCCTAGCTTCTTGAACGCTATGAATCCCCTCAAAATGGACCATGCGTGGGTTCTGGGAAGGGTCATAGGCACCCCTACCCACACAAACCTTGTGTTGAGTTCTTGTCTTTCTAGAGGAAGCAAGGCAGGCAGACGCTCTGGATGGAGGTCCCAGGGGTCATACTGTCTGCTTGGTTCTCAGACTCAGCCCAGACAGGAGAGGAAAGGTCAGACACGCTGGGAGCTGAGAGTCCCCAGCCATGGGGACTGGCCATCCTGTGAGCACAGAGGCGTCTCAAGACTGTTCCAGTCCTGCTTCCGGGAGCTCCCAGGCCACACACTCTACTTCCGGGGCCTTGCTGTCTGATGACAGGAGTGATGGATGGCAAGTCCAATTGTCAAAGCACAGCCCAGGCCCAGGGGAAGAACTACAGGCCTTGGGGACACAGCTCTGTCATCGGTCAGTGTGGCTTGGGCTAGGTGCTGGGGCATGGTTCGAAAGGGCAGCATTTGGAGAAGGTCAAGCTTAAAGGCGCATCCAATAGTCTCTGGTGGCTGCTGAGGTACAGAGGACAGCATCGTTGAGTGTGTGTGTTCTTCATGTGTGTACAGGTGTGTGTATGTGTGTCTACAGGTGTGTATGTGTTCACGTGTGGACAGGTGTGCATGTGTGTACGGGTGTGCATATTCATGTGTGTACAGATGCGTGTATGTGTGTACAGGTGTGTATGTGTGTGTTCATACAGGTGTCTCTGTGTGTGTTCATGTGTGTACAGCAGCCTGTGTGTGTTCATGTGTGTACAGCTGCCTGTGTGTATTCATGTGTGTGCAGGTTCCTGTGTGTATTCATGTGTGTACAGGTCCCTGTATGTATTCATGTGTGTACAGGTCCCTGTGTGTGTTCATGTGTGTACAGGTCCCTGTGTGTGTTCATGTGTGTACAGGTGCCAGTGTGTGTGTGTGTACACATGCACTCGTATGTATGTGGTGGTGGTGGTGGTGGCAGAGATCAACCTTGGCTGCTGTTCTTCAGGACGTGGGCTGCTAGCCAGTGAGCCTCAGGGATTCTCCTGTCTCTGACTTCTCAGTGCCAACTTTCGGCTTTTTTTGTAGGTTCTGAGGGTGGAACCGGGGTCTTCATGCCTGCACAGCAAACACCCTTCATCTCCTGAGCTTACACTCCAGCCCTCTCAAGTACACCATCCTGACATGTGGATGGAGCACCCTGTGAATTTTTACAACAGCCCCATGAGCGAGGTTCTGCTCTCACACCCATTGGATGGGTAAAGAAACTGAGGCACACAGAGTTTGAAGTACTTGCTGACAGTCGCTGTGGACACCCAGAGGGCTTGATAGGATTCACAATGGCTACTCAGTCTCAGCCTTGAACCAGACACAGAGAAGAGGAGACAACTGTCTCCCAAATGTTCAGCAACAGTGACAAGGGCTCTCCGTGGACTGCCCACTCTGTCCCTCTAGCATCTCTTGAAAGCAGTATTGCTATCTCCCGTCCCCACAGAATGGCCCAGAGTCACACAGCTAGGAAGTGGAGGAGTTGGGGTTTGAATCAGGCCACAGGGCAACCGATCTGTAAGTAAGTCTGGTGGTCAGCCTCTTGTGACCCAGGGCTGGAGGAAACTGAGTGAGGTGGGCTGGAAAGCAGGGAGCCAGAGCCAACTACAGGTTTCCACCATCTGGGACCTCTGCTCTCCTTCTGGCCGATCTTGCATCTTTTCTCTGCCGGAGGGCTCAGCTTTCTTCCAGCTTTGACTTCCCAAATAGTTGAGTGTTTAAAAACGAAGGTTTAAACCATCGGACCTGTACTAAGCAAACACCATCCATCTGGCACTAGGCCTTGAGTTCTGTGCAGTTGTTAAGCCAGGAAACACTGCGCCCCCTACAGGCCACTCCTTCTGGGGCAGGGTGCTAATTGTGAGCCAGTAGAGAGCTTCTGATTGGTCTAGACCTGTCGCTCTATTGCGAGGCCTCATTGGCTGCTGGGTTGGCTGCTCTCTGTCAGAGCCTGGAGTCAGGGTGGGGAGATCTCAAGACTGGGATCCAGCTCATCAACTTCCTGTGACCCCACGGTTCAGCTTCCTCTTCCGGGTCTTGCTTTTATTAGATATTTTATGTCGTTTACTAAATAATTTGTTGCCCGAAAACCAGGAATTGCACAGTCGACGGACAGAAGAGTTCTAGGCAAGCCTTGGCGGATTAGAGACTGTGCTGCCTTTAGCTCAGGGTGATGGAAATGACATTTTCCCCAAATGTTAGCTAATGCTGTGCGTTCACTCGTAGCTGAACATAGACGTCTCTCTCCATACAACAGCATGCACATTTTTGGGGGGCTTCCTGGCACAGTTCTTTAAAGACGAAGCCTCGGTGTACCCTGATTTTTAAATCACTTGACAGCATTGACTGGCACTTGCAAAATACTTGGAGTTTGTGTCTGTGAAGGGGAGAAGTGTTCCCTCAACTGAGGACAGACCTGCTCGGGCCAGTGGGCCGGAAGTTCCTTGAATTCGTGTGTGTGCCTCTGTTGTGATTGTTTTGTCCAAAGGAAATGGTTGGCAGGTATTAATATGAGGGAGAAGAAAGGAAAGATTTTTTTTTTTTTGCGGGGTGGGGGCGTGAGGGAGCAGAGGAAGGCGGGAGAACCCGACAGCATGTTTTAATTGTGACTTGGAAACTTTATAAACACAATTTACACACACAGCACGTGTAATCACGGCGGTAATTATGATAAATCCGTTGTCAGCCCAGTTTGGAAGTCCTTATGAGGTAGTCGGAAATTAGTTCTCGCGCTACACAATAGCTCAATAAAAACGCAACCCGACCTCAGCCTGTCCCAGATGGAATTCCACGGGGCCAAACTCAGATGTTCGCCGTGTAGCACTTCCACACTGCCAAACGGCTTGTCAGGACAGCGTAAACACGGCTTGAATCCATTAAGTTGCTTGCTTTTTTTTTTTTTTTTTGTCTGCTAATTAGCTAAGAGTCGAACACTTCAAGCACAGCATGTCAAGAGCTCTGCTTCGGGGTGAGGTGCCCTGGTTCTAAAGCAAAGCTGGTACCTTTTGTGGACCGTGCTGACTTTGAGGGCCCTTGGCCTGGCTGGGCAAGCTTGGAGATTGGCAGGGATGGATCAGAGGGATGGGCGGCCTCAGCCCAGAACTAGTCTTTCATACAGCCTCTGGGACTCAGGCTAGAAGGCAGCCGCTTGAACAGTCACATGTCTCCTGGGGTGATGGTGACCAGCTGGGATATCATGTGTAAGGACAGGTGGCTTCCTCCTCTCATCCACCGAGCACACCCGGCAGAAACAGCATTCTAGCGACATTCTGGTTTCTTCCTTCTCATTCAAGTAGTTTAGTCGTTTTAGAGGCGGAAGACTCAGAAGACAGAGAGACTCTAAAGTATCCAGTCTTAAGGACTAGCACATCTGACCCTTGCCTGTGCTAACAGGAAAAGTAGAGAGATTCGGGGGCGGAGGGCACATGCGCAAAGGAGACTCAGGAGAACTCCGTCTCCTCCTCTGGGTGGGTGGGTGGAAGCACGCTCTCAGTCTCATTCTGAATCTAGAAGGGTCCACAGATCAGGGTCTCATGCCCCTGTTCTATTGCTGAAGGACCTGAGGCAGGGAAGTGAGTGCCTAATCACGGGTAGTGAGTAGTAAGTGGGTTTAGTTCGCCTCTGGGATGTTCAGAACCCACCTTCCCTTATGGGTGCGTTCTTAAGGGAGTCAGACTGGCAGACCTGGAAGAGTGACTACTCAATATTCTTTGCCCTGACCTCCTAAGCAGTCATTTTATTTGGTTGTGCAGGTGGCAGAGAAGGCCAGCTGGCCTCTAGCTTCCTCTTTGTGGCTCTGACCAACGGAAATGCCAGTCTCTGCAGAAAACTTCATTTCCCAGCATTCTCTCTGAGCCTGGAGGTGTGATCATGGGAAGGAAGTCTGGCGGATAGATAGGATGCTGTGTGGCTGGTCTGGAGTGTGTTTTAAGTGGGAAGGAACTCATTTCCTCTTCCTTCCTGTCTCGCTCCAGAGGCTGTGGGCCAGATGGGAGTCACTGCATCCCTACTTGGGAAGCCAAAAATGATGGGGCAGCCGGGAGCCTGGATGATCCCTGGCCGTCTCTGGGCAGTCACTGGAGAATGCCCAGGGTCCTCAGGCATGCACAAGTGTGCATGCATGCGATCGCAGGATTGGACACACTAGTAGGTTCATGCATATGTATCCCCCACATGTGTCTTATGCACATTCTTGCGTGCGGCTACATGTACCATCCGTGAGCAGACGCAGATCAGCTCGGGTGTCTCAGAAGCCAAAGCTCTGAGATTGCGATCCAGAATGGTCCCTTCTCCTTCAAGCTGTTGTCTCAGGCATTTGGGGCAGAGGTACCCAAAAGATCTAACACAGTGCTCAACTGGAGTAATCAGGGTGCCTGGGAGCTGGAGCATGTGGGTGGTTTTAAGATGCAGGAAGGTGAAGGGTTAACCCTCTCAGCTGTAAGTCTGACAGTTCTGGGAAGTCACCTCAGCGTAGTCTGCTTAATGGATCTAGGACAAGACCCCATTTGAAAGGGGGATGTGTCATCTCCATGTCTTCTGTCCACTACCCGAGGGCCAGCCACCCCTCAGCACACACATCCTCTCTCTGGTCCTTTGTTAAAGGGATGACCTCCTGATAACTTACTGACCCAGGGGACCCAGCACAGGGCTGGATGGGTCTCTAGGGTTGGCTGGTGGTCCAGCGATGTGCCAGGAGTAGGCCGTGTCCTGTCAGGTGACTTTGAGGTCTGTCTCTAACCAACCAGCATCTTTCATTCCTTCAGCTCCCGGGACGGACTGTGGCAGTAGCATGTCCTTGTGAATGGAAGAACACACACACACACATACATGCACATGCCTATGGAGGACAGAAGAGGGCATTAAATCTTCTGGAACTGAGTTACAGGTAGCTGGGAGCCACCTGACGTGGTGCTGGGAACTGAGAACTGACCTCGGGTCCTCACAAGAGCAACAAGTGCTCTTAACCACTGAGCCATCTCCCCAGCCCCGTGCTGTCTTCTTTAGGGCAAAGTGAGAAGAAGCAAAGTATCTGTTCCATGCTCCATACACATGCGACTGCTTGGAAGCACTCTTGACCCGAAACCCAGGCTTCCCTGGAACTCACAGCAATCTTCCTGTCTCACCATGCTAACATGTCAGTTGATTGAACAGTATGTGACCTGCACCATTGAGGGTCACCAGCTTGTCAGTCCCTCAGGCTTCTCCACCTCTTGTTCTCCAGAGCCATGAGTGGCTGTCTGCTACCACGCTCAGTACCTCAGGGGGAAAGCTGAGACTCCTTCCTGATGCCAGCTAAGGGGGTCTGTTTTCCTTCTTCGTATGTGAATAGAGGAGCTGGGAACTTAGACACCGTCCTCTTCCGGGTGAATCTTGTGTTTTCTTATTTTCTTATTTAATGTTTTCTTTCTTCTGGGTGTGTGATGCTGTGTGTGTTCACTTGTATGTGTGTGTGCATGTGTGTATGTGTGTGTATGTGTGTGTGCATGTGTGTGTATGTGTGTGTATGTGTGTGTATGTGTGTTTGTGTGTGTGTGTGCGTGTGTGAGGATGAGTTTGAGTATGCATGAAAGACCAAGGTGCTTTCCCTGGGCTCTTTCCAACTTCCCCTTTTGAGACAGAGTCTCTCACTGAACCAGAAGCTCATAGATTTGACTACATTGGCTGGCCAGTGAGTTCCAGGGTTGTCACCCCCCCACCTGGTGCCTGAGTATGCCGCCATCTTTGAGGTCCAAATGGTGTCTGCCATAAGGCTAGGGGAACTGACGGTTTCCTTTTGATTGTTTTTAAAGTCAAGCCGTGCATGGGAACTCCTCATCTCAATTTCTGACGTCACTATAAGACGAGGAAGGAAATCAAGTCACCCACAAAAAATGCTTTTAAACGAGGTCACCATTCAGGTCAAACAGAAAAATGGTCAAACATGATGCCCAAAAGACAGTGGACACCTCCCCTGGTCCTGAACAGCCTCCACACACCGTAGGGACAGAGAAGAGTAGCCAGAGTTCTGAGATGAGCTACAGAGTCCTGAGACCCAGACTGCCAAGAACAGAGACAGGACACTGGGTCTCTCCCAGCCTCAGTTTCCCCACTGAAAAACAAAGCTATTTGCCATCTCTGTCCATCCACCTATTATGACTGCATTTTGTATGCATTTATTTGTATGTATAAGTTATTTGTAATCATTGACTTCATTATGACATTTTTAGGCATGTATAGAATGTCTTTGGATCATAGTGACCCCAATTCCCTCTCTACTTTCTCTGTCTGTCTCTGTCTCTCTGTCTCTGTCCCACTAGTTTACCTAAAGTTGTTTAGGTGGTGGATGAGAGGTTCTTTATAGGACATGCACACTTGGTTAGTGGTGGTGCATACCTTTAATCCCAGCACTCAGGAGACAGAGGCAAGCAGATCTCTGTGAGTTCAAGGTCAGCCTGGTCTACAGAGTGAGTTCCAGGACAGCCAGGGCTACACAGAGAAACCTTGTCTCAAAAAAGAAAAAAGGAAAAAGAAAAAAAAAGAAAGAAAGAAAGAAAGAAAGGAAGAAAAGAAAGAAGGAACAGAAAAGAAGTCAGGACAGGACAGCTGTCGACAAGGCGTGTAGTAGCTTGGAAGCCTCTCTCTCCACTACTTCTCTTTTGCTTGAGTAACCTTGTATGCCCGTGGGTTCTAGTTGTGACAGTGGAGTGTGTCAGTTTTTTGCCCTTTCTGCTTGAGATGTGCCGTTTCTTCCCTTTCTCAACCGGCAAGCACTGAGGCAGATGTATCCTCCAAGAAGTAACTGACCTCGTAGGACTGAGGCAGGGGCCAGCGGGGAGTGGAGAGCAGAAGGCAGCTCTCTCCGAGGTCACAGAGCGGGCTCTCAGGGAACTTTGTAATTTCAGCTAGAAAATGCATATATTGCTAAGCAGTTGAATTGATGGGGTCTGTCTACTGAAACCCATTTAAAATATACACACATACATACACACATACATGCGCTTATACATACATATGCATACACACACGCATATTTATACATGCATATACACATACACACATACATATATTCATATATGCATACATACATATGCATACATATTCACACACACATGCATATTTATACATGCATACATACACACATACATGTATTCATATATGCATACATACATATGCATACATATTCATACACATATGCATATTTATACATACATGTATCTACATACATATATTCATACATGCATGTTCATACATATATATATACACACATGCACATACATATTCACACATATATACATACATATTTATGCATACATACACACAGAATATATGTATATGTGTGTATATATACACATATATATCTCCCTCTATATGTCTATATATGTGTATATATATAGAGAGATAGATATGAGACACTGGGTTTATTTAGAGTTGAAACAAAACTCGGTAAATATTTTTATACTCTCTTTTTACCCGACCACAAATAAAACCTAATGAGCTGGAGGTTGAGCTGGTCCTCTGATTTTCCCCCTCTGTAGACAAGCAAGATAAAAGACAAAGAGTTTCTTATTTGGGGTTCATAAAACATTCCGCGTTTATGGGTTCATTTTTCTGAAATGCAGATCAAAGCCAGGCTGTGAAACTTTACTGTCCCACTGCTGGCGGGACTGTTGACTCAGTGAATACTTCAAAAAATCCTTCCCACAAGCCCCTCTGACCACCTCACTGAAAAAGTGGGGGCAGACATTTGAATCTGAAATAGTCAGGAGGAAGACTGACAGCTTCGACCAGGGGGAGCTAAAACAACATTTTTCTGGGCCGCAATTAAAAGAATTAACCTTACGCATGGTGAGTCCCCCTCCCCCAGAAGCTTCTTTCCTACGCTGCTTCTTTGTGTCCTGTCTACGGTGCCTTGGGTCCTTAATGGTCCCCTGATCGCCGTTCCCTTCCCACCCACACTCCCTCGATGGCTCCATGGTCTTTGTTTATATTAATTCCCGAAGAACTAAGTTTCATTTCATTTTATTTGGGAGGGAAACCCAGCAGAGAGGGGTTCAGGAGACCCGCATGCTTCCGTAATTGCCTGGGGTTATGCGTGTATTTCAGGCTGACAGCTAAGATAAAAAGCCCCTGTGGGCTCATGTGGGGAGTCATTTTTCAATGCTGTGTGTGGGAAATTGAGCGTGGATGGTAACGGGGAGGCTGGGGAGAGCGGGATAGTGGGGGCTGCAGGGAGAGGCCCCCACGGTCCTGTTCAGTCATCCTGGGTTTCCTCAGCGGGCTGCGCCAGGCTTTTGGAAACCCAGGGATGGAAATGGACTGGAGGAGGCCTGGCCACTGTTTATCTCCAATTTTGTGTTTTTAAAATTGCTCTAATTTTCTTTTTCCACCCACTTGGATAATTCTTGTGTTCAGTGGTGGTGGGAACCAACCCAGGCCAGAATACTACAAGCTGTTCCCACAACCGTGGCCATAGCCAAAGCCACACCAGGGATGCGTCATGAGGAAAGCCAGTGGCTCCAGGGACACACTGGGTTCTTACTTGCTTTGAGGATGGGGGAATTTGTTATGCGGAAACATCTCAACATCTTGCCTCTATTGTCCCCATCTGTGTAATAGGCTCATTCTGCCCAGCCCCTTCTTACAGCTCCAGAATTCTCTGCAAGGACTTGCAGTATGGAATGGCTCTCTCGGTGACCTTCATCAACTTCCTCCCTGGAGGACAAAGACCGTGTGATCTACCATCTACACTCCTCCCGCTCTGCAGAGCTGGTCCCAGATGGCTTTTAGTTTGGGGAAAATGACAGGAAGTGCTTAGAGCAGTGATTCCCAAACACTGTGGTCCCAGGCAGGGTCTCTTTAATAATTTTCAAAATTATCAAGGACTGAGGAGACAGCTCAGGCAGTAAAGTGCTTGCCTGGAGACCAGGGAGACCTGAGTTTGATCCCAGAGCCCAAATAAAAAGCTGGGTGTGGTGGTGTAGGCTCCCCCAGGACTGTGAAGATGGAAACAGGAACTTTCCTGGGGCTTCAAGGCCAGACAGTCTAGGCTGACTGAAGGTTCCTAGTCAGTGGAGACCCTGTCTCACGGAACAAAGTGGACAGTGACTGAGGAATGACAGCAGAAGTTGACCTCTGACCTCCACACATAGCACACACAGGAACATGTGTACACATAGGGACATGTGTACACACAGGGATACGTACACACAGGTACATGTGCATATACTGGGACATGTGTACACACAGGAACATCTGCCCATATACGGACAATTGTATGCACAGGGACATACACAGAGAGATTATTGAGAACCCTGAAGATCTTTAGCCTATGAGGGTTACACACATTGAACCTTCTAGAACATGTATTATTTAATTTAAAACAACCCCAAATGTATGGCACAATTGCCATCTCTTAAAGCATAAACGCGATGGGTTTTTGATGTAACCAAGCAGGAAGCTCAGGCGTCAGCATGGGCCACTGGGGAGTTCCGAATGTGTGGGCGCGATGCCTCACCATTAGAACCAGATAATGTTCTGAAACCAAAATGGAGAAAGTATTCCTTCACCTTTACGGCTCATTCCTGTGTTTGTTGAAACAAACCACAGCTCGAGTTTTATGCTGTGACGTCAATCGATGGTTGCGGGACTTGACTGAGAGCCACCGCTCTGAAACCCAACATGTGTGGCACCTCTCTCTCTCTCTCTCTCTCTCTCTCTCTCTCTCTCTC
>NW_021604586.1:5142248-5158823 GCF_004785775.1 Grammomys surdaster
TCTGTCTCTCTCTTTCTCTCTCTCTCTCTCTCTCTCTCTCTCTCTCGTGCTTGCTCTTTTGTTCTCTCTCTCTCCTCGCTCTCTCTTTGTCAGCTCTCTCTCTCTCTCTGTCTCTCTCTGTCTCTCTCTCTTGTTCTCTCTCTCTCTCTCTTGTTCTCTCGCTCTCTATCGCTCACTCTCTCTCTCCCCTGTGTGTGTGTGACACGTGTGTTCACACGTGTGAGCTTGCACATCTCTGTACATGTGCACCCGAGGAGTCCCGTGTGGCCCAACGGTAACACTGAGGATCTTCCTCCACCACACCTCTCTGCTGAAGCAGGGTCTCTCTGAGCCAGGCTTGCGGACTGGGAGAGTCTAGCTAAGGAGCTTGTCCCACGGATCCCGGATCCCGTCTCTGCCTCCTACACACTCGCAATACAGGAGGGAAGCCACGCCCACCCCGCCATTACTGGGTTCTGACATCCAAACTTTGGTCTTCCCTTCTCCTCAGCCCGTGTGGCACTTTCCCAGTGGCCGAGACTGAAGCCTGAAATCACGACACTGAGTTTCTCTACTTGGTTACATTAAAACCCACGAGCTGTGGAGAGTGGGTCTCCCACCAGCAGACGGTTTGCTAACGTCGGTGCTGGTCATCCGGAAAATATCAGGTCCTGGGCTCCTGGCCTGGTAGGATTCTCGCATATCTGATAGCACACATAGTATTTGAAGAATTATGTTAATTAAATGGCCATCAAGCCCTTCCCAGCAGAAATTCCAGCAACTGGTTTTTGACATTCTTTTTAATTCTTATTTTCATTTTGAAGTGTGCATATATGTGCATGTACACACAGATATGTACAGTTCATGGAGAAGCCAAGGGAGGACACTGAGTGCCCTGGAGCTCAAATTACAGGGCAGCTGAGAACAGGTGGGACCTGGGTGAAGGGAAGCCTCATCCAGGAGACCGGGGACTCCAAGTTCCAGCCTTTCCCTTGAGTGAGGAAAATAGGTTCTGGAGAACAAGGTGGTCCATCCTGAGCTCATGTGTGCTGGGTGAGCTCACGTCCTGAGCTCATGTGTGGCAGGCGATTTCATTCAGTTATTTCTATTCCTTTCTGCTCTTCTTTCCTTTGCAGGGCCATGGGTGTGCAAAGCAAGCATAGTGTCATTGTCCCCAGTACAGGGACGTAGTCTCTCTCTCCTCAATCCTCCTCTCCCCCTTCCCTCTCTACCCATCAGTGAGACAGGGTTTCTCTGTATAGCCCTGGCTGTCCTGAAGCTTGCCCTGTAAACCAGGCTGGCCTCAAACTCAGAGATCCACCTGTCTCTGCCTCCCAAGTGCTGGGAGGCGTGGGCCACCATCACCCAGCCTGTATCTTCTACCATGTGTATTTCTTTCTGCTGCTGGAAGAAGTTCTGTGGGATTTAACTGTTGGGTAAGAAAGTCCCCATAGGTGGAGACACACTCCTTAGGGCCTGCAGAGTTACTTTTCTATTGCTGTGACCCAAGCAACTTATAGAAGAATGGATTTGTTGGAGCTTGCAGTTTCAGAGTGTGTACCCATGACTAGGATGATGGAGAGGTTGGCAGCAGGCCAGCAGGCATGTCGCCAGAGCAGCAGCTGAGAGATCACATGTGATCCATAAGCAGAAGGAAGACACAGGTCACTGAGAATAGCATAGGCTTTTGAAGGCTCCAGGCCCATCTCCAGTGACACGTCTCCTCCAACAAGGCCGTACTTCCAAATCCTCCCCAAGTAGTTCCACCAACTGGGGATCAAGTATTCAAATAGATGAGCCTGTGGGGGCCATACTCATTCATACCACCATGGGGGGGGCTCCTCTCCAGGTCCAGATGCAGCCTACGCATTATCTCTTGCTCCTTTACTGGATGGTCAGGTCGTTGTTGATGGTCAGAAGTTTCAGATGAGGGAGGTAGGGAGACAGACAGACAGACAGACAGGGCTCCAGTGGGTTCACTCTTTTGCCTCTCATTCAGTCCAGTTCCCAACCTCTATGACAGTAGTACCCACACTCAGGGGGATGCTCTACGAAAATACCCTCACAGCTATAGCCATGTATGTGCCTTGCTAATCTTCTAGGGCAGCGATTCTCAGCCTTCCCGATGCTGCGATCCTTGCTTGTGTCGTGGTGATCCCCCCAACCGTTAAATTATTTCAGTGCTACTTCATGACTGCCATTGTGTTACTGTTATAAAACATAATAAATATCTGGTATGCAGGATATCTGATATGAGACCCTATGAAGGGGTCGATCATCCCCAAAGGGGTCACACTCCCTGCAGATTGAGAGTTGCTGTTCAATGTTATTCTCAGCCCAATCAAGGTGACAGCCAGGATTAACCATGGCAAACAGCCCCTGGGAGGGCAGGCAGGACCTCTCATGACTTTTGACCTTTGTGTGGGGGCTGCGGCATCTCTCCCTTGCAGGAGTGAGGGACTCCTCAGTAACACTTGCTGACCCCAAAGTGGAGTCTGTACCGTCTTTATATTCCAGACAAATGCTCAACCCCAAATTTCAGCGTATCTGCACAGGTGGCTTTAGAATCAGGCTGTGTGCTACACATTGGTTCCCCCTCTTGTCTCTCTTAAGAAGGGTGCCACACACTGGCCTGCATCTCCTCACTGCAGTCTTCAGTGGAGACAACCTGACAGACCAGCTATCAGATAGCTAGCTCATTAGAAAGGGGTGATGCTTTCCGCTGCAGAATTGTGGTGAGGTCTGAGCCACGGAGATGGGAGCATGGGAGTTGCTGTGACCAAAGCAAGAGTGACTTCCTTACTGGACCTCCTGGGAGCTTCATGGGTGTGTGTGAAGGTGGGGGGCTGCGGGGTGGTAATAGAACTTTACTGACTCCGTGCCTCGTGTGTGGGGAGCACCTCAGCTTGCACAGTGTTGTGAACCCTCTCATACATGGAAGAGCCTGGCCTGGAGCTCTCAGAATCTACTATGAATTTGCCTGACCACATTCTGTCTGCTGCAGCCAGAGAGGATCTGTGGTCCTTGAGTACTTTGTGCTTTTCTACTTCTTAGCTTTCACCTCAGAGGACCCCAGCAGGACAAAGAGCACTGTCAGGAATCTCCGGGGTTAATGAGGCTCTGACTTGTGCTTACACACTTGCACACAACTGTCATTAAACACAATCACCCTGCAGAGTGGAAGGACCCATGCTCAGTAGACTGCATGTTGTCATGTGTGGGGGTGAGTGCGGGAGTGTGAACATGTTCGGGTGTGAGTGTGGGTGTGCGAGACTGGGAGTGTGCCTGCCTGTTTGTGAGTTTGTGAATGTGGGTGTTGGGGTGCACAGTTGTGATCCCAGTCCTTGGAGAGGCACGGACAGGAGGGTCCAGGGCTCGCTGGCCAGCTAGTCTAGCAGAATTGATGTGCTTCAGGCTAAATGAGATCGTCTCCAAAAGGGTAGAAAGAGAATAAGGAAATCAGACAGACAGACGGACAGACAGATAGACACACAACAGACACGCACACACTGTCAGTCACACACACACACACACACACCACAGTCAGTCAGTCAGACAGACAGACAGGACAGACAGACACATACACACAGTCAGTCAGTCAGACAGACAGACACACACACTGCAGTCAGCACACACACTCCAGTCAGTCACACACACACACACACATACCATACACACATACACACACCACATACACACATACACACCACACACACACATACCATATACACACACACAAACACACACACATATATACCACACACACACTATTAGTTACTGTTACTGTGCACTGATTCCTGTCTCCACAGCACAGGAAACTCACCTGGGCCTCAGCCTTACAAGCCCCTGAGAGACCTCAGTCCACTGGGGCTTAATGCATACAGGACACACCTGGAATGAGCAGATGAAGGACTCAGGCAAAGCTGTGCTCTAAGTGACCAGCCACAGATTCAGGGTTCTCGAAAATTCATTGAAAACAAAACAAAACACTAAGCTGAACAAGTACCCAACTTTACCTCTCCCGGTGCCACTCGATCAGACCATCCTGGGAAGGGCCACAGAGCAGGATTTCGAGGCCAGTGAAGCCCATAGTCACCACAAATGGAATATTTTTGCTTTATTTAAAACATTTCCCAAAGGAAACAATGGCTGAAGTTGAGAACTCTGCCTTCAGTGGCCTGGCATGTGTGGTTGGGGATACGAATTCAGTTCGGTGAAGGGCGGGGCAGCAGCTGGTATGGGACAGAGAGCCTGGGGCCACTCTGTGACTCCCGGAAGCTGTCCTCCTGTCCCAGACACTTCCGTAGATGATGACTAGGTCTGAATGAAACAACAGAAACTTACCCAGAGTGCCATGGCCTTAGAGCCAAGTGGGGACAATGTAGGGGGACTGTCGGTGTTCCCCACTGTGTTTTGTGTATACAAGCCAGGGTCACCTGGGAAGCGAGAACCTCAACTGAGCAAATGTGTCCATCCGGTCTGCATGTAGGCAAAACTGTGTGGCATTTTTTTGATTATTGATTGATGTGGGAGGGCCCAGCCTACTGCGGTGGCACTGAGAGGAAGCTAGCAAGCACTGTTCCTCCACGGCGTCTGCTTCAGTTCCTGCCTCAACTGCCCCCCATGATAGACTCTAAAATGTAAGCTGAAATAAACCCTTTCCTCCCCACGTTGCTTTTAGTCATTGAGATGGTTTGAATGAAAATGGTCTCCATTGTCTCCCATATTCACATGCTTGGTCCCCGATTGGTGGAACTGTTTGGGAAGGATTAGGAGGTGTGGCCTCATTGGAGGAAGTGTGTCACCAGGAGAGGACCTTGAGGCTTCAAAGGCCCACACCAGGCCCAGGGTGCTCTCTCTCTGCTCTGGGGCTTGCAGATAAGGGTGTAAGATCTCAGCTACTGCTCCAGAGCTATGCCTGCCTACTGCTGTGCGCCCCGCCATGATGGTCATGGACTCACCCTCTGAAACCATAAGCCCCCAGTAAACTTTCTTTTGTAAGTTGTCCTGGTCACGGTGTCTTTTTGCAGTAAAGACAAGTAACTAAGACAGTCGGTGTTAATCTCAGCAATAAAAAAACAACCTAGGACACCCACCGTGTCTTGTTTCCTGGCCTGGGACTCTGTCCCTCCTCAGCTAACCCACTCGTCCTCATTGGAATTGGGAAACATTCTTTCTTGGCAGCCCCTCACCCACTACCACAGGGGCAGGCTACCTCCATTCCCAGGTGTCTCCACTAAGGGACCTTGCTTATTGGACTCCTGGAGACCTTCCAAGCTAAGTCCCACCTCCATTCACAGCCCCAAGCTGTGGAGTGTGTAGAGGCCCCGCTTTCGAAGTGGCTTTTTTTTACCTTGTTTACTTGGGAAAAACACAGACCTCCTGAGCGTCCTGAACCAAGTCCAGGCAGTCACTCTCTGGCGGGCACTCCAGCCGATTTCCTGTCGCGTACTGGTTTCCCGGCCAGGGCCATGTGGGAAAACCAGGAGGTGGACTCACACCCACGTCCCCCTCCGTGTTGTGACCTCAGTTCCGTGGCAAGAAGCATTAAAGCCACTCTGACCTCTTTCTGTTTTGGACACTACTGTCCGCTCCCTGGCTGGCCTGGTCTCTGAGTTCTGGCAGTGTGAGCTGGCAGGCGCCAGGTTTGGGCAGAACACAAAAAGTCCTAGGGGAAAGTTCAGGAAGGGACAGAAGCCAGGCCGGCCTGTGTTGTGTCTCAGCGCAGGGGCTCTTGAAGGCCGAGGGCCGGAAGTGCAGGGCTGACTCAGCAGGCAGGACCCGGCTCCTGAGTCACCGCCACACAGACCCACCTTGGCTGGAGTAGAGGAAGCCACAGAGGATGAGGGCAGGGTTAATGAGAGAACAGGAAGTGGTTAAGGATTGCTGCGGAGGAAATACTCCCAAACCCAGTGCGCTTTGGGGGAAGATGCCCTGGACGACGGAGTACACCCAGCACTGCCCAATCACATCCAAGAATCAGGAGGCCCTCGAAGTGTCTATCGCAGACGCTCCAACCTCTCCTTAAGCAAACCTCTGATGCAACCTCCAGCACTGGGGCATTCAGGCGTTCGGGCTGTGGGAGGGTTTTCCAGAACGGCTCATACCAGCAGATGCACGGCTGTTTTGCCAGAGCAGCTGGCACAGGAGCCTAAGAGCGAACATCAGTGCTTCTCCTTGTTACCAAGACCGTGGAGGGGATGCTTCCTGCAGTTCAACTCGGGAAATTACCAAAATGTCTACCCCTAGTGCGGTTGAGTGCACTGAACCCCTACAACGGAGTACTAGGTAGCAGTCAACAAGGAATAAAAAAAGTTTTGTGCGAACATCTGCACAGTGATTCTCAGGGTTGGATGAGTGAACCATTGAGGTAGAAAAGATACAGGTTCAGGATGGAATGTGTACTGTGCTGTTTCTCAGATGTGTCAGATGTGTGGATATGTATATGTATACATATATGTGCATGTGTATTTGTATGTGTATATGTGTATATATGTGTGTATATATATGTGTGTATAATTTTATTTAATATATTCGATATTATTCTCCTAAGGAGAATAATAAGGAGACTGCATTTATACCAGGAGGCTCACAACATCTTCCAGCCCCAGCTCCAGGAGATCTAAGGCCTTCTTCTGATCTCCATGGACACCATAGTCACAAGACACACACACACACACAGACACACATAATGAAACACACTAATAGTAATAAATCATTAAAACACTTAAACCCACCAGGGTGGGGGACGCTGTTGGGATGAACCCACACTGCTCGCCTGTGGACTAGTTGCCACCCTAGGTTTTGGCTCAGGGAGTTTGGGGTTTCACTGTGAGCATATCTGTGGTATTTCCACTGTGTGTGTCTTGCTTGGGAGAGAACCCTCATTAAAGAGTCATGGATGGGGGTACAGTCTGGTGGCTGGGGTGCTGAGGTAGAGGTGAGTAACAATCTTCTGGGATCACCACATGCTGTACCAAGCTCCCGGTGCTCAAACTTCAGGGTGTTCGAAAGAACAATAAACCGTCAGGCTGATCCCTAGATCTTCATAGTAGCTGGTTCCTCCACGTTTCAGGAAACTGGCTATGCTCTTCTTCACTTACCACGACCCCCAAACAATCCAGATCTCTGTGTCTTATGTTCCCACACACGCAGACCCTCCCTTGGGGCAAGCGCTGGCTGGGGACAGGAAGAAAGCCAGCAGATAAGCCATATGAGATTGCTGATGTGTTCCAGCCAGGCTGGCTTTCCTGAGAACACACTCCATGGAAGTCTGTGCGAGTTCCCTCTCCCCATGGGGCAGGGCTCTGACCCAGCGTCTGCTCTGGTGTTCATCCAGACTGCATGCAGACCCGATGGTATCTGGAACTCGGGCCTGCAGCGGCATACAGCCAGGGCTCTCTGTACCTTCGGTTTTGTGCTCATTCTTGAGGCTGGTTCTGATGCTATCTCAGCCCTGGGCACATGGGCTACGACTTCCCTATCTGAGTCGCTTCTCAATTACTGTGATACATCACAGTGACTAAGGCAGCTTAGAGAAGAAAGGGCTTCTTTCTTCCGGAAGGAAGAGAGTGCATCCTTATCATGGCCAGGGGCATGGCAACAACAGGCTGCCAGGCACAGCAACGGAGCAGCAGCTGAGAACTCTCATCTGGACCCACAAATAGGAAGTAGAAGGAGCATCCTGGGAAGGGCCTGAGTGTTTTGAACCCCCCAAAGATTACCCCCAGTCACATGCCTCCTCTAACAGGCTACACCTCTTATTCGTTTCCAAACAGTTCCACCAACTTGAGGGTGACTTTCACTCAAAACAACACACCCCTCCCTGTAGAATTTCGAGGGGCGGAACAGATAAAGTCCATTCTCCTGATTTCATGGCTTTCAGACTGTGTTTCCTTGGGCAGATTACTTTCCCTCTCTGAACCCCTGATAGTAAAACAGAAGTGTTAATAATCAGCACCCAGAGCTGTACTGGAATCTCTTGAGTGGTCTGACTTGCCTCCCTGAGAAACTGCAGCACTGAGACCTGGCCCAGGTTTGTCCAGTCAGAACCAATGTCTTGTCCCTGACCTCTCAGGATGTGTGTGTGCATGGCTGCTATGTCTCTGCTCCTTGACGGCCTGGTGTTCCGGTTCACACACAGCCACATGGAGATCTTTTCTCTGAGAGTCCCAGATCTAAGAGTAGACGTTCACCTCCCACACCTCACTGCTGTCCATGGCAGGCATGTCTGTGTCATTCACTTCCCACTGTGAGGAAGACTGGAAGGGAACTCTCCTGGCGGGTGTCAATGCAGGAGACACAGTATCCCCTTTCCCGACCTTCCTGAGGTACACAGGTGCTGACTTCTGCAGGGCATACTCTTCTTCTAGCAAATGACTACTCCCGATCCCTTGAGACCGCTCTCCTGAGCACAGTAGCAGCCTGTCACCTGGATAGGGGGTGACACTCAGCCAGCACAAAGTGGGAATGTTCCGAGTTTGTGTGTTTTGTTTTTTGTTTTGTTCTTGTATGTATGTATGTATGTATGTATGTATGTATGTATGTATGTGACACAGGGTCTCATCTAGTCCAGGCTGGCCCAGAACTATCTACATAATCAACGATGATCTTAAACTCCCGATCCCTGTGCTCCCTCCTCCCCAGTGCTGCAGATGAAGGCTTCTTCTACCACACCTGGTTTGTATGGTGTCGGATCTTCCATACACAAACCCATGGCTTCTTACATGCGAGGCAAGCAGTCTCCCAAATTGTACTACCCCTCTCACCCCCATCCTGTTCTGTCCTGTGGTCAGGATGGGCCCTCGAGGGAGAGTGTGGGAGACAGGGTGCAGCCAGTAGTGACATGAGACAGCCAGCCCCACTTTAATTTCATCTCCCTTAGTCACTGGGAGTGGGATGGTGTGGGGGAGAAGACAGGGTGACGGGGACATCCAACTCTGCAGTGGGTCACTGTGTCCCCAGGGAGCCCTACAAACCTGCCAGAACTATTCCCTGGGATTCTGCCTTCTCAGCTCTCCTCCCTCCGACCAGACTCTGAAGTGAGGCAGGTGGTCACCTGAGAGGGAGAGCGACCAGGCAGCATCTCACACCCTCCCTGCTGGTGACTTCTGTTTCTGCACTGGACAGCAGGGGTGGGGCCTCACAGGTGTGTGCGTTAGTTACCATTCTCCTTTCTGAGGCCGAACACCAACAGGAGTGGCTTAAGGAACGGAGGGAGATGAGGCCGGAGAGATGGCTCAGTGGTTACAGCACTGGCTGCCCTTCCAGAGGACCAGGGCTTGATCCCCAGAGCCCACATGGGGTGGGGGGTGGGGCTCACAACAGTCTCTAACTCCAGTTCGAGGGAATCTGATGTCCTTTCTGGCCTTTGCAGGTACCAGGCATTTGTGTGGTATAGAGAGATAAATGCAGACAAGCTACCCGAGCATGTGGAAGTAAATTATGTTTTTAAAGGAAGAAGGGTTATTTTGGCTCATGACGGGAAGGCACGGAGGCAGGAACACAAGGTGGCTGATCACGCAGCATCCACAGAGGGGAAGGAGAGTGATGGATGCTGGATACACTCATTTTCTCCTTTTTATTCTGTCAGGATCCCAGCCCCAGGGATGATGCTACCCTTACTTAAGGTCTTTCCTTCCCAATGAATCTACTCTAGATAATCCCACACAGACATGCCCAAAGGCTTATCTCCAAGCCGGTTCTAGATCTGGGAGTGTTAGCATTTAACACGCACTGCCCACCCCTCCCAGGAGCCAGTGCTACTCCCTGCCCCAGGGCCTTTGCACGAACACTGTCTACCAACTTCATTACCTCTCTTCCCCCCAACCCCCAGGTGCCCAAAGACAGCCACATCCCCTAAATCCCAGATCTAGAAAACTTGCAATACCGCCGTTCATTCGCTACAGAGCTGTTGTACTTCACAGAAGTGGCTCACACATTTCTCTGTGCCTAGAAAGCTGGTACTGGAGCAGAGCTGGCAGGAAGAGCTGCTTATAGCTTCCCTACCACTAGGTAGGTTAGCTCTGAAGCTAGTGCTGATCCCGGCACACACCTCGGCTTGTTGAGGGGACTCCAGAGTCACATCAGCTGCTGGCGTCACACCAGCAGGGCTCCCTGCACATACCTTAGCTTTTCTTCCAACCACAGAACCTTCCTACCCACGCCCCCTGAAATCTGGGCTCTTCCTGTCTCCCCTTGCAGTTGTTTGGAGCCCCTACAGCCAGCTAAAGCCTAGCATACATCATTCCTGCATCTTAGTGGCCCTGCCTCAAACTCAAGCCGAAAGGGCATGGTGGCTGCTGACAGCTCTTTAGAGCTTGGGTGACAGGAAGAGACTCAGTGTGTGTCTTGAGATAGACAATTGGGACTGTCTCAACTGGCTTCCCTAGACAATCTCATGCAAGAGGTCAGACCGCTTGTCATGTTAGTGCCTGTCCCTGTCCACCTGGGGGTTTCACCAGAGTTAAGCGGGGCCAGGAGGAGTTGCTGGTAGGGCCAATGGCCTGTTTCTTGGACTTAAACCTGTGCAGAAAGGTAAGAATAGAAAGCAGGCTCTCCACTGGGGATACCATCGTAGTGGAAGGTGCTAGAAACCTGACAAGCTTCAAAGTCTTGGTTTCGTTTTGTGTCACCTAGAAGCTCAAATTGCTTCCTAGCCAGGAGGCTGCTGGGATGTGGCTTTCGCCAGCTCTCCAAGCCTCGCTTTCTCCACCCGGGAAATGGTTTTTATTTTTCCCTGCCCGAGTCACTCAGCCATCCTGATTAGGACTGTCTAGATTTTTCAGACCTCTGTCACATGTCCAGAAAGGATAGAGGGTTGATAGCAGGATGGAATTTAGCAAGGACAGGACCAACCTTCAAAAGTTCGGACTTGCTGGACACCTGCCTGAGACTTTCAGGCTTTTCTGTAGCAAGTGGCACTGAGAGGACAAGCTCAGCGGTGTCTGGGTGATGGTTACCTCGGATGTTGGAGCCTCCTGCCTCTGGGATGAGGGTGCTCCTCAAGTTGCTGCCTGATGGCGTGCCTCCCCCCGCCCCCCCCAAATCAGGTCCTTAGGTATCCCTACCACCATCTTTTACATCTTTTACAACGTTTGTTGTAGTCAGACACTCCCCTCAAATCCCCTCCCCATGTGAAACAAAGTATCTTGGAAGAAAGGCCAGAAGGAGGGACGCAGTCACTAGCATAGATGGTTCTCTAGTCAGAGCCTGATGCCGGGGGAAGCCCCTCCCAGGCTGACGTTGTCGGCTTACATCGTAACATTGTACTTAAGTCCGTTTGTTTTGCTTTCTGTCTCCACAACAATTAGTAAGATTTATTTCTTACTGCTCCAGTGAGCTCTGCCCGGACCACACTTCCTTTCTTTTTAAAGCAACAGCCATCCTGGCAGCAGGACACAAGTGGGAAGCCTTTCCTTGACTTTCTTTAATTTTTTTTCTTCTTAGATTTATTTATTTTGTGTGTATGGATTTTTGCCTGAATGTATGTCTGTGCACCATGTGTGTGCCTGGTGCCCGTGAGGGTCTGAAAAGGACATCAAATTCCTTAGAACTGGAATTATAGATGGTTGTGAGTCACAACGTGGGTGCTGAGAACAGAATCCAGGGCTCTTAACCATGGAGCCAACTTCCCAGCCCCCAGGGAACATTTTCAATCATAGGAATGAAACAAAGAAACAAACAAAAACCGTGTCTGTGCTGTCCTTTGTGCAAGACCCCTGAGTGGTCTCTGGGTTCTTCATGGTCCACAGCTGGGTTCAGGCAGCACTTCCCAGCTTAGTCCTCAAATGGGCAACATTGTCTGGGAGTAAGGGAATTGCGGCAGCATCCTCCCAGGTACCTGGACCATCAAGAGCTCAGAAAAGCTTCCATTTCTGACATCTCAGAGGCGCCAGGCTCACACGCACCACGGGCACATCTTTCTGGAGTGGTGTTTCAGAGCAAAGGCTTCTGTGTGGTTGTCCCGGCTGATCTGAGAAGAGCCTGGCCATGCCTCTTTCAGACTGCTCATAGGCATGGTTTACAAAACAACAGGACAGGAGTATCACTGTCCTCTGTCTCCTTGGAACAGCTATGTGACTATGGTAAGTCTCTCTTCCTCTCTGGAAAGTAGGGTGACAACAGCACCCCTGCCTTGATTCAGAGACCATAGTGATTGGACTTGTAGGGCCTGGCTGTGGTACCTGTGGTCATCTGGATAAAGGACACGCAGTCTGTCTGGATCTGCATTCCAAGAGCCTGTGTGTGCACTTCCCTGCAGCATTCAGGAGCCATTGCCAGGGTGACTGAGCTAAGAATCAGCTAGGACTTGTCACCTGATAGAAGGAGCTCAGAGCGATCGGCTTTGAGGATGAAGGGCATGGTCCTCCGGAGGACACAGGCACAGTCCTCCTGAGGACACGGCAGTTCTGATGACGGATTCTCTCCTGGATCCATCAGTAGCATCCTGACTTTGAACTAGGGCCCTGGAGCAGATGTCCATCTCAGAGAATCAGTGCTTAGGCCTCAGTGTCTTGAAGCTGCCCATTCATCCATGTAACCATCCATCCACCCGTCCACCCAGCCAGCCACGCACCCGATTGCTTCATGCAACCTCTCATCCACATACCTACCTGTGATCCAAGCATCCATCCACCCATTCATACACAACTCCATCCGTGTATGCACCTTCCTATTCCTGTACCCATTTATCCACCCAAGTATTCTGCATCCTTCCCAGGCACTCACCCATCCATTTATCCTTCCCTTCCTCTTTTCCTCCCTCCCTCTCTCCTTCCTTCTCTCCAACCCTCCCTCCTTTTCCCACCAGTCTGTCTAGCCATCCCTTCCCCCTTTCCTTTCTGAGCACCCGAAGTCTGCTAGCAGCATTTCTTAGGGGACAATGTCTCTAGAGACTACAGGTCTCTTCTCGGTGCCGCAGCCAGCCTTTTCTACGTGCAGGGACCTTGCCTTCCAGACTCGGGGGCTCAGAACCAAGCACAGTCTCCTGTATGTGGAGGCTACTCTGGGAGTCGCCTTGCCTGCCCAGCTCCCCTGCTGTGTTCTCAGTGCTCAGAGCAGCTCCTGAACACTGAAGGGTCCAACATCTGGGATATATGACTAGACAATTGGTTCCTCCTCTCACCAGCCGCTCTCAGAGGCCTAGTACTACTAGGAAGTTGTCATGGCTCTGGAAGGCCATGGCTCTGGTGCTGTTCTGGAGTGGCTGCTGCCTGATGCACATACATATCCATGTAATCAGAACACACTAAGGTTGTGCTCTGGGTGTGGGCCATCTTACGGATTCCCTTTTGTTCTCTGGACCAGGCGACTTGTAGCATCCTGGCACCAGCCATGTGTAGGTTTCTGGGGACTCCTGAGCAAGATCACAGCTTCAGTCATTGCTGTTCCATTATGCACCAGGGTCCAGCTGACTTCTTCAAATGTCTCTCCATCTCGGGGCAGGAGAGACTGCTCAGTGATGAAGAACACTGGCTGTTCTTTCAGAGGATCTGGGTTCGATTCCTAGAACCCACAGGACAGCTCACAATTGTCTGTAACTCCAGTTCCAGGGAACCTGATGCCTTCTCCTGGGTCCCACAGGTGCTGCAAGCATACAGTGCCCAGACAGACATGCAGACAAATCACGTATATACATTTAAACATGTATCACTTTCTCCCCTTGTGGTGGCCTGTGCCAACCAGCTGGGCAGGTCTCCTGCCTCAGGCTGAGTGGGACTCAGGGACGTCTGTCTCTTCTTTGACGCTCTCTGCTTTGGTTTTCTGGACTTCCATAACCCACATCCACAGACAGGGATGGGGTGAGGAATTTCTCCATGACTTTCCTTTAGAGGCTGGAGGTCATGGTGTGGAGAAGCTGACTGTCCTGTGGGCTGTGAGTTGGGATGAACAGGCTCAACCTCAGCTGCTGGCTACATCTGGCCTGGCCGTCCTTGTTTGCTTGTCTGTAGCTGCACTCCCGGCCTCTGCCTGGTTCTTCCTACCCTCTCTGTGTGCTTGTCTCTGTGTACAAAATTTTGGGGACATAGTCTTAGTTGGCCAGAGCCACTGGGGAATTTTACTAAAGTGATGGTGATCCTTCCTCCAGATACATTCTGAGGCTGCAGTGGAGTGGGGTGCCTCAACCCTGGGTTTTGTAGGATGTAGTTTCCTATTATCTGCTTCCAACTTCATGGAGCCCTTAAGGTTCCTCCTCTTGGGCTTTCTGAGCATGCTCTGTGGGCCTCATAAGCAGTGGGGGGGGATTTGGCGGGGGGGGGGGACGAGCAGGAGGGAGATTGACTTTTCTACACACTGATCCTCTGCAACCCAGCATGAGCCTGACACTTAGTAGGAGGTTCAACAGGCGCTTGTTGAATGAATAAAAAAACTGACTCTGCATGTTCTCCACTCAACAGAGCACCCCCGCAGCCTGAACATGGCGGCTTTGCCAGGCTGGGGCCAGGCCAGGGAGAGTGGTCCATAAATGCCTGGGAACTAGAGTCACGGTTCAGTCCAGTGGAGAAATTTCCTGTGACTCAGTAAGTCACTTTAACTAATGGAGACTTTCCAATCCCAGCGGAGTGGATGGCTCAGCTATGCGGATTATTTCTGAGTTTTTAAAAAGTGACTCTTCAAAGAACTCAGTCCCGCGGGGGCTTCTGGCTCTCTGTGAAGGCTGAAGCCACTCTCTCAAGAAGCCCATGCCGGCTGGCCTCCAACGGCGGCTTTCAGAAATAATGTTTTTGTGTTACGAAAGTAGAATTAAGAAAATTTACAGAAGGAAATGAAGGAAAAAGACCCATCAGCCACGGGCAGCGGATCCCACAGTACGCTATTGTGTCTCCTTCTGGTCATTTTTCATATGTCTGCTTTTCGTTCGCTGATAAACAAACTTAAATGGGACTGGTTCCCCCGAACCACGGACTGTCTCTCAAGGATCTTATTTCCATGTAGCATGCACGCCGTCTGGGGATGCATGCAGGTTGGGGGGTGACAGAGAGCTGGAGGTCCAAGTCTGGAAGCAGGCGATGGGCTGAACTAAGGTGGAGGGAGAGATCACCTTTGTCACCGAGTGGGAACTGCTGCTCCAGGGCAGGGTCCCCTGAGACCTTGGCTTGAGTGCTGGTGCACCCTGCATGAAGCTTCTCAACCCACAGAGCGCAAAGTGGCACAGGCACGTCCTGGCCCCGATCTCTGCCTCACCCACAACTTTGACTTTTCTAATTATGAGGCCTCCTGCAGCCTGGGTGGGAAAAGTCAAGCTTTGTAACCAAGGGAACAGCTCCTGGTCTGCTGGACCAAGCCATGGTATTCTAGAGAGGAACTCACCCCTCCTGGTGGCTGGGCTCTGTGTCGGCCACTGATGTCATTTCAGAGAAAAAGCTGAAGAGACATTTTGTTTCTCAGGCTGTGTCTCTGAAATTGTGTGTGTGTGTGTGTGTGTGTGTGTGTGTGTGTGAATTTTATCCAATATTTGCATTTTATCCAAAAGCAAACATTCCAAACCCCAAACCGCTAATCCAGACTCACTGAAGGCCTCTTCCCTGGTAGGGCTGGCGCCAACTGGGAAAGACGGGTCTTCTGGTTCAGTGCACCACAGGGCTGGGGTGATGGGTGAACGGCTGCAGAGAGGGACCCAGCATTTATAAGGGCCAGGAGCTGGGTGGAGGATGAGAAGCCAAGGAGGGTGAGCAGGAGGCATCTGGGAAGGACGTTTATCTCCTAGGAGCTGTGGCCAGCCAAGAATGCCACAGCAGGCCTTCCAAACTGTGTCTTCCAACTGTGCAGGGGAGGCTCACCCTTGGCTGACATGCTGGGAACACAGAGGGTGTCGCTGGCATAGATACTCACCGCCTGATCCACAGCAGGCTGGAGGGCAGCCATCAAGGAGGCTTGCCTTGCTGTTGGTGGCCTGGAGGGTGAACTGCAGGTTGCAACTGGGAAGCCCCTTCCTCAGACCTACAGGAGGGCGGGATGAACCAGTATCTTACCTTTTGGCACCTTTCTAGGTCCCTTCAAATCCCTACCTGGGACTGTGTTTCCTGGTGAATGAGTACCATAGCTGGCCACAGATTAGCATGGAAGAGTTATCTTTGCTTGCAACCTACCAAGGTATCGCTGTACGGCCAAGTTCTGGGCTAATGGTATCTGGCATTCCACTGTGGGGCCAGTGATGTCTAGGGTGTAGGGACCCACTTTGCAGATGGAGAAACTGACACTCACAGAGGCTAAGAGACAAGCCAGAACAGTAGAGCTGGACTCTCCCTAACATCAGGTTATCCTTCAGCAGGCTGTGTGTCCCTTATTCAAAAGACATGCCTATATTTGAACCGAAGACCTTTTGTTATGGTTTGTATATGCTCAGCCCAGGGAGTGGCACTATTAGAAGGTGTGGCCCTGTTGGAGTAAGTGTGTAACTCTGGGTATGGGCTTTAAGACCCTCATCTTAGCCGGGCGGTGGTGGCGCACGCCTTTAATCCCAGCACTTGGGAGGCAGAGGCAGGTGGATCTCTGAGTTCGAGAGTTCGAGGCCAGCCTGGTCTACAGAGTGAGTTCCAGGACAGCCAGGGCTACACAGAGAAACCCTGTCTCGAAAAAAACCAAAAAAAAAAA
>NW_021604586.1:5158923-5163556 GCF_004785775.1 Grammomys surdaster
AAAAAAAAAAAAAAAAAAAAAAAACCCTCATCTTAGCTGCCGGGAAGTCAGTATTCTGCTAGCAGCCTTCAGATGAAGATGTAGGACTCTCAGGTCCTCCTGCTCCATGCCTGCCTGGATGCTGCCATGTTCCCACCTTGATGATACTGGACTGAACTTCTGAATCTGTAAGCCAGCCCAAATTAAATGTCCTTAAAAGAGTTGCTTTGGTCATGGTGTCTGTTCACAGCTGTAAAACCCTAACTAAGATACCCTTGACTGAAAATTGGGTCTCTGCTGTTGCAGTTGGTATTTAATCTTAAACGGGGTGTGGGGGAATGGTTTCCACCCACCTCCTTTGGTCATCCAGTTCCCAGACAAAAGACCCACAACTTTTATATTTATGATAAGTCCTTAATGCACTAGAGCTGGCAGATATCTACCCTCTGAGTTATTGTGTTTTTACTACCTCCCTGCCAATAACCACACTTAATATGACTTGCCATGTCCTGTTTGGGCAGTTCTTAACTCCAATTAAACCCCCACCACCACCGTGGCCATGTTTTTAAGATTCTTACTCCATAGTGCTTTCTCCTCTCTCTGCTTTCTTCTTCTTCTCTCCTTGAGATCTCTCCTCAGACCCCAAGCCTGGGAACTAAAACCCCTGCCTATCTGTTGTCCAGCCATAGGTCAGGTCATCTTTATTTAACCAATAGTTTTTTAAGGAAGAAGGTGACATTGTATGCATGGATTCTTTCATCCTTGGGGGGGAATCAGGTCTGGGGGAGGCAGTATTTAGCATTACAATACTCTGCAGGCTTCCTCAAGAGGAGAGGTCATTGGGTTCAGAGTGGGCCCTGAAACCAACTATCTATGCCACAGGGGAGAACAGAGGTGAGAGGTCACATTAAGGACAGAGACAGGTTGGGGTGGTGTAGCTCTGGAGCTCAGGGAAGGGCACAGAGAGGGTTCTGTCCCCAGAGTTCATGCCCAGTGTCCAGGACACTCAGTTCCTCAGCCTCGCTTCTGTGAGTGGTCAGTCAAGCTCCTGCTCCGTGCTTACTGGGTTTCCCATGCTCCACCATGGCACACATTCTCCCTGCAGGAATATGCCTCTGCTCCCCGAGTCCCCAGCAGGCTCTGAGCACATGTACTTTAGTGTCTGCACACCCCAGGAGTGATGCTTCAGCCCCTAGTGACAAGATGCTGCTCCTCCAGACCCTGTGCCCACAAAGGGTGTTCTTGGTCCCAGGAGTATGGCAGGGGCCAGCTCCAAGTCCATCCATTCCTCTGTACAGTCCTCTGAGGACAGGGAAGAATGAAAGGAATAAAAGGGGAGAGACGGTAAGGGAAGGAAGAGGGAGAGGCAGCAGGTGGAGGGAGGGAAGGTCAGAGGAAGGAAGAGAATTGAGGGAGGGGCAAGGAAAGAAATGAAGGAGGAAGGGAGGGGAGGAAGGGGCAGAGCGGAGGAGGGAACAGATTTCCAGGTGGTGAGGGGAGAGGGGTGGAGCAGACCTGGAAAGGCTGCATGTGGTGAGGTGGTGGGGATACCTGTCAGAGTGTCATTGTGGTGACAGGCCAGGGGCTAGAGCCCCAGTCCTTTGCTTTGTGACAAATGGTTCCCTGTTACCCCAACAGTGATGGCCATGCTTCAGGATGGTCATCTTGTTCCGAAGTCTAAGAGTTGCTCTGCTCCAAACGGTATTTCTCGCTGAGTCTTTCCTTCACTGTGTGGGAGGGGGGCTCGTCTCGAAGATTCTTGGCTCTGGAGTCAGGAGCCAGGCTGGGAGGCTCACAAATGCCCAATGGAGGCTGGGGCTGAAGGGGCTTCTCTCTGCCCACCAGCCTCCCCCTCTCTCTTTCCATCCCTTGTCGGTGGCTCTGTGTCCCTGTCTCTTCAAGGAGACAAGGAAGAAGGGTGTCTAACATGTCACTCAAAGGCTATCATAGCAAGGGTCTGACATGCCAGGCTTTGTGTAGGATGTAGCTGTCAGACACAAGCGGTGTGGGCTCCAGGAGAGGGTGGTGGAAGGTGATTTGAAGACAGAGGACCATGGCCTCCTTCTCTGGGACCACTTGTTTTTTTCCTGCCCTTCCCACTTGCCAGCCCCTGCAGAGGTTCCCATAGGCAGTGCCCAGCTTGGAGGCCTCTCCCCATCCTCAGTCTGTCCTCCCTGGCTACATGAACACTTGCTTACCTAGGGACGGTGGCGCGGGTAGAGACCCAAAGCCCGTGTTCCTCCTGAGACGTGGTGACAGCATCACGGCGCTTCCTGAAGTGGCAATGGCCCCGACTACACCTACTTTGGATGTCAATACTGGTGCCCGCCCAGGTGTGACTGTGGACTTCCCCGACATGTGGGGATTGCTACCGCAGATTTATGTTTTTAACATTTATAACCAATAAACTTTGGCTCCAACATCAACATAAGAAAAGGCAGATGATAAATCCTCTCAGCAGTGAGAGACGGAGGCCAGCCCACAGGCTTGCTGTTCCGTTTGCAAAGCTGCTGCCACCAGATGGACGCTGGGCTGCCCATTTCTGAGCTGGGTGTCCACAGTCATCAACGGTCCCCAGCCCCAGGTGCTGACTCCCACACAAAGCAAAGGGAACCAGGCTCAGAGACAGCTACCAGTTTGTCCAAAGCCGACCATGTGAGTTCTCTCTGGAGAACTGCTCCCCTGTCAGTAAAGCGCTTTTGTAGAAAGGCAGATGGAATATCTCAAAATCCGCTACAGCCTTCACTGTGATGGCTGAACAAGGCCGCCACAACAGGAGCCAACGTGCTGGGCTGAGGGTTTGCAGAGAGCTGAGAACCAGTTGGTGAATTAAATGTTCAGTTCAGCTGCACATACAAACACACACACACACACACAAACAAACCACACACACTCACCACACACACACACACACCACACACTCACCACACACACACACACTGCACACACACACAAACACACCATACACACATCACACACAGATACACATACACAAAGAGACACACTACACACCACACATACATACCACACACATATAACACACACACCGATACAGACACAGAGATACACGTACCATATAGACACACAGACCATACACACAGAGATACACACACAGACACACACCACACACACATATAACACAGGCAGACAGACAGACAGACACATCACAAACACACCACACATAGACATGCACCACACACAAACACACAGACACACACACACCACATACTACAGACACACATATAACACACACAGACAGACACATCACACACATACCACACATAGACACACACTACACACAAACACACAGACACACACACACCACACACATATAACACAGACAGACACAGTATACACACACCACACACAGACACACACCACACACAAACACACTGACACACACACACCATACACACATATAACACAGACAGACAGACATATAACACACATACACATATAATACAGACAGACATATAACACACACACATATAACACAGACAGACAGACACATCACACACAAACACACAGACACACACATATAACACAGACAGACATATAACACACACACACACGCACACACACACGCACACACACACACTCTCAGGGAATTCCTCAGACCTGGGGAAGGCAGGAAGAGGAAACCATTTGCCTACAGACAGGCATGCAGAAAACAATAGAGAACTCCAGGGAACCCCAGAGGTGACTCTGATAAGATTAATAAAACTGATGGACATCTAGCCAGACCGAGCAGGAAGAGGGAGGCCAGGCCGCTGTGACATCTGTGAGGTCAGTGCTGACATCACTGCTCAACTTACAGAGGCGTGAGAAAGTGGACAGACTGCTTGGAAGGTGTGATGTGCTAAAGTGACAGGGGAATGGAGAGGGGTGGGGAGGGGGAGGGGTGGGAGGGAGAGTAAGGGAGGGGCTTGAGGAGGGGGCACTCAAGCAGGCAGGACCCTCTCTCCACAGGACACTCCAAGCCCACATGGCTTCACTGTACAGCCTGGTGGCACAGTCCCGACATCCCAGGATGAGGCAGTAAGATCACAAGTTCAAGGCCAGCCTCTGAAACTTACCGAGAAACTTAGTGAAAGGCTGTGGGTGTAGTTCAGTGGCAGAGCTCTTGCCCAACACGCCCAAGGCAGGATTCTATTCCCAGCGCTGGAAAGAAAAAAATAAAAGCCACCAACTTTTTTTTAGTAAATTGAGAGATGAGAACATGCATACGTGACAGCCCATTTTACGGGGTCATCCAGACGCTAAATCTAGTCAGAAATAACGAGAAAACTGCAGACAGCAGTCCCCACAAACACAGAATCAAAAACTCCAGGCAGAGATTGAAACAGCAAACCCAACAGTAAATAAAAAACGATATCGTGACCAAGACCTGTCTAAGGAACTTGAGGATTAGAAATCTCAGCCAGTGGTGGCATGGTGGCACACTCCTGTGGTCCCCGGTGTTTGGGGGTGGAGGCCACAGTGAGGCCCCTCTTCCAATGAACTGAGATCTGGAAGTGTGGCTCAGTGGTAAGATGCTTGCCCAGCATGTACAAGACATTGATGAAGAAGGGGGCAAAGGAGGAATGAGGATGGAAAGCCATAGAAGGAAGGAGAGAGAGAGAGAGAGAGAGAGAGAGAGAGAGAGAGAGAGAGA
>NW_021604586.1:5163656-5167558 GCF_004785775.1 Grammomys surdaster
GAGAGAGAGAGAGAGAGAGAGAGAGAGAGAGAGAGAGAGAGAGATCTGTGTCTGTGACCATTCACATATAAAGGGAAGAGGGCCTCCCCATGCCTCCCTGCAGCAACATAAATGTCCTGATGTTAAAAAGGCTCTCAGAGGCCAAGGAGGCTTCCCTTTGAGAAGCTACGATTACAACACACCCAACTTCTGGGGGAATTCATGAATAACTTTGAGCCTTCCTCTGCTGGAAAATTCTACCAGATCTTTAACCAATTGTGTACAACGTCTTGTAAGAAATGCTTGAGGTGGGTACACCTCATGGAGCTAGAACTATCGGGACGTCAGTTGGATAAGCATAGTAAAAAAAAAAAAAACAAAAAAACCCAGAAAACTGTATTTCAATAAACATGGGTCTAACAACTCAAAATGACGTCATCCCTCAAGGGTGTATCATGCTTCCTCCCCTCGGTCAGCTGTCCTGTGACAGCAGATGAAGCACAGCAGAGTCAGTGCCCTCAGCCGGAGCCAACCACCCTAGACTGTGCTGGAGAGGCCACAGTGGGCTGGCTCCTGCTGACAGGGCTGGGTTAGCCATTAGCCATGGCCACATGAGAGAGGTCTGATTCGGGTCACAGCTAACACTGCCCACATGTCATAGCACCAGGCCCAAGCTTGTTCTTTGAAGGAACCTGCCCTGAGCTCGGTGGTACTGACCCACCAAGTCATACATGGGCCCAAAGCCAGGCATGATCCAGTGTTTAGTTGAGTGTGCACGCTATTACTGTAGATGCCATCTCCCTCGGGCAAGCTCTGTGTGCTGGTCGCTGGTTCTGAGAACGTTATCCAGAGAAGTGCTCCTTTCAAACAGAGCAGAGAGAACACACCACACGGCCCTGTGTGCATTTCCTTCCATCGTGAACCCACCCAGCCTGCAGCTCCTGCGAGCCCGGGCTGTGTTGCTTTTTTCCTTTTCCCCTTTGATGCTGGGGACCTCAGTAGACCAGTAAGCCGCAATCAGGACTAGGAATGTGTTCAGAGACCATTAGGGGAGACAACCCAGAGAAATCTCAAGGAACTCAAAACGTATGAACTGGAAAACACGCTATGAAAGGCCCTTTCAGGCCGTTCCTTTGGGAGTTTGCTTTTGGATTAAAAGGGTTTATTCAGATCCTCGCGAATAGCTGAGCCGCGCAACCCTTCCGTCATGATGGATTGCAGAGGGGAGACTGGCACGCTTCGACTGGGGAATGCCAGGATGAAGGGCACAAAACCAGGTGACACACCTTCAAAGGATGGAGAGGCTCAAAACATCCTACAAAAAAAAAAAGAAAGAAAGAAAGAAAGAAAAAGGGCTCAAAACATCCTACAAAAAAAAAAGAAAGAAAGAAAGAAAGAAAAAGGGCTCAAAATATCCTACAAAAAAAAAAAAAAATGGTCAGGTCCCGGTGACACACTGGGTGTTGAAGGTGTGGGTGGAACACGCAGCTTTGGGCTCCCCTCTCCACTTCCTTCCCAAGGGGAGAAAAATGACCGAAATGGTATTCTTGTATTTCCTTCACTCCTAGCAAAATGAGTATGGCTCTCACCCCTTCTTCTCTCCAGGGGGTCTACAGAGCTAAAGCTCTGGCCGTCAGTGTTCCTGGGGAAAATGCTCAGTTGCCCCCCTGAAGTTAGGGGCCTGAGGGCAGGCTCAGGCCACGCCCCTTCAGTTGAGCTCCGTCTCTTTTCTGCGTTGGTCTGGAAGCAGATCCCCGGCCCTAGGGCTAGTGCTCTTCCCTCACGCTATTTCCGCTACTTCCGGTGGGCAAGCTTTGACAGATAGAGGCCTAGGATCTTGGTCGGTGAACCCCAGCTCCTCCCCTGCTGGCTTCCAATGAGACGATGGAGCCCCGCGGCCTGGGCAGTGTGCTGGGCCAGGTCCCAGCGCCAGCAGAACCTCTGAGGTGTTTGACCCCAGATGCACCTTGGCTGTGGCCAGCTGGCCAGGTTGCCCTTTCGTTTTCCCTCCGTTTTTAATCCTTTAATGGGTATGCGCCCACCCGGTACTAGTACTCATTAACACATATTTAAATAATTATGGAAAAATCTGCACTTTATGCGGTCTCAAGCACTTTGACCCCCGGCTTTCTGCAGCTGGTCTTAGGGTGTTCCAAATATTTGGCACCTTTTAATCCCTGCTCTGAAAGTGCCTCTCTCTGTGCTGTGGTCTCAGTGGCCTGCGATGCACACCTGCCCAGGCTCCCGAGTGCTCCAAACACTCTCTTGTTCTTTCTCTCTGCCTCCCACCCGCTTCCTGGCTAAACTTGAGAGCTGGGATGAATGCTCTATTGAGAAGCCCCTGGCTGGCTGCCCTGCGTGGTCAGTGCTCCTCTGGGTTGGTAGAGTTTTTCCAGCTTAGACCAAGGGTGGGTGGAGGGACCAGGAGGTCTCATCAGACGACGCAACTGAACTGGCTGGCTGGAAGGTGGAGTGAGAGCACACACACACACACACAAACGTGCATACAAACAGGTGTGTGCACACATGCACAGACACACCTGTACATGTGCATGCTTACATGCATCTAAAACACACACATATATATCCACTTACTTGTGTACTGTACATGTGTGTTGATACAGATACACATGCCTATACATGTATATACATGTACATGTACATGCATATACATACATGTTCATACATGTACTTACACGTACATACAGGAATACACAAATACAAAAGTGCCTGTAGTGCACATACACATATATACATATCCACACACATGCACACATCTGTGCACATACACACATGTATAGTGTACACATATTTATATATGGTTAAAGCTGGATACTGCTCACTGGCTTTGTTCGAGGCTGAAACAGCTGTCTCAGCTGCTCATCCTGGCATTAATGGGGGGCTTCTTCCAGTGACAGTGTACCTGCCGGTGGTTGGAAGGCTCAGTGGACAGGAGGGTTTGTTGTGCAAGCATGATGACCTAAGTTCAAAACCCCAGCACCCACATCAAAAGCCAAATGTAGTTACCAGTGTTGTAACCTTACCTCAGGGTTGGGAGTTGGGGGCTGTGGAGACAGGAGGATGTCTGGATGCCAGCCAAGCTCCAGGTTCAGGAAGAGATAGGGTCTCAGGGGAGTCAGGAGAGTATGACAGACAACCTCTCACGGCTTCTGCACCCACACGTATGCACACACACATGAACAGACGCCACACACATGTATCCCACACGCAATGCACCTGCAAGCACATGCATGCACAAATGAAATCATTTTAAAAGAGAATCTACCTGTTGATACTAGAGACACGCAATACTAAAAAAAGAAAAAAAAATGTGATTTTAGCGGATGAGCACAAACCCGTGAAGACGTGAATGTTAAGGAGGGTGAAGTAAATGCAGCCTGCTGAGTTTTCCGGAAATGTGCCTTACTTATTGTGATTATTTAAGTCAAATCATTTTTTACAAGAATGTGATTAGCCCTAAGCCAGAAATATTACTGTAAAATTGAGTTTGATGCCTTCCACAAGACCTTTGAAACACGCATGCGCTATGTAGTTATGTTAAAGGCTAGTCTATGACAATTTATTTAGTG
Organism: Grammomys surdaster; assembly: GCF_004785775.1. Classification (NCBI taxonomy): domain Eukaryota; kingdom Metazoa; phylum Chordata; class Mammalia; order Rodentia; family Muridae; genus Grammomys; species Grammomys surdaster. Next base: position 5,167,226 of record NW_021604586.1, read on the forward strand.
TGTTGGATGCCTTTCAAGAACCATGAAAATGCTGGCTGGACTCCAGTCTGCGTGAGGCACCTTTCCTCTAGTTTGTGACCTCAGTCATGGACTTGCAAAATGGCAGCCACGATGTATTCATTCTTCAGGTTTGTCATCACAGCTTTTATTAATTCATTGAGCATGTCCACACACTGTTCATTTCATCCACCCACCCACCCACTCATCCATCTATCCACCTATCTATCCATCCACCTATGCATTCATCCACTCATCCATCCATCCACCCACCCACTCATCCATCCATCCACCCATTCATCCACCCACCCATTCATCCACCCACCCATTCATCCA
>NW_021604586.1:5167568-5195020 GCF_004785775.1 Grammomys surdaster
TCATCCACCCATCCATCCACCATCCATCTACCTACCCATCCATCCACCTACCCACTCATCCATTCATCCATCTGAACTTTATCTGGTTCCAACCACGACTAGAACTTAAGACTACTCACACACCATCTGCCCATGTCTCATCATTGAACCACTCAGCCAGTTTCATGGGTCTGATTCTGAATCTGTTGTGGTTGCTTGCCAACCAGGGCAAGTGCCTGGCCTAGGTCAGCTGTGCATGGAGGGTGACTGAGGAGACAGTAGCCAACTCTCCTGCTGAGTCCACTGTGGACTGTCAGCCTCATCAGTGTTCTCTCTCTCTCTCTCTCTCTCTCTCTCTCTCTCTCTCTCTCTCTCTCTCTCTCTTTCCCTCCTGTACACAGATGGGCTCTGGGGAAGCCATCCAGGCACCAAAAAGACAACTTCTCTCAGACCCCAGTGCCAGGAGGTCCCTGGAACTGGCAGTGTCATTGAGATGGAAAATGGGATGATGGAAGCTAAGGGCTTCGGGGGAGAGGTTGCATCAGTGGTTTTGCTTTTTGTTTCTTCCAAGACAGTTTCTCTGTGTAGCCCTGTCTGTCCTGAAACTCACTCTGTAGACCAGGCTACCCTCCAACTCCATCCAAGATCTGCCTGCCTCTGCCTCCTGAGTGCTGGGATTAAAGACATGCACCACCACCGCCCAGCTGAGTGTGTCAGTATTTAATGGAGACAGAACTTTGGTTTGGGAAAATAGGTACACACAAGATGCTGCGGGTGAGATTCTCTGAATGCCATGAAGCTAGTCGCCCGCTGCAAATGGCTAATATGGTAAATACACAGTGTGTTTTTCAGTCATGTAAAATAATCTGGGCCAGAGGGATGGCTCGGGACATGAAAGCAGGTGTCAGCAAGCCTGACAGGCTGAGTTTGATCCCCAGGGATGGTGGATGGAGACAGCTGACTCCCAGGAATTGCTTGAGGTATGTGCACACACATGTACACAGACCTAAACTGATAGACAACCAATCAACCGATCAACCAATCAATGTGATTTTAAAATAAAATTAAAAACCTGCTAGTACATGGGTCCCCCTTTCAGAAGACTAACCGTGACATGGTATCCATAGAGGGAGGGACAGTTTCTAGTTGGATGCTATTTTCTAAGACCCAAGAGCTCACCCAGGGTAGAGCTTCCCGTGGAGAGAGGTACCTGTGTTGCTAAGATGTCACTACTGCCGAGACAGGAATGTTGAGAGGTGTGACCACAGTGTCTCACAGCCTCAACCACATCCCAAGGGCACACCAGCTAAGGAGGTTGTTCATCTGAGGGGGAGGGACAGGCATTCATTGATGCACCAGGGCCTGGATGGGTTGTTCTCCCCACAGGTCCCCCAAAGAGAAGACTTGCAGTGTTCAGGGGAAGCTGAGAGAGAAGATTCCTTGCAGCCCAGCAGGGAACAGTAGAGCCACAGGCAGCCATGCAGCCAGTGGGTAGAGCGCTTACCGTGGGGTGTGGGGATCCACTCATGATTTAGGAAGAGAGAAAGAAGACTAAAATGTCATGGGTGTAAACAAAAACTAGTACAAAGCCGGGCAGTGGTGGTGCACACCTTTAATCCCAGCACTTGGGAGGCAGAGGCAGGTGGATTTCTGAGTTCGAGGCCAGCCTGGTCTACAGAGTGAGTTCCAGGACAGCCAGGGCTACACAGGGAAATCCTGTCTCGGAAGAAAAAAAAAAACTAATTCAAACCCAGAAAGTTCCCAGTGCAGAGAGCTGGCTTCTCCACACCCCTCCTGAGTAGCACAGGAGAGCCTGGCTCCCATAAACTTGACAGAGCTGCATTTGAAAAGCTGTGGTAGCCCCACCCCAGGTAGTGGTAGGTCTTCAGTCAAGCTGCTGTGACCCACTGTGAGTATTCTGAACATGTCAGGCTCCAATGTTGTCCTTAGTTCCTGGGGTCTGTGGTCATATTGGAGACAGCAGAGTGCAGGAACTTGGCAGGTAGAAGACCAACCTGCTGCTGCCCTCATGGACCCTGAGGAGGCTGCCAGGCTGTCATGTGACAGAAAATCATAACACGTAGCTCCGAGGTGCACTGGAACAGCAAGCAGGTCTGGATATATATTGAGGCTGATGACCCCGGACTCCGGTCTGTGTGGCTCAACTGCGGGTGTGAGTGTCTGGCCTTCTCTGGGCATGAAGACAGGACTCCTGCCCAGGGATGACAGACTGAAGGCCCAGTTAATCTGCAGCCGTCCTTTCTTGAGGGAGGGACCTAGTAATGGAACCCATGGTAGGATACAGGTTGTACTTCCTGGTGGAGACTCGTATGTCAAAAATGTATTAGCTAACTTTTCTGCTGCCGAGATAAAACACCAAGACCAAGGTTTATTTGGACTGGCAGGTGGAGCAGGAAGCTGAGAACTTAGATCTTGAGCCCAAAGCAGAGAAAGCAAACTGGGAAAGACATGTAGCTTTGAGACCTCAATGCCTACCCCAGCGACATACTTCCTCCAGTGAGACCACACCTCAAAACCTGCCCAAATGATGCCACCAAATGACAACCAAGCCTTAAATGTCTGAGACTTCGGGGAGCATCCTCACTCAAACCGCCACAAACAACAAGGTGGAGCCCCCCTCCCCATTAGTGAACCACCTTAGAGAATACCCATGTAGCAAGTGTGAGTGGTGAGCCTTGGATGCATTTGGGTGACACAGCAAGGGAGGATTGCAGTAGGTGGCTGAGGTTGGAGTCAGGAGCTCCGGCCAGGTTGCTAGGTGGGGCACTTGGTCTCCCTGGTCCTCTGGTCCCTGAGAAGGTTTTGGTCTGAAGCTTGATGCCCCATGAAGCTTACAGACCCAAAGCAATGGAGGACACTGACAGGAGCAGCTGTCTTGGAGATATCACACACACACACACACACACACACTCACACACACATATACACACTCACATACACACTCACACACATACACACACATACACCACACATACACACACTCACACATTCACATACACACATTCACAATACACTCACACACACACATACACATACACACACACACTCACACACATACACACACTCACACACACACTCACACACATACACATACACACACTCTCACACACACATACACACAGATACACACGCACTCACATATACATACATTCACAATCACATGTGCACACATACACACACAAACACACTCACATACACTCACATATACACACACTCACACACTTACATACACATATACTCACACACACTCACACATACACACACTCACACACACACACATACACACACATACACATGCACTCACATATACATACATTCACAATCACATCCACACACATACACACACAAACACACTCACACACACTCACATATACACACACTCACACACTTACATACACATATATTCACACACACACTCACACATACACACACTCACATACACATACTCACATACAGACACACTCACACACACACACTCACACACTCACACACTCACACACACCTCTGTACACAATGAGGGATATAGCTCATGGTCCCCAGGTCATCAGCTGACAATGCAGTCTGAAGACAGCCTGGACGCCTGCCGTGCCATGTCTCCTGAAGTCCTGCCTTGTTCTGTTCAGGAACCCTGGCACGCCCTAGTGGTAGTCAAGTCTCACTTGTCTCAATGTGCCCTGTGCAGGAAGGAAGTATCACCACCCAGGGGCTGTGTGTGCAGAGCTGTGGCCCAGTGTCTGAGGGGTCAGCTGGGCTCCCAAGTGTGTCCTCATTGCACAGAATGTCAGAACATAAGGTCTGTTGTGTGACCCTGCATGCACAGGTCAGCTTGGGCCCGAATAACAGATGTCAACACCCCTACTAAGTGCTATGGATGAACGTACCTCCAATTCCCCTCTGTGGAGTGCTCAAAAGTGCAGAGCGGCCCAGAACCCACCCCATGACCAGGGCTCCTAGAGCCCCAGAGCCCATCACCATCCCTGACACACTGGCTCCTGAAGCTCCTCTCATAGGGCTGGGATATGGGTTCAAGCCAGTGTCTGCCAGGAGTGACAGATTGGTAGAGCCAACTGGCAGCTCCTTGGCTCAGTCGATATGCTTCTCTGGCTCACTTAAGTTCTGGAATTTTCTCCCTCAGCTGAAGGCAGCCACATTACACCAGTCTCCATGGTATCAGAGGACAGCAGCTCCAAGCCAAGAAGTACATGGTGTCCCCAGGGAGCTTGCCTGCAGGGAACAACAGGTTTCCAAATCAATTCCGATGGTTAAAAGTTTAGGCCAGGGACCCCACGCTTATGTCTTTTTTTTATTATTATTAAAATGAGGGTCTGCCGCAGTCCAAGCTGGACTGACCAAGTTTCAAATCTGGCATGAAGCCAAGGATAACCTTGAAATTCTCTTCCTTCTGCCTCTATCTTGTGTTCTTATCTCATGGCTAGTGAGATGACACTTGGGACTCTGTACAGCTTTTGGGGGCTGGGCACAAAGCACAGCCACCAATGTTTCTCAGACTTGAACCCATCATGCCCTCTGCCCTTCAGCTGTCTCTCGTTCTAGAACCCTCTGAGGACTGGGCCATCCTCCCCCGCAATACCATCTAGCTGAGAAAGTCCCCTGTCACACAGCACACCTCTTCAAGTGTTCCAACTACAAACCACAAAGTTAATGGCTAAGGAAAGGACATTTCATCTGGATATCTCTAGAAGGCTTCCTGCGAGTCCCTGAGGGTCTTGAATGAGTGTCTCTGACCTGGTTTGCTCTCTCCTGGGCTCATGTGTGCTGTGGCTCTCATGGCCCTTGCTGTGGCTCTTGTGGCCTGTGCTGTGGTTCTTGTGGCCTGTGTTGTGGCTCTCGTGGCCTGTGCTGTGGCTCTTGTGACCCGTGCTGTGGCTCTTGTGGCCTTTCTGTGGCTCTCATGGCCTATGCTGTGGCTCTCATGGCCTGTGCTGTCTTTTGCGGCCTGTGCTATCAACAACCACATAACTCACACAAGGCCTTCCTCCCTGTGGCCCTATCTCACAGGGTGTCAGCCTCACAGAGGCTACTGAGGCTCCATCCAGCACAGGCCTTTGACATCTGTTTTGTTTTCCTTTTTCCTGCACTGTGTTCACAGTTTGGGTGGATTCAGGAGCACCCCAAAGCTGACTGGCCACCCCTGCCTCTCAGGCCATGCAAGGCCTGGAAGGAATGCCGCAGAGTTCCTGGCTCTAGCCAGAGCAGTCAGAGTCATCACCGCGCATGGAAGCTGTTCATGAGCAGGCCAGCTCTACATGTCACCTTCCCAAGCCCAACTCCTGGTTCTCCCCCACACACACACACATACACACACTGTCAGCAACTCAGGGGACATGACCTAAAGCAAGCAAGATGGATACAGGGGAGCAGGCATCCCAGCTACTCTTGGGAGCTGAGGTGGGCAAAGGAGGCCGCTGGGCATCTCAGCAGTGGAGAAAATAGAAGCCAAAGGAACGAAGGCCCTGGGGGCGCTTGGCCGAGCCTTTTCCTCCCCGGAACCCCTGACAAGCATCACTTTGCTCACACTGACTGGAAGATGGACGCTTGTGGTGCCGCAGGCATGTAGATCTGGTGGTTTCCTAATTTTGGAAATCAAGGGAGACTGGCTGTTTTATCAAAGTGCTAAAAATAAAAAAACAAAATATTTTTGAATATGGCAGCAAGATAGGCCATTCATGAGCAGCAGGAAGCGGCTTTGGGGGTACAGTTGCTCCTCCACCGAGCCCATTAATCTGATGAAGCCTAAAGCCGGGGGTCACCTGCCAGGCCCAGGCCTGGCTGTGCTGCTGGGGTGGGGGACAGTTGGGCTTTGAAGGTTTGTTTTGCTTTCTTTGCTCTCACCCACCCCCTGCCAATTAACACCAGGGGGAAATTACACCCAGGTGTGGCCCAGTCCTGGCCCTGCCAATCAGGGCTCTTTTATCCCTTGGGAGGTGGGGGCTCAGGACCATGACTTCAGAGGCCAGTGCTTGGCTACCAGAGAGCCAAGGGAAGTGGAGGGGCTTGTGTGCTGGACCATATTGGGGACCAACTGGTGACCACAGAGCTGACATACCCAACGGAGAGCTGTGGGCCCTGCAGTGTGGAACATTCTCCCTCCAGAACTCCTTGTGGCTGTCTTCTTCATGTCCAGGTTGGGGGCTCTGATGCTGTCTCTTCTGGAGGAAGCATTACCAGAAGGGTTGCCTTCCCCGTGGACGTGGGGAGTGAGATGTGTTTACTCCTTTCAGAGTATTTGTTATAACAAAAAGTCATTCTTGAAAAAAAAAGATTTATTTTATTTTTACTTATTTGTCTGTGTGTGTGTGCGTGCGTGTGCATACACACCCATGTGGAATGCCCAAGAGAGAGTATCACAGGCAGCCAGCCCCAATTAAATGTTTTCCTTTGTAAGAGCTACCATGATCATGGTGTCTCTCCATAGCAATCGAAATTCTACGACACCCAGACCCCAAACCTACTCCCCGCTGTGTGACATTAGCCACTAGAATGCCTGGACTCAGAGAAAAGGAACTTCAGAGCAGTGTGGTATACGTGTGTATGCATGTGTATGTGGTACATGTGTGTATTTGTATGTGTGCATGTTCATGTGTGGTGTATGTGTGTGTGCATGTGTGTGCAGGTTTGCATGTTTATGTGTGTTAAAGGGACTTAAGCCACTGGGTGTCACTGAGCCACTCAGTGAGGGTTCTGGGAACTGAACCCAGGTCTGTCAGAGCAGTATATACTCTTAACAGATAAGTCATTTCTCCAGGCTCTAAAATGTGTTCATTTTCCCTTTACCTGGTCTTGTCTCTTGAACCAAGCTTTGACTACGGGACACGGGGATTGGCTACCGTCACCTCTGAACCCTGGCTTGGTAATACCAGGTACCCTCTAGCACCTGCTGTGTGAGTCCATTGAGGTACCGACAACACCGGCCACGTCACAGCCAGGATTGGCACTGGGCGATCTCACACGTGTGTGCACGCATACACATGCATCTGCCTGAGCATCCACCCCTCTTCTCACTCATCCATCTAAACAGTTCTTCGAATGAAGTGTCATAAACCCCTTTCACGGACGAGGAAAATGGCTCAGAGAGGGTGTGGAAGTGGCTAGTGTCACACAGCGGGGGAGTAGGTTTGGGGTCTGGGTGTCGTAGAGTTTCGATTGCTGTGGAGAGACACCATGATCATGGCAATTCTTATAAAGGAAAATATTTAATTGAGGTTGGCTTACAGTTTGGAGGTTTGGTCCATTATCATCATGGCAGGAAGCACGGCAGCATCCAGGCAGACATGGAGCTGTGGATGGAGCTGAGAGTTTTATATTTTGAGTCACAGAGAGCAGGAAGAGAGTGACACACTGGGTCTGGCTTGAGCATTTGAAACCTCAAAGCCAGCCCCCAGTGACACACTTCCTCCAACAAGAACACACCTCCTAACAGTGTCCCTCCCTATGGGTGTACGGGGGCCATTTTTATTCAAACCACCACAGAAGAGTTCTCCCTTCAGTAGAAATGCCCTTCCCTAGAGCTGTGTGATGGTGGCTCTCTGCTGCCTGCCCCCTTAAGGATGCCTGGCTCAGGGAGGTGCAGGTATCCACCACCCAGGTTTGCATGCTGGGAGTTGTTCACCTTAGTTATACAGGCACGTGCTGTTGATAGGACTGGTGGAGGGCCCGGATCTTACCTGTTTGGCTTTTTAGTATTTCACACGGCCCTGGGCATTTGCCAGAGTGAAGTGCCAGACAAGACCTATTGTGTCAGAAGTGTGGGCACACATCAGGCCAGTGTTTAGAACCGGCTTTACACTCCTGGGCAAGCTTCCACACAGAGAATACACTCCTACATGAATATCTGTGTATGTGCATATACACACCTGCATGCCACACTGACAGACTACACACAATACACTCTTCCCCCACTCCCCACTTCTAAGCAGAGGGACTGGGGACCAGCTCTGATCCTGACACCTGTGGGTTGGGAGAGACTCTTGTGTTCTCCCTGACCTTGTGTTCTTGTGTTGACGGTCAGACCTGATGTCGGGACTTGAGGGAGGAATGGAGGTGAGGACTCTGGGCCTCCATCCAAGGCTCCTGAAGAACCCTGAAGTGCTGAGTGGCCCCAGCTGAGTCTGCTCCAACAAGCTCTCTGGACTTGAAGATGCATTTTGACTTCAGGGCCCTGGGGTGAAGAGGAAGGAGAGAGCTTTGCCTTCTTCTGTTCCACAAGCCCTGGAAGAGGAGGCAGGCACCACAATGCTCATCTCTGCCCCCACCTGTGTGGCCATTCCTGGGGTGCTGGGAGGACTGGGCACGTTAGCCTAGAGTTCGCATGCGGTGTATATCCAAGGCACGGGGGTCATTCTTACTGTTAGAAGACATGGCTGTCAACCAGACAAGTCTTGACATGGCAGAGCCTGGAGCTTCATGCTTTCTGCCAGGTCACAGTTGGGACTTGGGAGACTCAGTGTGCCCTACTTGTCATGTAGGGTAGCAAGATCAGAGGAGCCTGAGGTCACATGGAGCTTGGACACTCAGGCTTAAAGGGCCAAGGGCCAGGTGCCCCAGCCTGAAGCTCACCTTAGAGGCCTATACAGGGATTAGAGAGGGTCTCAGGCAACAGAGTCACAAACCCGGTGGTCCCTACCTGAGGTCACTATACATCCGCCTCCGAGACAACCCAGAGTCTGCTCTGAAGTTCCTTTTCTCTGAGTCCAGACATTCTAGTGACCAAGGGTGGCACTTTGGAGAATTAAGTAAACAAAACTATTTTCAGTTGTTTCCTCTCCTAGACTGTCCTGGGGCTTTGGAGGATTCACCAGAATTCAAGTCTCAAGAGTCACTAGTGTTTGTTCCTCATTAGAATTCACCTAGCTCTTTTGCACTTAGAAACCATGGTGCTGCTAGTTCTGCCTAACACTGCTCACATCCTCAGCCGTGCCCAGGGCTGGCTGTGTGCCTGAAGCACGCTGGGTTCCCTCCTCTCCCATCTCAGTGGGGAGGGACGGATGGGTGGACATTACAGGTCCTGAAAAGGAGAGAGTGCCTTGTGTCCTGAGTCCCAGTGGGACAGCATGGTGTGGATGGATGGGTCCCTGTGGACAGGATCAGGGGAAGCATCTGAGGGTGCTCAGAGTAGTGCAGATCAGGGTGTGAAGCAGGGCACAGACCAGGGTGCTAACAGCAACGTCTTTAAAATTAATTGTGTGATTCAATAGTGTGTTGGTCTGAGCAATGTGCTCAGAGATTGTCTCAGTATAAAAATTTAAACGGAGATGAAAAGTTAGGTAGCACCCAAGGAATGAATCTTCATCAAAGCACACTCACATGCACGAGCAACACACACCCATACCCATGCACACACACATACACCACACAGAAACATGCACACATACATACACATGCACACACACATGTACCACACAGAAACATGCACACACACAAATACACACATATACCACACACACATACACACATTCACACACACTCACACACAAACATACACATGCACCATAAACAGGCACACACACACACAGGCATACAACACACTCACACACATGCAAACACACACACCATACAAAGGCACACTCACATTCACACATGCACACACACTCACACAAGCACATGCGTACACATACACCACAAATACACACATGTACACACATGCACATGCAAACACACACATATACCACATACATATACACACGCACACACACGCCATTCTCTTCTGAGTGTAACACAGGAAGACAAAGGACTTTGTTGACTGCACTTCTAGAGTCCTAAAGCACGAAAGACCTTGAAGCCCAGGCAGGGTAGACTGGTCTCAAACGCCTGCCATGGTGGCTCAGTTCTGTAATCCCAGAACTCAGGGGGGCAGAGACAGGAGGATCACCAAAAGTTCCAGGCCAGCCAGGGCTACCTATGGAGACTCCATCTCGAAAAACAAGAAAAAGATCGTGCTGCCAGCTGAGACCTGTGGTGACCTGTGGTGCAAGCTACAAACACTGTTGCCAAGCTCAGGAGTGAAACTGAGCAGAATAATAAGAACCCTCAGAAGGTCACCGTGGGGAGTGAATAGGATACGCGTGTAACATTCTTAGTGCGGCGAGAGCACCCGTCAATATCCAGGAAATGGCAGCATGGCGGGCCTCACCCTCATCATTAGCCAGGCACAGTTGCCTCTTTGTCTCCATGCCTTGCCGCCACACACTCCAATCTCAGTTGGCTCCTGAATCAAAGCTCCTTTGCCCGCTGGATTTCGACACAGGCGGCCCAGCTTCTGGACTCCTTCTGGCCTGGCTGGAACCAGATCATCCGTGGCTGAGGCCTCGGGCACTGAGGTGCAGCGAGCGAGCGAGGTGCCACGCCCTCTAGTGGACGGAAATGGCTGCTGAGCTCAGGTGCGCTGGCTTGTGTAGACAGCGTTCTAATCCGTTACACACACACACACACACACACACACACACACACACACACACAAACACAGAATTACAAAGAGAAAACTAGAGCCAGGTGCCCTTAATCCACCCTGTGTTAATCAAACTGGACTTTAAAGGAGGCAAAGGGTGGGCCCACCGGTCTACACGGGGGTTTCTTTCCCAGTCGATGTGGGTGTTTAACATCACAGGGTATGGAATGAGCAGGGTCTCTCCCTCCCTGTGGTCACAGCTCCCCTCCACTAACCACTTCCTTAGAAGGTTTCTAATCTCAGGAGGTCCCATCTGTCAACTGTTGGCCTGACTTCCCGAGTGACTGGGATTCTATGAGCCAGCGCCCAGGCCCTGATGTTCGACTTCAGCCTCTTTCTGTCAGTTTTAGGACTTACAGTAAGGTCTTTGGTCCATTTTGGAGCTACTGTGAGCTAGGGATCCAACTTCATTCTTCTACATGTGGCAACCAGTTTTTCCATCGCCGCTTATTGGAAATATTGCCTTTTTTATTTTATGCATATGAATGTTTTGCCTCCATTTGTGCTGATACACCTCATGCATGCCTAGTGCCGGCAGGAGCCAGAAGAGGTCATGGGGCTGCGATTGGAGTTATAGATGGTTCTGAAACACCATGTGGGTGCTGGGAACAGAAACTGAGTCCTCTGCGAGAGTAGCAAGTGCCCTTAACTGCTGAGCCATCTCTCCGTCCCTATTTTATATCTTTAAAATTGTGTGTCTGGTGAGTTGTTTGCCAGACTAGTTTGTAACAGCAAAGAAAATCTAACAGGGACTAACAGGGACTTCAGGCACACTGGTAAATAATCTACCTGGAGAATTGTGGCCGGGGTTTGGTCTCAGGCGGAACTGAGAAGATGAGGGTAGGTCCCCAAGCTAGTTTTAGCTTTTGGATTTAATAGGTTAAGTTCTATTTTTGACGGACAGAGCATTAGTGACATCAAACAACCTAACAATGCATATATTGGGTAAGGAATGGTCCACACCACCTCCTAAAATATGAACTAAAACAGGTTACTTGAGCCGGACCTAGTGGCATAGTACTTTAATCCCAGCACTTGGGAGGCAGAGGCAGGATGACCTCTGTGAGTTCCAGGCCAGTGTGCTCTACTGAGTGAGTTTTAGGACAGCCAGGGATACACAAAAAAAACCTGTCTCAAACAAACAAACAAAGTTACCACAGGTAGGTAGAGATGACAGGACAGGGCCATGGGGTGGGTGGGCACTGGTGACAGATAAATGTCACCATTTGGAAGGGCAGCTGTAGATTGACCTGGGATTGACCTTGAGTAGCGAGGCAGGCAGATCTCTTATTTTTCCACCTTCTGAGTAACTGTTGGCTCTAATAATAAACATGTACTTCAAGACATTGATGGAATTTACCCCAAATAGTCTCATGCCCTTTCGGCTCTAACTGGACAGGAGGTGTATCACACCCTTTTCCTTTTAGAATATGGTGGTGTGGGGTTGGAAAGATGGTTTAGCCTGTGCTCCCCCTGCAGAGGACCTGAGTTTAGTTCCCAGCACACTGTTGGGCAGATCAGAATCACCTCTAACTCCAGTTCCAGGGAATCTGATGCCCTCTTCTGGCCTCCACAGGCAACTGCACGCAGACACACAAGACAAAATTCCAATAGTAAGATATAATGTGCCAGTCTCTTACTTATGGTCTCTGTGTCCTCAGGCATGATTCCCTGACATTTCCCTAGAGCTGGTTGGAAGTATGGCCTTCATGGGCCATTCAGGAAACCCCACATCCGGCCCCTGGAATGCTGCTTCTAAGACCTGTGTGGAACTGGGGGTACGGGCTGATGGGAGAAATATCAGGCTAGTATGTGTCAGTGCCAGGACAAGTATGAAGAAGAGAAAGTCATGGTAGCAGATCACCCTCCCTTTCCAGGTTCACCTGTTGTCATTTGCAGCTCTCTCCCTTCCCTGGACATCACAACAGAAGAGCAGAGCTGAGCTTCCAACTTCTACACACCTCCCCCTCCCCTGTAATTCTACACACCTGTCCTCCACCCTTGCAACTTCTTCCCAACAAAGAAAAAAAAATCTTGTGTGGAGGCTGTAGTGTGTCACAGTGTGTCCCACAGCACACCCTTTTGTCCACACTTCTTTGCTTGCAAATGTTCTTTGCAATGACTTGTTGGTCTGGTACAAGGCCTCTGGCTTCTGCTACTCTATCAATACTGGAACCTGATGAAGACTCCTCTCAGATCTCCTGTTGTTGTCCTGTGTCATGGAGACCCCGTAGTTTTGTATCTGTAGGACCGGCCCCTTCATGCACTCCAGCACGTGCTTCCGAGCATGTGTATGCATGTGTGCTTGCATGTGCCTAAGTTGGAGGGAAACTTACAAGTGTCAGTTCTTTCCTTCTACCACGTGGTTCCTAGGCATCAAACTTAGATCATGAGGTTTGGAGGCAGGAGCCCAGCCTGCCTAGCCCTATCGGCCAGCCTTTGTATTATCTCTAAGAGAGAAAGGCAACATTGTAACTCTGGGATCTGCCAATGACTTGGAAACTTTGTATCCAGTGACTTGATGTCATTTGGTAGAGTAGGCTCCTGCCTTCCCTCTGTGTTTTGCCTGGATGTGTGGCCGAGAGGCACAGGCACAGGGTTGAAGGAAGGAATTGTTCCAGCCTCAGATGGCTCCGTGCAAGAATGGTGGCCATGCTGATGGAGCTGGCATGTTAAGAGACCTGTTGGTCCTGGACAGGACCCTGGAAAGATGGAGGGAAGGGCTCACAACTGTGTCTGAGTGAGTCCCCCTCGGCACAACTACCTTGTGGATGTGAACCTCAGAGAAGCGTGGTTATTAGGGAGTCACTGCCACCTTGAAATAATGGCCTAAGCGTCACTAGTGTGACACCATGTGTTGGCTTGGCTGATCCAGACAGTGACTGAGGTGAGCTTCTTGTGTTCCTACACTGGGACTCCTGGGCTCAAGTGGAGGTCAGGGCAAAATTTGCCACAGTGGTAACTGTAAAACTTCTCTATGTAAGTGACAAGCTGTGTTGAAGAAAGTCTGTCTAGGATAGCAGGGACCTTGCAGTCACCGCCAAGGGAACAAACTATTCTCTTAAGCACATATGCCATCTTGGGGGGGGAGGGCTGTATCACACATATGACAAGGACCCAGCATTTTAGCATCAGGTGTGATAACTGCTCCCGGCACATGGCCAGCACATGCAAATGTAGGTAGGGAGTCAAGGTGCTGGAAGCAGGTTTGGGTGAACCTAATGGGAGGGAGGAGCGATGGGCAGGGCCCTGCCTGCATCTCCTCTATCCAGTGGAGGCCTGGAGGCTGCAGAATTCTTGGCTAGCACCATAGTGGTTAATCTTCTCTGGAGAGAGGATCTCATGAAACCCAGGCTGGCTTTAAGCTTTCAGTGTCACCAAGAACAACCTTGACGTTCTGAACCTCCTACTTCCACTTCAGGGACACTCTTAGTCACTGTGACCAAAGCAGGTCTTACAAAGGAGAGCACTTAATAGGGGCTTGTGCACAGTTTTAGAGGTTTACTCCATTATCATCATGTCGGGAAGCACTTCGGGATGCAGGCAGACATGATGCTGGAGACATAATTGACCGACACATATATAAACATAGTTATAGACACATCTGGACCCACAGGCTACAGGAAGAGAGTGACTCTAGGCTTGGAATGGGCTTTTGAAACCTCACTCCCCAACTCCCACACACAGTGACACACTTCCTCCAACAAGGCAGGACCTCCTAATCCTTTCAAATAGTGCCACTCCCTCGTGACCAAGTATTCAAATCTGTGAGCCTATGGGGACCGTTCTGTTCTCATTGAAACCATTGCAGACACAGAGCCTCGTTTGTGTGGTGTGAGCATGGAACCCAGGGCCTCATGCATACCAGGTAGATGTTCTACCAGGCAGCAATGGTTAAGCTCAACAGTCAACTGGATTGGACTGGGAGAGGCTGAGATTAGGAGGGCACACTTCTCTGTGTGTCTTGAGGGCGTATCCAGGGAGGGCTGATGAGTGAGCCAGGAGGTGAGGAGTGAGAGCTGTGTCTGTGTGTGGCTCTCAGAGGAGTGGAATTCCGTTTACAGAGGAATAAAGTGAAGAAGGTCTTCATGAGGACAGACCCTACCAGACACCACGTGTGTGAGTTTCCCAACAGTCACACATGGGATGGCTGGCTGGCTTCTCAATCTGACAGGAGTTAGGATCACCATGATGACACACCTCTGCAGAGAGAGCACCTTTGGATGGGCAGCCCAGATACACAGAGGTCTAAGGAGATACAAACATGGCTCCTCCCCAAAGGAGTGTGCGTGGCTGCAGAAGTTACCGTCACATAAGCCTGCAGCCTCGTTAGCCTTCCAACTGGATACCAGTGGGTCCCCAGGAAGCCTCAAGCCTTCAGTGTCTGACTGTGACTGTCAGTCTGTCCAGCCTTGAGGGCAGGATAGCTACCAGAGTCTCCAGCTCGCAGGTGGCCATTGATGGACAGCCCAACTCCCATTTTATAAGCCAAGCTAATGAACGCCTTTTCATAACACGCATGTTCTATTGGTTCTGTTCTAAGACAACATCCACACAGACAGGAAGTGGAATGAGGGAGGGTGAAGGAAGGCTGGTGTTTCAGGAGGACTGAGCTTCCGTCAGCACAGGAAGACATCCTAGAAACAGAGTGTTGACAGTGAGTGTCCTCAATGTCACCAAGCTCTTGCAGCAGATCTGAGTTTGGGTCTCAGGTCTAAGGTGGTGGCTCACAGCCACCGGCAGCTCTAGCTCCAAGAGATCTGACGCCCTCTTGTGGCCTCTGTGGGCACTGCCCTCACGTGCACAGACATGTAGACACATGCCTACCCACAATGAAAAAATAAATCTTGTAGGAGAGAAGAAATAAAAATTGTTTTTTTTTTTTAAAAAAAAACCATATCATTGTGCTAGTGGGCAAAGGCATTTGTCACCTAGCTTGGGATTTGAGTTGGATCCCTGGAACCCACATGGGTCAAGGAGAGAACTGTGACTGCCCCTCCCCACCCCCCACAGTGGTACTCATGAACCACACCAAATGCAAAACAAACAAACAAACAAACAAACAAATGTATTTCCTTTTAAGTTCTTAAAGCAGACCACCTGGGAGTGTTCTCAGCAACACTGGCCCAACATGGGTTGTGTTCACTGGCCCAGTGTGGTTTGCACTCAAAAAAGCCTCTCGTATCATTAGCCACGTGGAGACCACCTGTCCCTAACTCTCTAGAATGTGATCTGGAAAGTGACCTCGCCCCTAAACGACCCCCCTGAGCAGTTGCAGCTATTTCGTGTTATCCCACTGTTGTGTGTTCTAAAACACACGTTACAGGTCTCTCTCTGGCTGTAGCAAGGCTTGATCTGGCCCACGCTGGTCCCTGCCACCCTACTCAGGTATCAGGACAAGCTGTGTGGTCTAGGGAAAACAAGGACCTTCCTCCACCCCTACAGACAGCACTGCAGAAAGAGGAAGGGAATGGTGAATTGAACCTGCGAGTGAGTCACAGGGCACTCAGCACAAGCTGCCGGCAGTTCTGCTTCCTGAAATGCCCAAGGGCAGTGGTTCTCAACCTGTGGGTCCTGACCCCTTGGGGGAGGTGGAGTACGGATGTCAAATAACCCTTTCATAGGGGTCTCTTAAGGCCAGTATAAAACACAGATATTTATATTACAGTTCATAACAGTAGCAAAATTACAGTCATGAAGTAGCAATGAAAATAATTTTATGGTTGGGGGTCTCTGCAGCAAGAGAAACTGTATTGATGGACTGCAGGCAGGAATCTGACATTAGGCTGGAATGAAGAAGTAATTTCAGGCAGAAATCTAAATCTTAAGCTAGAACAAGGAAGTAGACTTCAGGTATGAAAATGACTTTGGGCTAGGACAGGGAAGTAGTCCCAGATAGTTTGGTCATCCTGATAAGCCCTTAGAAACAGTGATCACAGGAGTGATCACAAAACTCTGTTTGTCATCCTGCATGTTCTTTGACTATCTGGGTTTATTGCCTTTCTTGCTCCTTGACAATTTGCATCTATTGTGTTGCTAGTTCCTCAACCTAGGACTGACCTTAATACTTGCATGTAATTTAAACAGTGAAAAGGCAAAAAAGGAGGAGGAGGGATGGAATAGGGGAATAATGGAGGGAGGATGGTATCTAAAATGTAAATAAATAAAATACCGAATTAAAAAAAGGGTCACAGCATTAGGAAGGTTGGGAACCAACTACGACCCTAGGGGGTTCTTCCTGGAAAAGGAAGATTAAGATTTTTGCATTCTGGGGCAGGGCTTTACTGACAGTGCTGGCTGTGGAGGGAGAGGACCTAGCGCGTGAGATTCCTGCTTCCTGCTCACCCTGCTTGCAGCTAACTGAGCGGGTTCATTGGAGCTAACAGCAGCGTCACAATGGGGGACCCACAGCTGCTCCCCGCCCCCGTCCCGTGCCTCAGGACACAGAGCGCACCACTGTCTTCTCCACCTTATCACAAGAACCTCGCTAACTTTCACTTCCAGAGCAAAGCTCCGGCCTCAGCGTGATGAATAACAGGCAGGGGGGCAGGCAGGCAGACACTGGCTCCCTTTTCTTCATAACTCGCTACCTCTATTATTTATATACAGTTTCACTCGCCAAGGCGTAACCCTAAACCTCTTGTCGCCACAGCGATCCCTCTGCGCCTCCCGGGTGAGAGCTGATTGGCCGGGCTGACCTCCTCTTCGGCATGCCTGCATTAGCTTGACTACTGTGAAGCCTCCCGAAGCTGAGGCCCGGACATCCCTGGCTGGGCTCAGCAGTTCAAGGCAGCCTTCCACTCAACGTGAACTCTGTTTATTATTGTAGAGAGGCAATTTTCAAGGGGGGGCTGTGGTACTTGTTCAAATTAAGGTGAAGAATGTGGACCACATCCGGACTCCTCACCTGATGCCTCAAAGGCCTCTTGTTTGTCCAGGCCCCACCCGCCTGAAGGTCTCAATTAGCTTCAGGGAGGACTGAGATCAGGGCCAAACAGGGTGCCTTATTGACGCGGCACCTGCTGGGCTTGGATGAAGAGTCTGTGGGAGAGGGCTGTGGAACTCCAGGCGAGACACTCCAAGCGTGACTCGAGGAGAGGAAGAGCGTGTGCAACACACGGGAGCCTTAGCCAGGCTTTGCTCTTGCCTTGGACTCCGTCAGGCTAGCAGATGAAGGAAACGGTCCACCATGGCCTGGCAGCTTCTGGTATCTCAGAGTCTGCGTTACGTCAAAAGGAAAGGGTGTAGCGTTGTGACAAGCTAAACTACATGCAAGCGGAGCCCTTTAAGAAAACCACCAAGGGCTGCATCTCAGCACACACAGATGGCAGTCCTCCTTCCAAGGACTCGTGGCCATCAGCAGCTTTCTGTTTGCTGCAGGCGTGCTTCTCCTCTGAAGTTTGGGAACTAGGCAGACCTAGTTTAGTTAGTGGATTTTGTTTTGTGATGCTGGAGATGAAACCCAGGGCCCCACACTCTAGGAGAGTGAGCGGTCACTGTCCAGCTATACACTCAATTCTCTCTCTCTCTCTCTCTCTCTCTCTCTCTCTCTCTCTCTCCCTCCCTCCCTCCCCCCTCTTTCTTTCTTTCTTTCCTTCTTTCTTTCTTTCTTTCTTTCTTTCTTTCTTCCTCCCTTCCTTCCTTCCTTCCTTCCTTCCTTCCTTCCTTTCTTTCTTTTTTGTCTGCCTAGACTGATCTGGAACTCACGATGCACCCCACATAGGCTTCAAGTTTGGGAGCCCCCTGCCTCAGCCTCCATACTACTGAGATGACAAGCTCATGCCTGCAGTCTGGCTATCAAGCTCTTTAGAACAGGATTTGCTGTGGAGGGAGGGGAAAGAAGGGACAGGGCCCAGGGGCCAGGTGGGATAGTAAGATTGGGACATGTTCATTCCCTAGTTGGAACCCTTAGCGTGCACTAACTCTGTCTCAGAATCTGCCCTGAATGGGGTGAGCACAAGGCACCACAGGAATCCCTCCTGGGTTGAAGCTTAGGCTTATGGTTCTGAGATCCTTAAACCTCATCTTCCCAGAATTAGCGAGCAGGCGACAGGCCACAGGCCACAGGCAAAGGCCTCTGGTGCTGTGTGGGGTACACTCCACGTTAAGGTTGCTGCATCCAGCACCTTCTAGGTGGCTGATTGGGAATGGCTTTACTTGGTAGGGAGCACTCTCTTCAACATGCTGAGAGGACGGATCCCCACCAGGATGCAGTGGCTGATCTTCTTCTCTGCTCTTGGAAACACCTGAGCTTGGCATGCACAGGACACTTCCTAAAGACACCTCTCGTGTCCAACGGCTAACGGTGGAAAAGAAGGGGCACTGGGATGGAACAAAGTGCAGACTTTTTTCCCCCCTAAATCGTCTACATGAAACTACCCCCCTCACAAATGCTTTAAAATATCATATTTAGGTTTAGGAGCAAGGCAGGGCTCTCCAGCCCCTCCCTCCCCTACTCTCACCTCTCAGAATTGGATGCCCAGCATCAAGTGGCTTTCATCCGCTCTCGGGTACCAGTAGCTCCTTAGAGCTGGGTTCTGGGCTCCGGGCTGTGTTCTTGATTCACAAAAATCAACTTTGTGTCAAGCCGTGACACAATGTATCAAGAGGGAAGAGGGAGCAGGGGAGGCTCCTCAGGGACAGACAGACTCCTTGGACGTTGGGATCCTACCCCGCATCACAGGCGTGGACGTGGCTAACCATGTACTTTGGGTTCTGTTTTCTGTGGAAACGTGGGAGGCTGTGTCCATCTGAGACCTCTTGTCATAAATGTCACCCATGTCTTCTGGGAACCGCTGGGCTCCCATTCTTTTTGGTAACTGTGTGTATGTTCACTACCACTGAGGGTGCTGGGCCATTGTCAGACTGCTTCCAAGTAGCCAACACTAACCCAGGCTTCCTCCTGTCTGGGGCAATCACAGGCGGCTGCAGTGACCTGAACTTTAGGGCTGGGAAGGTCGTGGCTTTGCTGTAGGGAATTGGCTGTGTTTCTGGGTCACGGGTGCTGAAGTATAGCAGCTCCGTGGCCTGTGGGTGGCTGTGTCTGGGGGTCGAGCTGTGGAGTTTGTCTGGACCCTCTGCCTGGGCTGGATGAGGGACTCAGGGTGTATTTGCAAGCTAATGCATTCCTCGTCCTTACTGCGAGCCCTGTGGGAGAGCTGCCAGCGCCAGCACTGAACAAATCCAGGGCAATTTGGCCAGTGGGTGGTCTCCTCATCACCCGCAATTAGAAGAGAGCAAGCTCTGCCCCAAGACACCACCACGGTGACGGTGGCGGTGACGCAGCTGCTGCTGCATGTACGCAGGCCCCAGGGTTCTCCTCATCCACCCCAACAGCTTCGGGAACTGCTCAGACTCAGAGGGAGCCACATCTGGGTGGGGCCTCTGAGGTGCTTCAGGGTGTCTTTCCAACAGGTTGAGAGGCAGCCACCATGCTGGCAGGCAGGAGTTAGCACCATATCATTCCTTGGAACAGAGTGAGGAACATGCTCCCAGAAGGCTTGGCTGGAACAGGCACGAAGTCAGCCCACAGTACATGCGAATGAGAGAAATTCTTTTTATTCATCTGCTTAGTTTTTTTTTTTTCCTCTGTCAGAAAAACCTGCCAGCCCCATCCCCTGCCTTTTTCCATGTGTCAGGGTGGGTCACAGGTGTCACTTTGACCCCATTATCTTTTGGATTGTGGGGCAGGGTGGAAGCTACTCCCTAAGCTTTGCATCTTGGCCAGTGTTAGGATTGGGGTTTTGTGGTTCTTCTGCCTGTCTCTGCAGAGAGTCAGGGTGGGGACTGTTAGCTCAGGGCAGAGCTGTGGATTCACAGGTAACAGCGGAGGGACAGTGAAGAAGGCAGCCTGCTGTGGGCACACGATGGACTGTCTTCCAAGTACTTCGTGGTGTCTTGCCCATCACCAGGTGATAAGATCATCCAGGGGCTCTGGAAGGTGAGACAACTGCTTCATTCACTGCCTGCTGAGCAAACTCCCGGGCCTGCTGGGCACAGTCACAGACAGATGCTGTGAATCAAATCCAGGGTGCCCGTTACCTTGAGTTTTAGATACACAATTGAGTTGGCTTCCTGTTCAGTTGGAACAAATTTCCAAGTGGAGTGTGTGTGTATGTGTGTGTATTAGAGAGACAGAGACAGAGGCATAAACACACACACACACACACAAAGAGAGAGAGAGAGAGAGAGAGAGAGAGAGAGAGAGAGAGAGAGAGAGAGAGAGAGAGGAGTGAACAGTTTGCAGACTAGTCAGAGAGTGGCAGGGCCTCTCCCTCTGAGTTGCTTCCTGCCTTTTCCACTCAGGTGGCTCCAGGTGACTCTTCATTTGTGGACAGGTCACTGAGGTCTCCACCTTTGTCTCCACAAAGCATCCTCTCTGTGTGTCTTTGGGTCTTTGAATATCATTTTCCTGAGGATTCAGGGAGTTGGCACTACCCTTAACCCCTCAGCAGGGTTTACCGAACGATGCTGTTGATGGTTGCTTCTGAGGAAAGAATATTCTGGAAGCATCTTGAAGAAGTGAAGACTGGAATAGGCTGCCTCTGAGGAGGAATGTCTCGGTGGGAGCAGCGGCAGGTGCGAAGGTCTTAAAGATCGATCAGCTGGAGACAGTGTGCCTGGGACTGAGTTTTCCATCTTGTGGCTTTTTAAAATACTGGTCTTGTCAAAAAGCCTTTGAGTCAAGCGGGGAACAGGGTTTGGCCAAGAGGCAGGGTCACACAGTTTTGACCTGGTGGGATTTGAATGTGTGACCCAGTCAACTTGAATATCAGAGACAGATAGAAACCCCTGGAGATTGCTACCCTAGCCATAAGGGACCACCATATCGTCTTACAAATACAGGTTATTTGTGGAGGGAAAAGAATGTTCATAGCACAGAAGAATGGAAACGGCAGCAGCATTATACATTAATTTATGTCTCTATGATGTACATGTATATATACCTATGCACACTTTTTTCTGGCTTGGTGGTGTAGTATTCCTAAAGCCCGAGATGTGAATCCCACACCGTGAAATTACCAGTTATCAGCCACATGCCAGCACATCACTATGGAAACAAGGAAGTCAGTATTTCCTGCTGCCAGGCTCCCAGCCTTACTCCTGACCCTAACCCTTATGCCTAGGCACAAGACATCCATGGCTGACACTGCAAGAGCTGGAGGGAAGTCTCAGCCAATGGTGTGCGTGGGCGGGATGGAGAAGTGAAGTCTCAGCCAATGGTGTGGGTGGGCGGGATGGAGACAGTGAAGTCTCAGCCAATGGTGTGCGTGGGCGGGATGGGGATGGAGGAAATCTGCTGCAGACAGCGAAGCGACCCCTGGAGACACAATCTAGACAACCCTGCCCCACATAATGAAGGACTGGGGTGGCTGCGGAGGACCACCCTGACAATCAGAGAATGATGGACAGCACAGCAAGACCTTAGTGTGTGTCTGGCTAGTTAGAATAAATAGATAATTACACACCCAGAGAGGGAAGGGGGGCCACGATGCCTCCAAGGCTGGGAAGATCTCGCACTTCAAGCTAGGGACCACGATAGTTCCTCCATCGCCCAAGGGTGCTAAAATGCTGCATGAAAACAAAGCCCAGACAAGTTGCCATTCCAGATGAAGAAAGGAATAGGCCGTGTTGGGAACAAGCAAACCCCAGATCCTGGGATTCTATAAGCACCTTTGTCTTGGTTCTGATGAATACAACAGGTCTGGAAAAATCAACCTCATGCGATACTAAATAGCACCCCTCTCTGCTAGCCAAATGGACCCATGTTCAG
Source organism: Grammomys surdaster (assembly GCF_004785775.1). Lineage (NCBI taxonomy): Eukaryota > Metazoa > Chordata > Mammalia > Rodentia > Muridae > Grammomys > Grammomys surdaster. The sequence continues at coordinate 5,189,807 of NW_021604586.1, forward strand.
GGTAGGTCTCCCCTCAGCTAACCACGTGCCAGTCATGCATGTGCTTCCAGGCATAGGCATACCCAGACTCAAGCCCTACCTACTCCCAGCTTCTCTCCCTCCTATCATATGCACCGTGGTGCTCCAGAGTCACGCCATACTGAGAGCACTCAGAGACCAGAGTCTTTCTTCAGTCACTGGACCATGTGCTCCATGGAGGACCCAGAAACCAGTCAATCCAGGGGACTGGAAATTGGTCCCCGAGCTCCCTCTTACTTCAGAACCACGGCCTGGATTCTAACTCCATTGTCCTTGGGACTGCACACACTTGCATAAGAGATGGTTGTTGCTGAAGCTGTGCCTGCCACATCCTCATGTGGCTGCACAGAGTGGCTGAGTGGGTGTCCAGCCACAGCCAGCACTGAGTCAGAGGGCAGCCGGCCCTCCCAAACTCCTAGGCAGACCTGGCTTCTCTCCCACCAGATCAGCGCTGGCAGGAACCAGGGAACCACACACCAGAGTTGCAGCCACCCTCTGAGCTGCAGCCACAGTACTGGCTGCCTGTTCACACAGGTCTTGGGTCAGCAGGCTGAGCCCTAGACCCTTTCAATGAAGGTTGGGGGTGTAGCTGGGTGCTCACCACACAGTGCAAAGTGAGCTCAAACAAGATTTTCCTCTTCATGGAGTTACAGACAGATGTCCATGCAAGAGGGTATCTACACACAGGGCTGATGTGGTTTGCGGAGGGGTGGGAGGCAGCTGGGCATCCTTGGCTTTCTGTTGCTTCAGGGTCTGCTTTGGCTTATGTTGCCTAGAAATCATTCAGCTCTTTTTCCATAAGGTCTCTCTGGACCATGGGATGCAGAGCATTAGCAGGGCTCACTGTGAGTACCCTCTGGGTGCCACAGCAGAAATATAGCAGAAGCTATATTTTCCACAAAGGAAGTCTGGCTCTTTGGCACAGTCTGGGCAGGCCCTTGAACATGCCTAGTGGATAACACCAGGATGTGGAGAGGCACAGGAAGGGGGTTCTGCAGGCAGATGCTCCTGGAAACCAATGGTAGCCTTAGCTGAGGGACACCTCTGCCTCTTACTACCCTGTATCTTTGAGGCTGGAAGAATCCCATCAGCCCCAGCTCAGAACCATATGTCAGCTTGTTCCTGTGCTGTCTCCAAGATTGTTTTATCCCCGGGAAGCAGTCAGGGTGGAAAGGGCAAATGGACCAGTAGTGCAAAGTGGGCCTCCATCACTGTACTCTCTGGTCCAAAGGCACAGAAGCCAGTTTGCTCCTTGCTTAGCTGACCTCTAGAGAGGCCGCTCTTCCTCCATCCACTCATCCTCAAAGCTGTAACTGTCAGTTTGGGCTTCGTAACAAAGTATCACTTTCTTTGAGCTTGAACCACCACCATTTATTTTCCCACACTGAGGCCAAGGCTGCAGGACTGGACTTCTGAGATCTCTCTATATGGCTCGTAGAAACTATCTGTGTCCTAATAAGTTCATCCCTTTAAATATGTTTATGTTCTGGGTGTCAGTTCTATTGGGTCTGGGTCCCTCCCATGACCTCAGTGAACCCAGTCACCCTTCAAGGAACACATCTTCAAACACTGCCATGTTCTGAGGTCCCATGGATATGAGGGGTCCTTTTATTCACAATGAGGCTAAGCCTGGCTGGCAGTAGGAGACGGTCCATCATATTTGTCAGTAAGATGGATGGTAAGCGGTGAATGCAGGGAGGCCTCTCACCCTGGGATGCCTGTGGTAGAAGTTGCATTGTGCTTCAGGCAAACATTTGGGCTGAGTCTGGAGGAAGGTGAGGTGCTGGAGGAGATGCCCAGGAGAAGAGGCCATGCAGGGGTTATAGTCAAGGGACGGGGCATCTTGAACCCAGGCTAAGCTTTAGGTATTGACAGGCAGGTGAAGGTGACCTGCAGACGTGACAAGAGGGTCATCTGTAAGGCTCTAGGGGCCAGTGTGGTGACTTAGATTTCTCTTTTACTGTTTTTATCGACAATTAGAAGTTTCTTTCCCTGGGGGGACAGGAAGAGATGGCTTAGCAGGTAAGGGGTTTTCTATACGTGCATGAGGACCTGAGTTCAAACACCAGCACCTGTGTAAAAATCTAGGCTTGGTCTAGTCATGTAATGCCAGCCCTGGAAGGCACAGACAAGTGGATGCAGAGAGCCCACTCACTCGCTGGCCAGCCTAGCCAAAATGGCCAGCCCCAGGTTCAATTTGAGACCCTGTTCCCAAAACCAAGGTGGAGAGTTATAGAGGAAGACACTCAGTGTCAACCTCTGGCTCCACAAGAGGACCTCCATGTGAACACATGGGGAAACACACACACACACACACACACACACACACACACACACACCACATGCCATGCATTAAAGAAATGTTTTTTAAAAAATGAAGTCCGCGCCGGTTGTTCTGACATAAGAAGAGCAGTGGTGAGCAATGAAATCCTGGCTGTACTGTCACCTTGGGGACCCTGTCATCAGCTTCCAAGGAGCTCCATCCACATCCCCTGTCTAGCCATAAGGCAGGGTGCTGGGCTGTGGAGGCGACCCAGCTGGATGGCATTACCGCAGCTGCTGTAATAGAGAACAGGATTCGCTGACAAATTTGATGCTTTCTCCGATGGCTGCCGTGAACTTGACAAAGTGTGAGGCAAACCGCAAGCCGTCAGCATCGCAGCAAAACAAAAACAGGCTGGCAACAGAAGAGGCTAGGCTGTACAGGGCCGGCGTCAGTGCTGTGGTTCTGGGCAGAGTTTGCTGGGATAGGAGATACAGCACATGGGGAAGGGCTGGCGGGGTAGACTCAGGTCAAGGCCAATGTGGGGGGTAAGCTGGGGTAAGCTTTGGTAGCCCTGTTCCCCTCGGTCATGATTGATACATGTGGAGCCTGTGCCTGGCACTTGCCCCCCCCCCCAGCCTGAGCAGGGCACCTGCATAATAGACAATGAGAACTCTGGGTTCCTTGAAGTGGCCTTTGTTGGCATTGGAGCCCAGTACAGAGCAGGTCTCTCATCCTCGGCCCAGTGCAGATGTGCACATCTGTTACGGAAGCCATGACTGACCCTCCTGGCTTAATCACCAAGCTCCATGTGTGCGTCTAGCCTGTCAGCACTGTACCAGAGTGCGCTCTGCCCTTGTGAAGGAGGTGAGCTAGTTAAACCTCAGGAAACTACTGTGTCATCTAACCCAGCTCGAAACAGGCAGTTCGCGACCTGGAAGACAGACAGCTGAGGCAGAGAGGACGGCAGGAGGCTTTCTACACGTTGCCTGGTTCTGTGGGACAGCTTCCATTTATATCACACGTAAGATTTAGTTGTCTCACTGACATGGTAGGTGTGTCCCCTGTGTCCCATTTTCTTTTGCATGGGAGAGTGTTGGGTCAGCGTGGATCCCCAAAGCACCCCAACACTGGTACATGACCAGGGCATGTAGGTAACCCTCAATATACCGTATCCTGCTGTCTCAGAGTCTCCAGTTGCTTTTACAGGAACTCAGTTGAAAGCTTGCTCATCTCACAGACCCCTCCAGACCAGAGGGACAAGGACATGGCCTGCTTACCTGGGACTGGATGGGACGTCAACTAGTTTCTCATTTCTCATGGCCAGCCAATTTGAGGCCAACATTTGGTTGCTCTGGGACTGGAGTTATGATGGCAGGAAGTCCCTCCAGCGCCCCCTTGTGTAGGGGAGGAGTAATGGCAAGATTAACCACTGCTTCCTACCAATGTCACCAATGGGTCTCTCAGGCTGAAAGGCATGTCTGTGGCAAGAATTAAGCCTTTCCTTTCCCTTTTGGTTTTCCTTTACATTTTCCCTTTCTCTGTATGTCCAGTGATCTACCTCTACCTATTTTACCAGCTCAGTTTTTCCTATCAGTTTGCACCTATAACCTCTCTAGCCTGATGGCTTTCTGAAGTTGGGCCTGGTAATGGCTATTCTGTTTGGCTTGGAGTCTCCCTGGAGACCCATGGCACTGACATCCAACCAAGAAAATTCTGTGAAGTCCCCTCAGATCTGAGGTCTGTCCTCTAGGGTCATGTTTTAAGAATACCATTGCTACCAAGGTTATCCAAAGATTTACCTCCCTGTGGACATCAGACCTGGAGTCAAGCCACATGGCCAGGGCCTCTGAAACCAGGGACAGGACCCACCAGCAGCTCCTGGGCCTTCTCCCTTCATCTACAGACACACTCTCAGACTCTTCTTCTTGCTCCTCAGCCGGTGGCCCACGGCTCTGAAACCTGACACCCCACAGGCAGCTAGTGATGTCTAAGGGAACGAAATGAGCCTGTGATGTTCACCGATAGGAATCTCAGCATTTCCTCAGGGGACTCAGATCTCTCAGCGCTGGAGAGCTGACTGTGGTGGGTGCCAGGGATGAAGGACAATCCCTTCCCCCGGGGAGGGGCTTCTATGATGAGGGTTTCCAAGGAGGAGCACAGAGGAAGCCCCAGGGAGAGCCTGTCAGTTGTCAGTGTCCTGGAGAGGGAAAGCCCATGTCCCAACGTGAGCCTTTTAGGGAGAGTTCTGTGTCCCATGGAAGCCTATCCCCGTGGGGTCTGGGGGCTACCTTCCCAGCCAGGCTTTCCCTGTGACTGACTGTGAGCCTGTTCTCAGCTTGTAAAAGGTATATACTGAAGAGTCACATGTCAGACAGGCCCCAGAGCCTCCTGAGAACTCACCCTGCCCACAAGCACCTCCCTCCTGTGGGAAGGCACCTCAAATTGTGTTGGGTGATGGAGACATGGTGGCCATCTCTACCCTTCTGGGTTACTGGGATTCCTGGCCAGTTTTTGTTCATTTGCCATTTCCCCTCTCCCTCTAAATTTTGTCTATGGGTTTTATTACAGCTTATGGTTAGAATAATAACATATCGGCTAGTTTTTGAAACAGGACCTTACTATGAAGCCCAGGCTGGCTTGGAATCCACCATGCAATCCAGGCTAGCCTCAGGCTTCCAACAATTCTTCTGCTTCAAACTTTCAAGAGCTGGGATGACAGGCATGATGTACTCTGGGCCACACAGCTGGTTAAGGCTAGAGTGGGAACTAGGCCTTTGCAGGTTCCATCTGAACGGAGCTTTGCAGCAAACCCAGACACCTCTGAGAGTGAACAGCCTCTGATGCTTACTGTCCAACGGTGCACTGATTTATTTAACTGTAATAAGCTACTTATTCACACGCTTATTTTGAGAGATGGCTTCATTGTAAGA